>NC_036622.1:4105059-4424138 GCF_900079805.1 Fusarium fujikuroi IMI 58289 | reverse complement strand
CTCGACCTTGAGCTTCTTCCAGGCAAAAGATTCGACCATACTTCGTAGAGCATGTCCCAAGGCAATGAGAGACTTCATCTCATAGCGCAGAGCGAAGACCTCAGAATCGTCACTAAGAATCCTCCATGGTTTCGTCACGTCATCCTCATCACGAAGCCATCCGTTGATTCCGATTGTAACACGCAGCCGTCGTTCCTGTGCTTGTGCTTGGTCCTGCTCTGCATTAAAGACCTCTCCCCATTCACCCCTGAGAGGGATGAAGCGGAAGTCCTCAACTTCCTTTGCGTACTTGTCCATCATTTCACCCTGCAATGTTAGTCGGGAATGAACAGGATTTCAAAAAGTAACTTACAGTCATCTTTCCTCCATATGCACCGAACAAAGCTCCTACAAGGGCACCATTCATCCAGAAAATACCAAGAAAGCTAGCAACACCTCCCAAGCCCACACCACCGAGGATACCGCCGACAGCTCCAGCGACAAGAGGTGCTGCCAGACCACCAGTGACGCCGATCACAGCTGCACCGGCGACAGAAGCAAGCCCGACTTTCCAGAAACGACTGAACTTGTTCTCTTCTCGGCGTTTGGAAGCTTCGGCCTCGGCAGACATGACCTCCTGCTGCTTATCTTGGTCCTTGGAGGATTCGAGAAGAGTCCTGGCGATTTCCATTTCCTCCTTGATGAGGAAAGTCTGGGAAATCTCAAGAGAGGAAGCAAGATAGAGCGCAAGTGCTCGAGTATGAGCGGAATACTTGCCCGTGGAAAGCAGAAGGAGCAGGATACATGATATGGCCTCTCTTCTGTCGGCAGCAGGGATAGTCGTCAGTCTTGTGGGGATAGGATGATATAGAGCCTGAAGAGAGGCAATATCCTCAGACTTGTCTATCTTATTCTCCCCAAAACTGATGAGATTCTCGCCTTCTTCAGGTGTATCGAGCTTCTTCTTTTCAGCCTCCTGTTGATGTTTGCGCCTTTCCTCCTGAATCTTGTGATCATCCTTGACACGAACAATCTCCTCCAACTTGGGGATGAATTCTTTTTTCCACTCCTTCAAATGTTTTATAGCAGCTTTCTGAATACGTAGTGCCTGCGCCGATGGCTTGTTCGGCTGCTGCTGCTGCTGCTGAACATTTGGATCAGAGTCATCATGCCTGGGTGTCGACGACCTGTCCTCGTCTCTTGGTGTAGAAGGTCCACTCTCACTTCGAGGGGTTGATAGGACAGGGCCAAGCTCATCGTCGGAAGCTTGAAGTTGATCACTCATATAAGTAGTGATCTCATCAACGAGCTTGAGGAGGGCTTGGCGACGCGCGGGGTTGAGTGTGATGACGATCTGACGAGGATCCGAGCATGTTGGCGCCATTTTGATGATATCGACCCGGACGAAACTTCAGACAGGTTTATTGCTAAACAGGCTGGTTATGGGCAGTAGGTTTGGTTATATAGTACGCGTTGGCTGTGGTGTCAATAAGTCATGGCCTGAGCACGGCCCGTGTATATGCAGGATCAAAGATTAAACGCTCAGTTTCAGGCTGAAAATCCTACTTGCTAGGCAGTGTTGTTTGTTGGTTGTGTAATACTGAAACATGCAGTCGTAGGCTCTAGGCTCAGAACTGAACCCCGAAACCTGGTGTGAGGTGCAGATGTGTTGTAATTGGTGTGATGTAATCACTGAAGGAGTCGTAATATGCTTAGGCCTTCGTCACGTGCGAATGACCAAGAAGATACAGATTATCCTCAGTTTGATACAAAGAAATGGAGGATATTCGTTTGATATATTGCACTGGACGAAAACGAATGTAATTTACCTAGTAAGTATTGTCTTGGGAGTCCTAGCGCTGGTAATGGGACCTGTAAGACTAACGTCATACAGTGCATAGACAAAAGTTCTAACACATCCCGATTATATCCTAACTACCTTAATTACACCCTGCTATTTTATTCTGCAATTAATTAGGCAATATTTATTTAATTATAATAATATATATATAAATCTATAGAGAATTAAAAGGAGATTCTAGCTATATAGCTTAATACTTAATATAATAGCTATTTATATAATAATACTTATTTAATTAATTAAGTATTAATTTTATTATATTTTTAATTATATTATCTTTAATTTTAATCTATAACTTCTTTATAGCTGTAATTAGCTAGCTAATTGCCTTAATAGACTTTAGATAAGTAGTAATTTTAAGATATATTTTATATATCCTTTCTTTAAGGACTTTTTAGAGGTTTTTAATAGGGCTAAGGTTAGGACTATATAGAGGCCAGTTAATAAGAAAGACTTCTCTTCTTTTTGCCTAAAAATAGAGCCAGTCTTAAACTTTTTAATAAGTAAATATATAGGTATTATTATATTAAAAAGTCTCTCCTTTCTTAATAAAGTTAGGAAAATAAGACTGTAGATAGGATAGAATATACTGGCCTATTATTTCCTCCCTTTTAGATTTAGGATTCCCTAAAAGAGGGATAACTATAGATAGTTTATTATAGTTAATTACACTATAAAATATCTATAAATATCTTATAGGCTATCTATAGGCTTAAACTTTATCTTTATAAAGTCTCTTACCCTATAGTATTATTAAAAGAAGCTTTTAAAAAAAAAAGTCTTTAAACTTATAGCTTAATAAAATAATTACTTAATATAATTACTATTTATATAATTAATTATAATTTTATTAAAAAACTATTAATTATATTAAAATAACTTATCTTTATAATAGTATTTATTTATAAAAGATTTCTTTAATTAAGTAGCTTTTTTAATAAGAAATAGGTATTAAAGTATAAGTCTATATTATATCTTTTTATTAATAAACTAGCAATAAATTATCTTTAGTAATACCTTTAGTTATATTTAATTTATAATATCTCTATATAAAATAAAAAGGTTATTCTTAATAAGTATTTTAATATAACTTTTATTCTAATTTAATAGTATTAAAGGCCTACTAAAGTATAGTTTATCTTTATATAACTCTTAGGCTTAACTGCATTAAATAATCCTATATATTATATAATAACTTAGCCTTATGCTATCTATAATATCTTTAACCTAAACTCCTAATTTATATATTATTATAAACCTTATTCTTTTATAAGGAGAATGATATACTTTTTGCCTTTATTGGGGCATTTTAATCTATTTAAATAATGCAATAAAGTTATAGTGTTAATATTAATATTTTATTGAAAGCAGGGTTAGACCGGGAATGTGTCGGAACTTTCGCCGGCCCACTGTACATCGTACTATTTGGTAGCACATCTTGGTTATGAGATCAGTTGCATATCTCAGGGGTAGAACTTAGAGGTCAGACAGAACGCATTATGTAGACCGTAGTACTATATGGATAATTGTGAAAAGCCAAATATTCCACCTGCGTCAACGAGTACATCTTTGCCCTTTTCGACATCGAAGGCCAAAGATATTGAGCTTTCTGACCACTGACTCGGAAGTTGGGTGAAAACCGGGACTGCATCTACAATAAGTTTGAAAAGAAGCGACAAATGAGTGTGATCATGATGTGAAAAATTATCCAACACTATGAACCTTACCGTTATGTTCGGTATGTTATTGTGTATATGCGCATATACAAGAAGTCCTCCTTTCAAAGGATATAGGGTAGGCAAAATGGAAATTTGAGCAGCGTAAAGATCACTCAAGAGGCCTAGGGCTTTTGAAGAGCACGCCAAATTAAACCAGTAAAGAGTCGCCTAAGCCTAGGCTGAATTACATGAATACTTTTGTGACTTAGCTTTAAGGGCATATGGTTTTCCTTGTCACGATATCGATCCATGATGCCACAATGAAAATCATCCTAATAACACGTCCTCGACTGGGACATAACTCACTTGTCCAGAACCAACGGATTGTAAACTTACATAGGGCTTATAATCAGATTACGACCAATTACAATGAATTCTATTAATGGGGTATATAAAGGTGAAGTTAATTAGGCCAGCAACTTGTAGAACTTGAAAGATCTTTATGAATCTGATAGGCAGAAGTTACCTAAGTGTTAGTCTAGTTTAGCATTGCCCCATCCCTGATCCTCCAGACTCCTTGTATATTATTAAGAAAACTGAGGTATCCCGCGTTAGTTACGTCGCCAAACTTCAGTTGAAAGTGACAAGACTTACCTTCCATCGATGCCCGCACGCCATGCATTCGCAGAAAGTCGTCATAGGTTCATCAGCAGCTCGGGTCTGCGCCTGCGTGTAGCTGACCTGCTTCTTCTTACAACGGCCACACTCCAGACTCTCGCTGATACTCTTCTCAGCCATCGGGACCTGGGCCTTCTTCATGTTCTCCTTTTCTAGTTCGAGCTCCTTCTTGCGCTGCTCCTCGCTCTTGAGCTCGTCATCGGTCATGACAACAAATTTCTCGGCAGTGATCTCACCGGACAAGACACTGCGCCCGAGTTCCCGATTGGACTTGTTCTTCAGGTTGGTGAAAAGCGATCGGATCTTCTTCTTGTAATCGGGCGTTTCCCCTTTGAATTTGGTATAAGCGGCATGCTCAACAGCGACGGCTCTAGTAATGACGTCGGTCTCGGTTGCCGTTGATCGATAGGCGAGGCCATTGTAGATAAGCCCAATGCATGAGTTTCGAACGCTAGAATCGGTGCGCTTGACGTTCACGTTGTCGGTCTCATATTTTCGCTTCTCGATGTCGCCCTTGTACCTGGCCCCAGAGGCACCGGCTGATGACGATGGAGGAGGAGGAGCAGGTGATGACGCGGGCGCTGATGATGGAGCTGGGGCTGGAGATCCTGAGCCGACCTTTGCACGTTGTAGTTTCGAGTGCTTTTCCTGTTCGACCAACTTCTTCCACTTGTTGACGAGTTCGGCGGCGGCACGGGCGATGTCCTTGTTGGAATTTGAGCGAAGTTTTCCGACAAAAACACCTGCTCTTGTAGCCTATGACCAAGATCTCGGCATTAGCACAGTCCCTGTGAGATCAAGATTGCAATATCCGATAGATCCGCCAAGGTCGCAATTTTGACGAAAGAAGGCGAGAAATGCGACCATGCATTTGCGCAGACCAACCAAGACATGTATATATCCAAAACGCGCGCAGAAAAGCGCTCTCTCTACCGCTTCCTGAACCGCGTACGTACCCGTAGCATCTCTTCGGTGGGAGAAGCATCCTTCTTCAATGTCTCGAGTAACTTGATGGCGTTCTCCGGGGGCTCATTCGCAGCAACACACTTTGTCAGCGCCTTGATGCGCTGCCCAAGCTCGCGTTCGTCCATGGGCATTTTTGCGGGTTTGGAGACAAAGGGTTGAAAGAGTTGATAAATTGAGGCGTGGTCTGTCGCAAACTTACCTCAACCAACCTATGCCTGATGGATGGCACGTGAGCCCCTGGCTCATTGCTGTACCGGAGTTTACCCAGATCGTGGAGGTGGCTGAAACGGTCAGGCTCTACGGAGTACCAGGAACATGTATCATAAAATAGATAAATGAAATACGGAATCATCTCTAGGCTTACCTTCTGATAGTGTTCTTTTTATTATAATTTCATGAGCAATGTGTAGGAACTGGTAAAACCTTCACTCCTTTAAACCTCGTTCATGTTTTCATTGTCGCAGGATCAAAGTGCAGCGAATTCATTAAGTTGGGGGCTCTTGCCTTTGTACCTAAGGTAGTATAGACCAAGCGTTGATAAGACTAATCTGGGGTCCGATAAGCCAGCCCCGCTAAAAAATTTCCCAATCGCGACCCTCAACCATCCAACTTTCAACCGTCCAATTCTTTATCCCGTTCCCTCTTTGACAGACACGAGATCAACACCCATATAATTGGTCGCAAGAGGAGCTCAATCATAAACTATACGATGGATGCACATGCGCTTCTCTCCTCCCAAGGGTGGCGAGGAACCGGACACTCCCTACACAAAACCGACGACTCAATCGGACTTGCGAAACCTCTGCTGCTGAATCGCAAAGACAATACTCGAGGACTGGGTCAAAAGCAACATTTCACTAGCGACCAATGGTGGATGAACGCCTTTGATGAGCAACTCAAGGGTATCGATACCTCCAAGGAGGGGAAAGTGGTTCAGACTGTCACAACTGGCAAGCTGAACGCCCTCGAAAAGAATCTCGGCAAATACTCCGTATACACGACCTTCGTACGAGGCGGATTTCTCGAAGGAACGATAGATAAGCTCACGATCAACGACTCGAGCACCGAGTCATCCGAAACCGAATCCAGCGACCAACAAGAAGGCGACAAGTCTGACAAGGACAAGCCTCGGAAAGAGACCAAGGAGGAGAAGAAAGTCCGGAAAGAAGCAAAGAGGAAGCGGAAGGAAGCGCGGGCCGCGAGAAGGGCCGAGAAAGCAGCGCGTCGAGAGCTCAAGTCCAAGTCGAAAAAGTCATTCAAATCGTCCAAGTCATCCAAGCCCTCAGCAGAATCAAGCGACGCAGATGAGGAGAAAAAACGGCGGCGCGCAAAGAAAGACGAGAAAAGGAGGCAAAGAGCTAAAGAGTCCGGGAAATAGAACATAGAACATAGAAGGACATGGGAAAATCGGAGTTTGAAGGCATATACAGCGAAAGCATATTCACGGAGTTGAGGTTAATGGAAATTTTGGATGATACCCCATAGATGTATATTTACGTCTGTTTCGGAATCTTCCCAGGCTTGTTGGAAAGCAGCCACGGTCTTTGGTTCCAGAAATCGTCCTTGATGATGTCCAGGTGTTCCACCACCACACGAGCTTTGGCTCGGCTCTTCTTGTCCTTCTCCTTCTGTGACTTTGATTGCTCAACGGGCTCTGCTTGAGAGTCGATTGTTTGCATGGTATTGTGAGAGTCAGGGTCAACCAATTCGTACTGTTGAGTGTCAGTGCTGGTTGGCTGGGAAGTGTAGACCTTACATACGTCGCGGAAGATAACACTACCCTTTCTGTATATCTCGGGCTCGTTGTTGTAGTTGATGGAAAAGCGAGAGAAGAGTATCTCGTTTTTGTCTGCTGCCAATGTGCGCTGATACAGTCAGCTTGTTCAAGTTCCGCAGTATGGCCACCTACCGCCAGAGTACTCTCAGCTTCCTTGTTGTCAAGACCTCCGAGTTGAATCAAAGACCAGAAACATGTGTTATAGAGGTTATTGATGTGGCCTTAAGTGATATTAGTCTGGGCCAATTGTATAGTTGTAAAACCTACAATCTGCTTGTCTCCAGCTCATGTAATCCCGAAGATTTTGAACACTAGGGTAGCACACTGCCCGTCCATCGAATGATGGGAGGGGAGGAGATAACGGACTGTCTGGGAAGTGAGTCGACCAAAAGTACACGTAATTGGCAGTGAATGTCGAGACGACAGTGCTAACAAGTTTACTAGGAAATGATAAGTTTTGGACGCAGCATGGGATGGGACAGTCAGTGTAAACGAACCTGGCTCTTCGATCAAATAAAGTGCATGCCTTGTGAAAGACGAAGCTGTTGGAAGTGTTAGTCACACGAAGCCTTGAACTGGTTCGTCTTACGAACCTGTACTCATCACTGACGCCGTATGCAATGGTGATTTCTGGTAGCTCAGTTACGACAGCCTTGGCAGCTGTGTTCATAAGATCAAGGGCACGGCGATCATTTGGTTTCTCGAAGCCATACTTGGCACACATTCTATCAACAGTTAGGAGACTCATTTAAAGGCCAAAAATCAACAGTACTTTGTGAAGCCCCTTCCATCGACTCGCACCACGATCCATGTGTTGGGTAATAGCGGATCTGACGTCTCAAAGTTACGGACATATTCAAACCTTTGATCATAAGATTAGCGATGATATAGGTACAGGCAATGCGACGACTCACTTGGAATTCGCCATTTTGCGAGCTTCAATAAGATTTCGAACGTTGAAGACAGAGTGAAGACTGAAATATTATGCGTCTCTGGACTCTGGTGTTTGTGACTCAGTATGATTTGCTTGTGAGTGTAACTCGACATGGTGGAGAAGTGAATATTTTATGTACTTCTTGGGGTTAGAGAAATGTTAGAGAGAGAGAAAAGCCATAGACAGAGTGACGCTCAATTTCGGGCCTTATAATTTCAACAATAGTACAAAATTCTGAAATATTAGCTAGGTCTATAAAAATCTTCATGATTCGTTTATGCAGGTAACTATGAGATGATGAATTAGTAGTTTGGAGGCATTGTATCTATCTTCGCCCTCTTCTTGCGCCCCTCAGTAACTTGTAACTAGTACTGAACCCAAAGCTTAAGCCTTTGAACAGCAGACAACTGCCTACATCCAAGAACATAAAGCACATTCCCCTAACCTACATATGAGGAATGGAATTATACGGATCAACCTTAACTCATCTCGGTCCAAACATAAGTGACGTTGAGGAACAAAGCATCAGCCACGTTTCTATTTGCACACCTACCAAGGTCGTGTGGGCCTGCGCCTGTAGCCTTGCAGACCAAGCCCACCTCCAACAGCACGGCTGAAGCCAGTTTCTAGAACTTGCACAAACACTTTTGTCAATGGAACACGAGCTCCTTACTCCAACTACTATTCTATGACGCCGAATTTCAGACGATCGCTATCATGAATCTCCTACTCTCAGATGACTATCTTCTCCAAGATTACCCCGAGCACATCACAAATACGATCCGTTCAGGACATGCGACAACTCTACGTTTTAATCGGCAGGGCGATTACCTTGCTTCGGGCCGAGTCGATGGAACTGTTGTAATTTGGGATCTGGATACGATGGGAGTCGCGAGGAAACTGAGGGGTCACAATAAGAGCATCACAGTCACGAGCTGGTCAAGTTGTGGACGGTATCTTCTCACGGCCTGCCACGGATGGAAAGCTATCCTTTGGGACCTTAAGGATGGAAAGCGTCTACGCGAGGTTCGTCTTCGCGCGCCTGCGTATATGGCTGAGCCTCACCCATGGAATCAGTAAGGAAGCGCGATCATCTCTTGAGCTTGACTAACTTGAGTCAGCCTTAAATTTGTCGCCGCGCTGTACGAAGAGCAGCCACTCCTAGTCGACATAACCGATCCTGTCGACGTGAAACGTATACTCCCATCAGCGGCGAAGCGACCGAGTACCGACGATGCAGCACTGCGCGAGAAGCAAGCCAAAGAAGATGCGAAACAAATGACAACTTCTGCGATCTGGAGTACAACTGGAGATCATGTGCTCGCCGGAACCAACAAAGGCAAGCTCAATATCATCGATGCAAAGACATGCGAAATTATTTACTCGGAGAAGATATGTTCGAGTGCCATTACCAACATGCGATTGACCGTATCAGGACGTGAGTTATTAGTCAATTGCCAAGACCGAATTATTCGTACTTTCCGAGTGCCAAATTTACTGGCCGAGAATCTCGACCTCGATACACTACAATTACCACTGGAGCACAAGTTCCAGGACGTTGTCAACAGGCTATCATGGAATCATGTCACGTTCAGTGCAACTGGTGAATATGTAGCAGCCTCGACGTACAACAACCACGAGCTGTACGTATGGGAGCGCAATCACGGCAGTCTGGTTTGTATGCTCAAGGACCCAAAAGAAGAACAAGGCGTGATAGAGTGGCATCCAACTCGCGCGCTCTTGGCTGCCTGCGGCCTGGAAACCGGTCGCATATACATATGGTCTGTTATCAGCCCGCAAAAATGGTCGGCGCTGGCGCCTGACTTTGCTGAAGTGGAAGAGAACGTTGAGTACATTGAGCGGGAAGATGACTTTGATATCTATGCGCAAGAAGAGATACACCGACGGCGACTAGATGCTGAAGATGAAGAGGTTGATGTCTTGACCCTGGATCCATCAAAAACCCTGGACGAGGGAGAAAGCTTTCGGATGCCAATTCTGTTTAATCTCGGGGAGAGCGACAGCGAGGACGAATTCATCGCAGTATCAACCGGCACCATGAGACGTAGGAGTCCTGGAGAGGGTCAAAGCGATTTGGAGGAAAAGATACCCGTTCAGAAAAGCACGGCCGGGAAAAGAGGCCGAAAGCGTTAGACAACAAAGGAGATGATGGGTCGAACATGGACAGCAAAGAACAAAGGGGCCTTTGTCGCATTCGGAGGGGGCTAGCTAAAGCTGCATGGAATAGGGATGATTGATTGCAAAGATACCATTTTCGTCTCAATAGGAGAATGAATGAAATAATTTAGCCCCAGAAAAACAAAGAGTCTATTATGAGATCTGCTTCTCAAGGCTCACAAGACCTGTCTCGATACAATATGTCTAGGGGACGAAAGAAAACGGGACCTAAACGATAAAAAGACTTAGGTAAATAGGTATAAGTCTAGGATATCTTTTGCTGAGTTTATTTTTGATACCTTATATCAATCAAGGTCTGATGTTTTATTCCCTGAGGCATGTCTGATAGTGCTTCTGAGTACTAATGTAATCAGGGCGTGTCTTCCTTCTTTCTTGTAGCCTCCTGAGAGTCCACAGCTTCCATAGAATTTCATGCAACCTAATTCAAGGATCAAATGCTCATAATCAATGATCAGGAGCTGTTTCGCCATAGCCTGAGTCACTGCCCGGATCTCAAACGTCAGAGGGTGTGATTGAATCCAATTTCTTAGGGGTACAAGTATCTATACTTTGAGTACCCATCTAAAAAGCGCGACTGGCTTCCGCTTTACATCAAAAACCCGTGTTTAGTCAGCCCCCGAGAACGTGCAGCAAAGTAGCTCTACTCGCGCGTACAACAAGCCTCAGGCAACACCCTGAGCTCAGGGAGGCCAAAACAGGCTTAGCGCATAACTGCTGCCAGCCGTTCTCAAGTCCAGAATCTTTCAGGCTTCCCCCGACCCTCTCGCCTTAACCACGACAAAACTTTGCCTACAACACAAAGTCATCACAGCGCGCGTCGGGCATCGCGCGCATCCCATCGAAACAGCTTACCTACCGATTACGAACGATCGACGATATCGCCGACCGCGATTTTTCGAGTTTCTGCAACCTACAAGGTGGCGGCGACGGGGGAGACCAGCCTGAGGTTCACCTGAGCCAGTGGCCAGGACAGGCGTTGCTGTTCATCGCCCATCAAGCAATCGCATTTGAGAGAATTTATTATCGACTTTACAGCCTTGCGCGACCAAAAACCTTTTTAATAGCATCTTTTCGCACTTTTCTTCTACTTTTCGCGTTTCTTTGCGTTCCGGCGCGCGTTTGGATCTCTCGCTTCTCGCTCCTTTCTACTCCACGCCAGAACAATCACATATCGCCACCATGGCCAACCTTTACTTCACCCACTCGAGCGCTCCGCTCAAGACGGTGGAAGAGATTCAGTTCGGTCTGATGTCCCCCGAGGAGATCAAGAATATGAGTGTCTGCCACATTACTTATCCCGAAACAATGGAGGAGAACAAAACAAAGCCTCGTGACGGTGGCCTTAATGACCCGCTCCTTGGATCGATCGATCGACAATTCCGTTGCAAAACCTGCACTCAAGCAATGGGCGAGTGCCCTGGCCACTTCGGTCACATCGAACTGGCCAAACCTGTCTACCATCCTGGATTTATCAAGAAAGTCAAAAAGATTTTGGAGATAGTCTGCCACAATTGTAGCAAAGTGCTAGCCGATGATGTTGGTCTCGCTGTATGACGCTATTTAACTTTTGATGCTAACCGCCTAATCAGAGAGATCCTGAGTTCGTTAACGCCATTAACACTCGAGATCCTAAAGTCCGTTTCAACCGCGTGTGGGAAGTTTGCAAGAAGAAGCGGAGATGTGAGAACGACGAGGCCAAGCAAAAGGACGATGAGTTCGGCACAAAGACTGGTCCTCCGAGAGGTCACGGTGGCTGCGGTAACATGCAGCCCAACGTTCGACAAGCAGCCCTACAGCTCAAGGCCGCCTTCGATGAAGTTACAGTCGATGAAGATGGACAGAAGTCGAAGAAGAAGGAGACAACACCCATCACCCCCGAGATGGCGCATAGCATTCTGAGGAGGATTACAGAGGACGATCTTGTCAACATGGGCCTCAACTCCGACTACGCTCGTCCCGAATGGATGGTTCTTACTGTTCTTCCTGTGCCGCCACCCCCAGTCCGTCCCAGTATTTCCATGGATGGCACGGGAACTGGTATGCGCAACGAAGATGATTTGACATACAAGCTGGGTGATATCATTCGTGCCAACGGAAATGTCAAGCAAGCCATTCGTGAAGGATCCCCTCAACACATTGCCCGAGACTTTGAGGAGCTCTTACAATATCATGTTGCGACCTACATGGACAATGATATTGCTGGCCAACCTCGTGCTCTTCAGAAGAGTGGCCGACCTGTGAAGGCTATTCGTGCACGTCTAAAGGGTAAGGAGGGTCGTCTTCGTGGTAACTTGATGGGCAAGCGTGTCGACTTTTCGGCACGTACTGTCATTACTGGTGATGCCAACCTTTCTCTACACGAGGTTGGTGTCCCTCGCAGTATTGCCAGGACCCTCACCTACCCCGAAACTGTGACACCCTACAACATCGGCAAGCTGCATCAACTTGTCGAGAATGGACCCAACGAACATCCCGGTGCCAAGTATGTCATCCGAGCTGATGGTCAGCGAATCGATTTACGCCATCACCGCCGTGCCGGTGCGATCTCTCTTGAATACGGATGGAAGGTTGAGCGTCATTTGATGACTGGTGACTACATCATCTTTAATCGTCAGCCCTCTCTGCATAAAGAATCTATGATGGGTCATCGTGTTCGCGTCATGCCGTACTCAACCTTCCGTCTCAACCTTTCTGTTACTTCTCCTTACAACGCCGATTTCGATGGTGATGAGATGAACCTTCACGTCCCACAGAGCGAGGAAACACGCGCTGAGGTTAAAGAGCTTTGTCTAGTTCCCCTGAACATTGTCTCTCCTCAGAAGAACGGTCCTTTGATGGGTATCGTCCAGGACTCTCTGGCTGGTGCCTACAAGCTTTGCCGTCGAGATGTTTTCCTCACAAAGGAGCAAATCATGAACTGTATGCTCTGGGTGCCTAATTGGGACGGTGTCATTCCTCAGCCCGCTATCTATAAGCCTCGTCCTCGGTGGACTGGTAAGCAGCTTATCAGCATGGTCATCCCTAAGGAGGTAAGCCTGTTCAATGGTACGGATTCTGGTGAAAACGCCCCTCTTAAGGACGAGGGTCTTCTGATCCAAGCCGGCCAACTGATGTATGGTCTTTTGACTAAGAAGAACATTGGTGCTGCTGCGGGCGGTATTGTGCATATCAGCTACAACGAACTTGGCCCCGAAGGTGCGATGGCTTTCCTGAACGGTGTCCAGCAGGTTGTCACCTACTGGCTTCTCAACAATGGTCATAGCATTGGTATTGGTGATACAATTCCCGATGCGGCGACCATTGCTAAAGTCCAGGTGCACATTGACGAGGAAAAGGCTGAAGTTGCTCGCTTGACAGCAATGGCCACAGCGAACGAGCTTGAGGCTCTACCAGGTATGAACGTTCGTGCAACCTTCGAAAACAAGGTCTCCATGGCTCTGAATCAGGCCCGTGATAAGGCTGGTACCACAACACAGAAGAGTTTGAAGGATTCAAACAACGCTGTCACCATGGCTTCCTCAGGTTCCAAGGGTTCATCTATCAATATTTCTCAAATGACTGCGCTTGTCGGTCAGCAAATTGTTGAAGGCAAGCGTATTCCTTTCGGTTTCAAGTATCGCACATTACCTCACTTCACCAAGGACGATTACTCACCTGAGGCCCGTGGCTTTGTCGAGAACTCTTACCTCCGTGGTCTCACTCCCAGCGAGTTCTTCTTCCACGCCATGGCTGGTCGAGAAGGTCTTATTGACACTGCCGTCAAGACTGCCGAAACAGGTTATATTCAGCGACGATTGGTCAAGGCTCTGGAAGATCTTTCTGCGCGTTACGATGGAACTGTCCGAAACTCTCTGGGAGACATTGTCCAGTTTCTCTATGGTGAAGACGGTCTCGACGCCATGATTATTGAGAAACAGAAGCTGGGTATTCTCAATATGTCAAACTCGGCATTCGAAAAGAAGTATCGTCTGGATCTTGCAAACCCCCCGGACTGGTTTAAGCACGACTACGAATTCGGTAATGAATTGACTGGCGACAAGGAATCTATGGAGTATCTGGATCAAGAATGGGAAAAGCTGTTGGCTGATCGCCGACGAGTGCGACAGATCAACAAGGCCAAGGGCAATGAGGAGATGATGCAGTTGCCCCTGAACATCACTCGTATCATCGAGTCCGCCAAGCGAGTTTTTAATGTCAAGGCCAATGACAGAAGCAACTTGCGACCATCGGAAGTTGTTCCAGCCGTGCAAAACTTACTGGATAGCATGAAGATTGTTCGTGGTACTGATGAAATCTCGATTGAAGCTGACGCAAATGCATCCATTCTCTTCAAGGCTTTGCTTCGCTCTCGCTTGGCCTTCAAGGAGGTGGTCAAGGAGCACCGGCTGAATAAATTGGCTTTCGACCATATTCTGGGCGAACTCCAGAATAGATGGGATCGCGCATTTGTCAACCCTGGTGAAATGGTTGGTGTTCTGGCTGCGCAGTCTATTGGTGAGCCTGCTACTCAGATGACACTGAACACCTTCCATTTCGCTGGTGTGTCGTCCAAGAACGTTACTCTTGGTGTGCCACGTCTCAAGGAAATTCTCAATTTGGCCAAAAACATCAAGACTCCCAGTATGGCTGTGTACCTCAACACACCGCTCGCGAGACAAGAGCAAGCCAAGAAGCTACGAAGTATGGTAGAATACACCAACCTTCGCTCTGTCACCTCGGTGACTGAGATTTACTATGATCCCAACATCACGGAGACAAACATCCCCGAAGATGTGGACATGGTTGAGTCGTACTACATGATCCCGGATGAGAGCGTGGACCCCACCGCCAACCAATCGCGATGGCTTCTACGTATTACTCTGGACCGACAGAAGCTTCTGGATAAGGAGATTAAGATCGATGATGTTGCTCAGCGCATCAAGGAGGAGTATCCTACTGATCTGGCAGTCATTTTCAGTGACAACAACGCCGATGAGCAGGTCATCCGTATTCGAACCCTCCAAACCGGTGACAAGGATGAGGAGGGTGAAGGTGGCATGGAGGAGGATGTCATGCTCAAGCGCCTGGAGGCCCATCTCTTGGATACCCTCACTCTTCGTGGCGTTCCTGGCATTGAGCGTGCTTTCCTCACCAAGGGCACCCGACTCACTGAGGGACCCGACGGAGCTTTGCTTGCTATCAAGGATGACCCCCGCTGCACACAGTGGTATCTGGATACCAGTGGTACTGCCCTGCGCGACGTTTTGGCTGTGGATGGTGTCGACGCGACTCGAACATATACTAACGATCTGTATCAAATCGTTGAGGTCTTTGGTATTGAAGCTGCTCGTGCCGCGTTGGCCAAGGAGTTGACCAACGTGTTGGCCTTTGACGGTTCTTATGTCAACCATCGTCATATTGCCCTCCTTGTCGATGTGATGACATACAGAGGCTCTATTTCAGCGGTTACTCGACATGGTATCAACCGAGCTGACACCGGTGCTCTGATGCGTTGTTCTTTCGAGGAGACAGTCGAGATTCTACTCGAAGCTGCCGCAACAGGTGAATTGGATGATTGCCGTGGTATCTCGGAGAACGTCATGCTTGGTCAGATGGCGCCCATGGGTACCGGTAACTTTGATGTGCTGCTGGATCCCAAGATGCTTGAGACTGTTATTTCTGACAACTCTCGCATGGGATTGATGGCAGGTATGCCCACCAAGAGCGGAGATGTTGAAGGAGCTGCTACTCCGTACGACACTGGCTCCCCCATGGCTGATTCGGGCTACCTCAGCCTCAGCTCCCCCGCTGCAGGAAACTTCTCCCCTATCCAGGGTGCTGGATCGGAGTCGCCTGGTGGCTTCACCGTTGTTGGTGATCATGGATTTGGTGGTGCTAGCCCCTACAACCGCGGAGCGGCCAGCCCCTTCAGCAGTACATCCCCAACATCGCCATTCAGTTACTCGCCGTCATCACCTAATATGGGATACTCTCCCACATCACCTCTCATCGATGGTGGTGGCATGAGCCGCTATGGACCAACATCTCCTTCCTTCAGCCCATCATCACCATCATTCTCTCCCACCTCGCCGATGTTGCGTCCGACAAGCCCTGCCAGTCCCAACTACAGCCCGACGTCACCCAGTTACTCGCCCACGTCACCTTCGTCTCCTAGACACTACTCGCCGACATCGCCGGCACAGTTCAACTCTCCCACCTCTCCTAGTTACTCACCGGCGAGCCCCAACTACAGCCCGACATCACCCAACATTCATGGGGCTGGACCAACCTCACCCTCTTACTCTCCGGCGTCACCTTCATGGTCTCCAACGTCTCCTGAGGCTTATTCCCCAACAAGCCCAAGCTTCCAGAGGAGCCCTGGTGCACAGCAGTCACCGACCAGCCCGAGCTACTCCCCGACGTCGCCTGCTTTCTCTCCTCGGACGCCGGGTCCAGGAACTTCTGGCAATCAATAGTGAGTCTGGGTCCTTGATAATACCTTAATGGCTTGTCACTGACCAAGAACAGCTCTCCTAACTCGCCGTCAAACGAGCGATAAATTGTGTGGGAAAAATGGAGGTGGGATGGTGGGTGGGTGCATTCCTATCTTGGTAACAGCGAAAAAGAAAACAACTTGGAATTAGTAGCTTCGAGAATGATGCTAGCAACACAGGCGTTGCATTGCTTTTATGTTATTTTGGTAATCATATGGTGGTAAATGATAGATATTACTAGTATAATACACTAGTACATGCTTTATTATCACCTCCATGATTACCTCTATGAAACGGTGGATGTGTTTGCATTTCTTGAGGAGTATAAGGGGGCATGGGCCAATAGATGATGAAACCATGGTGAGCCCTGAGGAGATTGACCAGACTTGGAGAGGCCAGGTCTTTGTATGCTACATGTATAGACTTGACTGTATAAGATATCATTAATATATATGACTTTATAAAACTTTTTCCAAGCACATCCTAAAACTCAAGCGAAATCCTAAAATAGAACTTTTGAAGGCTGGAACAGCAATGGCAGAAGATGAATGACCGGGAGTCCAGTACCCAGTTAGAGAAAAGGTGGATGATCCATTGTATGAGCAAAGGTAAGGCTGCGATATAGCAGTAGAAGCTTTAGATAAGATAGATATCCTAGCCAACTTAAGCAGAAAAAGCCAACTCTTTATTTCGCTTGGATGATCAGAGGCGGATCATCCAAGGCTCGACGGGGGCTGGACAAAGGCCCGAGATTGATTTGAGTGCTACGAGCTGCAGTCTTGACTCGAAGCAAGGCAGCAGATGCAAGATGAAGATCAGAGACCGGTCCGTATCAGAGATACCCCCACGTGCAACGCATAAGTCGCGTCTCAAGTCTTCGGGGTTTCTGGAAGCGAAGCTGGTTGGCGAGCGAATAGAAGAGGGTCTTCCATAACAAGTCATACACGAAGTCAGACTCAGACGCGGCAATCGTTGATAAAATGGAAAAGATTATGTGGAACACAAGTTGGCCAACACTTTTTTGTCACGTCCCTGAGGCCGGGGGAGCCAATCATGGAGTAGAGAGGACCGGGCGGGCACCCGGTGCGGTCAGGTCCGTCCAGGTCCGTATGATCCGGGGTGTGAGTCTGTGTGTGAGTGAGCGAGTGTCTGTCTGTCTGTGGGTGTGACATGAAGCCAGTGACATTGACATTGACAATGGCAGTGGCAAAGTTCTATCATGTCAACATCTCGAGATTTGTAACGCGACGCGACGACCGTATGACGATGATGTGCTAATTTGTTAGCATTTGACGGTGACAAAGGAACACAAGAGAACGAAGAAGAGGGTGGGAGCGGGATAGCGGGACCTAGTTTCGCACTAGACTACAGCATGTCCATCAGCCAGCGGAGTTTGGGTGCAGTCGGCGATACGGAAGGGAACGAAGCAGGGGATACGCCCCGGGGGTGGATGATAAGTCTCTGTCTCTGTCTCTTGTCTCTGTTGGTATGTAACTATGTATCAACACTAGGAGTAGCACATCATTTGAGATGAGACGGCAGATCAAGGCCGCGAGTTTCCATGGGATCGTGAAAGCATAAAGAGGAGGGTTCCCTCGCTCGAAATGAGAATGAATTTCCTTTCTGTTCTCTAACCAAAACAACAAAAGCCTCGATTCTCTCTTGTTCCTTTCGATCCAGCAGCTGTCTCGCCCACCTCAGCTACAACAACTATATCTCTACTATCAACAACAGCAACAACAGCACAACTCTCTACAAACTTCACAATGGCTGCTCTTCCTCCTCAAAAGTTCCTCCCTCTCACCCCGGCTCCCAAGTCTTCTTTCCTCTCTCTCGCCCCGGCCACTTCTCCCTCATACCCTCAGAAGCCCGCTGTCCGCTCTCACACTCGTCCCTCTCCTCCTCGACGAGCCTCGACTGAGTCGTCGGCCAGCTCCAGCTCCAGCTCCAACAACAGCTACCGCATCCTCAAGCTTGGACCTGTTCACTACGGCGAGCATGCCGATGAGCACAAGACCGACTTTCATGATGTTATCCTTCACTAAAAGAGAGTCATGGTGACCTTTGTGTGAATGGCGTGCTTTTTGTGAGAAAGGTGTGAAATTATGACAGCGCAAGCGATGATGATTTTTCTATTCATTTCAAATTTCTATGAATATGACACAACCAAACAAAACTTACGGGATACCACTTTGATTTGACAATTTTGGATCGAAGAACGAAATTGAAAAAAAAAAAAAACAAAGGCTAAAAGACAAAAAAAAACAAAAAAGGTCCCTCCAACTGTGGACAAAGATGGGGGGTGGGCATCTTCCTTCACCTTCGGTTGAATGGAACAAGAGAACGGAATCAAATCAAATCATACGGGATTAGGATTGAGGTGGGCGGCTTTGGTCTGGATCCTGTGAAAGCAAGAGTCTTGAAAGGCTGGATAGGAAAATTGAAGCGAGGTTTATGCTGTTTTGCATTTCCTTATTATTATTATCTATCATATTCTCTCTCTCATTATCTGACGAGAAAAGAAAGGGAAAAAAAAAGAATGGAATTGAACGTGGGGAGGACTTTACTGTCACTATTCCCTAGGATCTTGGCCTACAGTAGCAGTAGCACTATTGATAGCGGCAAATCATGATTCCAGTCCTTTCCGGATGAAGCAAAGAGTGTCGAATCTGCAACCAGAAGGGTTCCTGAGTGACGATGATCATACAGATAGCGAGCGATAGCCCATGGGCATTTCGGCATTGAGACCGTGTGCCATGGGATAGAAATGCGGTATGGGCGGTAGGTAATAACTAATACAGTAAGCCAATGTGAGATTGACAGGCAGATTTGTAAGGCTGTCCTGTCCTATCCTATCCTATCAGTTAGCGTAGTTGCAACACGGGTCTCTTTCAGTCAATCATTGATCTTCGGTCTTATTATTTGGCATAGATAGATAGCAAAATGTGGGCAATTGACGTGAATCAATGAGTTGTCTTTTCACTTCCTGTCCATCCATACACACACACACACATTCAATGTCTGCCTGCACACCCATAGACTCAGCCTTTCCAGAAAATACCGGCATTTTTGATTCTAGACCGATCATGTGCAAACGCACAGAAAAGATGGTCTAACTACTAAGTTAGTCCAGGTAGCGTAGCATTACCGCGCCGCCTCTCGCATTGCATTGCATTACATCCATAGAAACCGGCCCAAAAGGAAAAAAAAGAAAAAAGAGAACGTGCCATGAATAGCCGGAGCCTGCCGCCCGCGCAGACTTGCTATATCCGACTGCTATTTAATAACCATGATCTGTTTATACACGACCCAATCAGATCCTCATGGGGTTTTTTGTCCAGGCTCTCGGTAGACTCAGGGCCCGGGGTAACAGTTTCGGGAGGTGACCGAGAAACCTGCATGACGTCCACTGAATTTTTCACATTTTCACATCTTTTCCTTGTTTGTTTATTTTGTCGGTATTTCCTGTCAAGATCCCACTGTTTTACAAATATGCACAGCATGGGGGTGAAAAGTATCACCAGCCATTCTGAGTTTAGGTAGTCAAGCGGCTACACAGCATTATTTGCGTCAGAGATAAGAATAGGCAAAACGAAGGTGGATGTTTCTCCTAAAAGTATCCGATCTGAAAACCATAAATGTGTCAGCTTATTATCCCATAAAACACCACGAAGCGTGGGTGGTGATAGAAAAAGGGACCCCCAAACTAGACTTCATTCATCCTCAACGCTTGGGCCAATTGCGGGGGAAGCGGCTGGTCTGTCACAAAGTCAATTGGTAGTAGTATCATGAGACACGGAAATACGTCATTCCTCATCTTTAAAGCTCGTTGCGCGTGACCTGCTTTGCTATCGGAAGCTGACGGTGATCCCCTCGGTGTTCCGACGGGGATATCGAGGCGTGTACAACAATTATAGTTGCTACGGTTGGTTAGGAACGAACTGTTTCAGAGATTGTACCGTGCTCGTGTGCGGAGGCGCATTTGAGACATTGAGGTATGAATAAGATTGCGTTTACAGCGAGGCTACACCAGGAGAAAGGTTAAACAGCATCGCCAAGACGGCACACAAAGATGCTCATGCTGATCACTTTTAATTCTGCCTGCCCCGAGGTCCAAGCATATTACGCTATAGATCTCGTGACGGGCTTATAAGTTTACTCAATTTAAGCGTAACCTTTAGTCTCTGAATCCCTGACACTCATTAATACACTTACTTGGGATAGATAACATGGGCGATAATTGTTAGCTTGTCAACTCCTTTGTCGCTCGTAGATATGCACCCTTCAGCATGATGATCTATCTGAGAATCCTTCACATGTTGACCAATTGCTAGGACTAACCATCTCGTACACCCTCTTCTTCATCTCATACAAAGCCACTGCGCATCTCGGCTTCTGTGCCGTCTCTGACCGTCCATGATCCGCCACGTACAGCACAACACACACCCTCAGCTTTCATTCATGTACCACAAGCGTCAGATGCTGAAAAGATCATCCTCATGCTATTCAATTGCCTTGCCTGTGCAATTCACCACTTCTTCTCAGTGCCAATGACCGTAATCTCCTTTCTATCCGGATCTACCACCCTGATTATCTCCCGCCAATCAATCTCCACCCTCTCCCTCTCCCGTCCCGGGTCTCCACTCTCCGCTCCGCATTCTCCGGCATGGAACCGGCACCACGTCTTCGCATGCCGCGCGTCTACCCATAACCGCGCTGACAGTAAGTATGGATCTGCCAGGACACGCAGCAAGCCCTCCAGAGGTGGTCGTGCAAACATGTCCAGGTCTTTTCCCGGCTTGGCAGGGCGGAAATGGACCGGAGTCCTCGGCTCGATGGGCGTGCGCACCCAGACCGCGAGGTAGTCCATTCTTCCTTGCACAGCTAGCTCCGTGAGTAGTGGTATAATATCTGTCCCTATCCATCCCCTCAAGCGATCAATTCGTACTTCCAGTCTTGCTATTCTGCGTAGAGCACCTCGTGTTGTGAGCAGCGTAGCTCGGCCGGGAAGCCTGTCGTCGGCTCCGCGCGGAGCCCTCTGTAATTCCCTGCGGATGTGTTGTGCATGGGGCCCTGATGCGTCCAGTAAGAACTCGTTTCCTGCGTACAGCAGCGGAGTGGCGATTGTGTGTAGCGCTGGGTGAGAGAGGAGAATGGGCAGCGGGTCGACGGTTGACTTAGTGCACGGGCAGAGACATATGGGCGTAGCAGATGTGACAAGTGGCTTCAGGATGATGCTGAGTATATCCACGGGGAGGTCGAGGAGGTCGAGGCCGTTGACCTCTGAGGTTATCATGACGGCGGCGGTCCCTATGGTGACGACTCTGGACACTGATCTGAGCGAGATATCCCTGGTTCGTCCTCTGACTGTGGCATTCTACTATCCAGACCCTAGATGCCTACGGCCCAATGTATCCGGGTTGAGTGACGCTGCAGCCTTCTTGCGAAACATGTCGTTTGAATAGGATTGTGTTGTGAGGTTCAGGTTGAGCAGCCAGTGGCGGCTAAGCATGATATCCCCGCGGCCAATAAGCGGGGTCTCTAGAGAGCTTCTAGAAGCAGTCCAATACAACAAGATAAGATTCTAGACTCAGATCAAGATCGCCGCTGTACGTATATGGATGGATATAAAGCGGTTATTTCGACATGAGATTGGTAAGATAGAGTTGTTGATATGAATACGATTGCCGATTATTGCAAACTGTTGATCCATATATACACTAGGGGAAGGGGAAAAAAAACTCACCACCTCGATCCTAAATGATAAAAAGACTTGGGTAACTTAGCCTAAGTTTAGGATCAGTTTAGGATAAATTTAGGATACATTTTGCTGAGTTTATTTTAGTATCTCATTGGTATATGGGCAACCTTAG
This sequence comes from Fusarium fujikuroi IMI 58289, assembly GCF_900079805.1. NCBI lineage: Eukaryota > Fungi > Ascomycota > Sordariomycetes > Hypocreales > Nectriaceae > Fusarium > Fusarium fujikuroi. The sequence continues at coordinate 4,401,740 of NC_036622.1, read as the reverse complement.
AAGGTCCATTTTGCGCCTTGAGATTCATTATCTGGTCATCATTGCCTGCACACTCTCACCTTTCCAGTCCATTTTCCCACTGGCATTCCTTTACCAAAAGCCTATTTACATTCAACATTGAACCTATGGTCCAAGCATGTATAGCACATGTCTATTACATTGGTACCTAACTAAGCAACCTCTTTTTCGCATCGCATCCCTAGACTGAGTGATGAAAACGCCGTGAAATATTGCAGCTTCGATATACAGCGGAGAGAGCCAGAAGAATTCTAGAAAAACCTAACGCTGAAGGGACATTGATGTGTCTACCATTGCTTGGTCCTCTTACCTCTCTTTGTTAAAACACCCCCTTAGCACATGCCTCCCAAGTGTGATCCACGTCCTTGTGTTTTGCCTCAAGCTTTCTGTTGCAATCAGAGAGCTTCTCGATTTCTTCATCTCGACGCTTGATCTGATCTTCCAGTTGCCGAACATACGACTGCAGATCGTGCTCCTTTTCAGCCGCATCCTTGAGGCTTGTCTTGAGACCTTCGACACGATTGAAGAGTCTTTTGAAGTCTTTGCCTCCATCTTTGAACCTCCGATGACATCGACGCTCCAGCTTCTTGATTTGCGCGTCTTGTTGTTTGATGACTTCGTCTTTTTCGCCGATAAGTTGGTCCCGTGCCTTGATTTTCCTTTTGAGATAAGAAACTCTGCCGTGTTCCGGGCCCTCCTGCACATTGGAAGGCTCTGGGATGTCACTGTTGGACAAGGCGATAGTTCGGTCAGCCTTGTGCTTTTTTGTGGCCCTGTCGAAAATATCGCCTGAATTAGACTTGCGCTTGTTATCCTCTTTGTTGTTTCCTTTAGGATTTCCATCGCCAGAATCCGAGAGAGGGTAATCGTCCCCCGGCATAAACTTTCCATCATATTTGAGGAATGCCTCCTCCTCTGAGACGTTTTTGGGGAAGAAAGGTCGTGTACCAGGGAAATTCTGCCCCCAAAGCCGTGACATTTCGTCTGCGATGCCAAGGACGAGCAGGTGGGATGGCCAAGTAGCCGCCACAACCAACCAGGCTGAGAAGTTCAGAGATGTTGAGCGTCCTTGGCCTGACAGCATGCAATAGAGTCTTGATTTGCTAAGGTTGCGTGGGCTGTCTACCCATTTCTCATGCCTGAGAAACCTGGTGACCTTAAGCTGAATCGCCTTGGGCATGTCGAGACGCATCTGGCTGTAGTTGTCAAGGACACTCTGGACCCGAGATCGAGCCATTGACGGGTCTTGACATTCTCTGATCTTGTCATGAAACTCTCCCATACTTGGAAAGTAGGGGTCGAGATCAAACTGACCTCTCTTGGTGTCAGCCATCTTGATGAATGCTATTCGATTGTCAGTATATAGAAGGAAGGGCAAATTATCTCTGAACACAAGGGAAGAGTAAGAGATAGGTTATGCAAGAGGAACATGACAGTGCATTTTGGATCTATTGAGAGGATTGCCAAAAAGCCAGAAAAGAAAGACAAGATAGACAGTACATACCGGATTCTGGCTCTGCTGTTAGCGCTATGGGAGGAGGTGTGATAAACAGATTTGAGCAGTGTTTGATGGTAACAAGAATGGGAGAAAGGAAATCACTCTGATATGAACTTGGATCTCAGGTATAAGAGTAGTCTTGCCATTGTGATTATGTGGCGTTTGCTTTACAAATTATCCATTTCTCCCGGAACTACCGATTCTCTATCAACTTATCAAGTTGAGAGACAAATCACATACATCTCTCATTCCCAACCAGAGTTGCTAAAGCCAGATTTGAAAGCACACGGGTCAGTCCAGCTTTAGGGCAAGTGTCCGGACGGTCAGTGAATCAGTGGTCCGACAAAAGAGAGAGAGTAGTCCCAGTCATCAACTGAAGCAGAGCAAGACTCATCGACCCATGTGCGAAAGAAGTTCGCCAGCCTGGTAAGACTGCAGCAAAGTTCCAATTCAGGTGAAACCTTTTTCGGAGTTCTCACCAACAGGCCGCATAAGCCAATGTGATGAGAACGGGGATAGTTACAGATGGAGGTGGTCATGTCGTGGGCCGGCACGTCACGTCCCGTATAATGCGGATCGCGAAGGGGGGAACGGGAGGACAACGGCATTTACTGCAAGCGAGATGTGGAGGTTACATCTCCTGGAGATATTGACTGTTTGTACCATACGGGCCGGAGAGTTTTTTTTATTCTTTTGAGTCAGGCGGGTGTTGCTGTGTGACGATTTTCGGGATGCACGGAGTTTTTGGCAGTTGTACTGATACTGTACGACTACCAATAATAGAAAAGCAAAGATGAGAAAGGTCTCAGTTGCTGATTGCTAGAGTTTGAAGGGTAGTAAATACGACCTGTTACAATTGACAAGGATGAGTTCCTTCGCGAGGAGGGTAAAGCACTGCAGGTATCACGACCTGCATTTAGCCCTTGTGTCATCAATCGTACAGAAAAAGAATTGACACGCAAGCTCATAAGAGATTTCAATTATCGAGAGATTACTCTTTGCGACAATTGATATGAGTGCTGTGTGTTTATGAGTTGGTTTTACTCAAAGACTCGCTCACCCCAGCATCGAGAAAGGATGGAAACCAAGTCACATGATCAGTGACGTCTGCACGCACAGCTGCTCGTCTCAACTCCACCCAACCCAACGCCAACAGGGCAGGGCCAGGGGTGTTTAATAACTGATCGAATTGCCCAGGTGCTAAAGCTTGGTCGGCCGGAAGTGGAAGAAAAAGAGAAGACGCCATCTCTATACTAATAAACCGATCCAGAAGGACACAGAAAGGAATAGTTTACTGCTCACCGACTGAATACACCAACTATCGAACCAACTAAAATCTACATGAATCGGACTCAGCTTTGCACTAGTCTACTAGGCCAGGGAGAGGGCTGAGACTACCTACCTTAGTCTGGTACATACATGCAGATAGGTTTTGGGCGCTTAAAATGTCTACGTGGTGACAGATTCTCCCAGTGAGAGATGTCCCCGAACTCTGCCTTGCCTTGATTGTTACTAGAAGGAACAGAAGGATCATATCCAATTGGACTAGGTCCCTGATGCACGGCTCACGATGCCGTTGGTAGCATCTATACAAGAGGCTGACTTACACGGGCATTCCTTTCTGTATAGACCCATAGCTTAGACCTCGAGAGGCGGTGACATCAAACCTCGTGCACAGTCCTGATAGACGCCCACGAGGCGTTTTCATCTCTTCAGAACCCACAATGAGGCTGTAGAACAAAATATATTCGAAACATATTCCTTTGTTGCATCATTGATGGGTTGGTTGTGGCTTTCTCTAGGGCCGTTGTTATGGCCGTGGCGTAGCGTGGCGTAAGGGGTCGCAGATTGGGCCAGAGGATCAGTGTGACGGTTGGTGGGGGGAAACTTAAACCGACGACTTCAACCCTGACTTCCATTGGAACATGTATGTAGGAATAAAATGTATAATATCATGCGAGAAATAAGATCGAGAACAAGACAGGTCACCATTTGTCCACCAAGTAGAAGCAAAAGTTAAGGCTATTAGCGAGGATACCCCAGTTCTTCGAAATCTCGCCTAAGGACAGTGGAGACATGAGATCCTGGTCATTTCTCTCTATTCACACGCCCCCAATCACACTCCTTTCCAACTCAATCAAGCAAGGGGGGCACCTAACCCATGCATGTCAAAACGGTTTGTGAGATAAAGTAAAGATGCAATTCAAACTATCAAGGAAAGTAGATAGGTAAGTGTAGAAGTAGAAGAATAAGAACAAGAACAAGAACAGGACCAAAATAACCACAATGATGCCTTCTGAAATCCGGAAATGACTGTATCACCCCCTCATCTGTGCTGTTCTGGGAGTCCGAGTTTGTTGCCAAACAACTCCAGGGATACCACGGTCCATCTATGGATTCAGAAACAAATCCAAAAAAGGTATAAGAAATCCCCTCCGTGATCACCATGCGTTTCCACCTTGCGCGGGGCAGTCAAAGCTAGCTTTTACAGATCTAAGAATCTGTTCATAGCTTTTCTCCCTTTCTTCGAGGGTATCGAGGATCGCTATACGTGACACTCGTTAGCTGCACTGCAGCGTAGAGGCTCGCTTTCAAAGGGAAACTCAGATACCAACCTACTAGGTCGCCCGAGGAGGGTTAGGGCACTGAGGACGTCCACAGTAGCCCTCCCACGTCGTCGAGCCCTGATCGGTGATGTTGCTCGTGCAGCGGCAGGAGGTGCCGGGCTGAGGATCAAGGTTAGAAACAGTGCAGCCACACTGAGTCCAGTGCTGGGTAGTTCTCCAGTAGCACATGGTTGCTGATGGTTTTTAAGTTGAAACCTCGAAGAGTATGCAAGAGAGCTTTTGTCTGTTGTTGAAGCCAAAGACGATGTCTTGGGGCTTCAATATATAGCAGCAAACTGGCGTTGTGCGAGGATTGGTTTGTTTGACAGCCGGAGCTAGTTGACTCAACAGATGACAGGCAGTTCACAGCCGTGATCCGAGAAGTTTGTGTGAGTATTTGGTCACACTTGTCCCGACGGGTGTGGTTTTGTGTATCTGATGGAAAGAGGCTTGCTGCCGTGGTAGACTATGGAGGATTGGCACCAAAATATGGCTGAGGATTGGGGTTTAAGCTGAAGGACAACGAGACTTCGAAAGGAAGAGATCTTCAGAGTGATGATATGGGATATTGAGTGTAGAACAGTGGTTTGAAGTGCTGCTGAGTCTGAGCTGTGAAGTTTCGATTGAGGCAGATGTCCTTGGCCCTTATATAGCTGGTGACACGGTCCCGAGGGTTTGGAAACGATTATGACTGAGCGAGGCAGTTTACTGTCCATGACACTATGTGTATAGGTGTCTTGGAGATTCCACAATGTGAAAGTCGAAATAACCCTCAAAACGAGAGCAAGGAAGACGGATTGTTGGTCCTGTTTGCACTTCCCAGGTGTTGAAAGACCAGGAGCTAGGTTGCTTAGATAGGATGGTTGGTTAGCTACCTAGTCAGTTGGCTCTGGGCCGGCCAGGGGGTGAGGCTTGGAGGGGGTGTGTGTTGGTGCGCAAAATGTACTGCCAGGCACTCCTCTTTCTTCTCGGCCCTCTGTCCCCGCAAACACCACAGAAAAGAGGCGAGGGGAATTCTGGAAAAGGAGACAATCAGCTTGTAAACTGAGATATAACCTCCGAGCCCCAAATCAGGTCGCTTGTGTGCCGCAACACCACGCTCTGTTAGCAGGCTGGTCCAAGGGTTGACTTACGTCAAGGCACATCAGTCCACAAGGGAGTTTTGGGCAGACCAACAGCATTAGACTCCGATACAGGTCTGAGAGCCCTCATAGAATTCCACGCGGTGTGACTGTGAAGGAGATTGTGCGAGCATGTTGGCTTCAATGGGGCCCTTTGTAGAATGGGTCAATGTGCATCCACACTCTGCGGACATGTTCTTCTGCATTGAGGGGAACCACCATCATGCATCTCAAATTCGTCGTCAACATCATGGACGCAGTCAGAGGGGCCAGCAGTTGCGATTTATTTATGTAGTTGGATACGGTTTGCTTGATGCTCGATTGCCTGCCGTGAGCGGTGGCCAGCTGCCACACGTTGCAGCCTGTGAACACTCACTAGTTTAGTTTGGTAATGGCATCGTACAAACTTTTATCGAGGAGCAGTACAGGTCGGACAACATGATGAACTACTGTCGCGTAGTCCAATTTCTTGAAGTGCTGCAAAAACTGATGTTGAACGTTTCCTGCATCCGTCATCGAAGGCATGCGTCAAAGATCTAAGCTCCCTTGCAAGCTGATGGCTTGCTCAATGAGCGGGAATGCTCGTCCCGAGTTCCCACTAGTAAAGCTGCAGGCCTGACGTTCAGATGACAGCCTGTACCCATGCTACCACCCCATTACTCGAAACCCTTCAGAAAACTGAAGCTGAGCCTGGCCAGAGAGTATGTCGCTGGCAATTGGTTTGTTTCAGCAAACAAGTAAGACGGCTTTGCCGAAGTCGCCGTTTTTTGCAGCTACCACATGGACGTGACAGCTCTGTACCTGCCGCCCTCCTCTTATTGCCTCTCCCACTGTCGACTTAAATTGCGACCAACAGATACCGGCTTGTGTCATGACGCCACAGAAATTGGTATTTTCCATGAATGCGGACCCCTGAACGTTCTTTCGATCTCCCAGGTGACCTACCAACTTGTTCTTCGGCACATCTTGAGGAAAATTTCTTCCTTCGTGTGTCTGTTGGCCTGGGTTCTGCTATTGTTCCTTGTCCCTTGGCTAAGCTAAGACGTGAGAGGCGTTAGACGCCTTGTGGAGCTAGCGGATGTTGCACATGATCCGCGAAGAGACCATTAATCCCTATGTAGATGAGGTAGACGGCGGGATGTAGGGTCGTTCTGGGGTTGTCAAAGGTCAAAGGGTCAGGCACTAGCTGTGTTTGAGAACGAACAAAGAAAGACTGTAGAACCCTGTCAGCCACCAAGGTTTGTATGTATCAACACCATTAGGGAGATGCATATAGTACATGATAGCGGCCTATGTGAGTGGGATTATACATATCGCGCTTGTATCAACGGGTCAAACTCTAGTTGCCGAGTTTGACGCGGCGGATGGAAGTAACGTTGTTGCTTTGAGCAATTCACCTCGTCAAGGTGACCTGTTCGGAGTGATGTCCAGGTGGATATGCGGGCCAGATCATGCGCGCGGGCCGCCGAAGGCACACCATGAGAATACGCGCGACAAGCCAACAACACATGTAGATGCCAAGGGCAGCAGACGTCGGCTGTTCCTGATACTGGAAGTATGTTCAGCGATCACCGAGGAAAGTATGAAGAATGTAGCCAACCGTGTATCCACATCTCGTAAAGACGGGGATGATTCCTGATTGTGCGTCATGTCTCTTTGTTCTATACTCCACAAATGGTATTATCTGCGCCTCGTTCTCGACTATCAGGTCGTGCATACGGAAACGAACGACATGGGAGTCTGGGATAGCCTCACACAATTCCGCGCTGCTGCATGACTCGATGCACGAAGGGAGAGGTTTGTCACACATGGTTGTGCTTGACCATTCCCTTCTCGATGATGAGAAGTGTGACAAAGCTGTAGTTTGTGCGTTCCACTATCCCAAAGTGCCCCATGTTGTGCCGTGCCATATCATGCCATATTCAAGTTAATATATGCCGGTTTGTCCATTCCGGGTCCTGGGATCTTCATCAGAAAAGTTGTGTGGGTGTGAAACTATACGTCGAGTGATGATGCCGAAGCGGGCCAATATCGACATGGAAGTCAAGGGAGACTTTGATTTGGATGCTGTCTGTTGGTGAAGTGGAAATACAACTGCCGTCGTAGGCTGAATGATGATCTGAAGTATAATTCGTGTACCTTGCAGTATCTGAACTCCTTCCTTACAGTGCTGACCTACCACGTCTGGCATCCTTCTGTACATACTAAAGCAGGTCCGATGGCTTCAACTAGAAGAACTCTTTCCTACTACAAAGTATTGCTGGGCTCTGATTGGACTGAGCTTGATCAGGGAAGCGATTACCCCTGTCATGGGGCGCTTGGAGTTGTTGCTTCGACAGAAATCCTAGATGGAATTGACACTGTACCCGCGGCCATTATGCACGCTATATACACAGTATAAATAGGCGGCCGCACATCCCCCCTGTCTGTTCTCCAGGTGGGGGCCGATAAACCCCTGCGCCTTCCTGCAGCTTAGGTTGGGTGTGATGGCGCGCGGCTGTACCTGACCTTGTCTTCACATCAACTCAAAGCGCCTCAACCCATCACAGCAAACCTCGAGCCGATGAGTCGATGATTTGACTCGAGCGGCGTCTTTCTGGCGCGGTTGTTGGTAAATCGACAACTTCACCCTCGGCTGGCCCACCCTGTACGAGACAAACTCCGCTGCGGCTGCGCCTACTACTACCTCTTGCGCCTGCATCTGCGTCTGTGTCTGCGTCTGTGTCTGCGTCTGCGTCTACACCTGCAACCCCCTTGCCGATGCTGTCTTCAAAGGCCTAAGTTGTGTTGGTTCGGGTCGTTTTGCGCATGCTATTTCACGAACCTTGCGTCTCTTCTTGGTACTTTTCATTCCGGATGACCTCCCGGAGCTCAGAAGCAAGTGGGCAGCAGGCAACACACTAGATCAGCATGCAACAGAGTCTCATCGTCACACTCTTTACGGCCCTTGGCGTGAGTTCCTCCGATCTTTTCCTAGGAGCAATACTGTCACGCTCTTCGCACTCTGACCGCTTACATCTTGGTGTCGTCAGACCCTTGAACCCCGAAGAGCCGAGGGTGTTGGTGTGTCTGGTATCATCTGCGGCCCTAGGATCTTCCCGTGGGCGACCTCTGATGCGGCCTGATTCCTTCGACGGCCCCCAAGGCTTGTAGAGCTTGAGAAACTTCGATAGGCATATTTGTACAAACTATTTGCTTAGTCTCGGTCGGCTACGGTCCGACTTGAGGTGACGACACGCAACCACTATCATGCATCTGTGTCTGCTCCTTTGAGACCCCGTAAAAGCACCCTGGCACATGGCGTATGAGTCAAGTGATTGATACTGCATTCTACCTGCATTACACCTTCCAAGCTTGACGTCTCCCAGACGAGTGTAGTCGAGCTGCAGCCTTGATTACGATCGCCCAACAACAACCTCATCGTCTCACGATACATACCCAACAAGTTACATGCAAAGTGGCCCCGTGACTGGTTCAGTTCACTAAAACACCCTCAATCGAGATGTAGCCGATGCAGAAGTAAGTACTCTAGCTCCAACATCCCTAATTCTCTCACGTCTCGACTTACTTCAAGGCATGGGGCATGGGACATGGGGCACGGGACGGCACGGATAAGACTAGCTCTAGCTGTCCTCGTTCACAAAAGCTCGTCACACATTACCCTTGTTTGAAGTGTTGGTCTGGCACGTTTCTTGGTACAAAGAAATTATCGTCATGCATGTATTGATAATCACTTCTTGTGATAACTGCCTAGCAGGGGCGGCACCCACCTTCCCAAGAGTAGTACTAGGTCACCATATCAAGTCAGGAGAACTCCGAAGTAACTAGATACGAGTTGCATATTCTAGTGGGCCGTGCCGTGAGTACGGATGACCCAAGCCGTCAAGAAGCTGTCCGTCTTCCGAAAGTGACGGTGTGGGTGTTAGTGAGCCAGAGTTGCTGCATCGCAACTAGTCTAGTCACCAACAAGAGCTTCGGTTTGCGTCGAAAACTAGTTCGGGTCACGCGAAGTGCTTCCGAGCAATTATAAGTTCCCTGCATGCTGTGGCCGTGGTGACACCGGCTAATGGACTCTGGGCTGACTGACTGCGGTTCAAACAAAGAGATATGGTCAAGAGCGCGCAAGAGCGCGTCTGCGCCTAGCAAGTGACGTTGATTAGGCAATGACAAAGCGACTTTAAATCCATACCAAGTTCCTGGTTCTTCAGGGGTGGTAGGGTTTAGCGACAGGCTGCAACGGCGGCGCTTAGGAGTTGTCCTCATTGGTCAACCAACACTTATGCTCCAACCCTGGTCACAACCCCAAAGACCTCACGCTCTGTGCAGGTTGGAATACAAAAAGAGAGCGAGGGCAGATGATTTTGAGAAAAGCTAGAGCTGAACATTAGATATTGACCTTACAGGGTATAAATGCGGTTTATCAGTGATAATTCGTAGCATTATCATGAGCATTCAGACTTTGTGATGAACCCCAGCTGTCGAAAGGCTGAGTGTTAGTTAGAATCTCTTATTCCACCACAAGATCACGGAATTACGTTTACTTTAGTATTACCTTCCGACTTGGTAACACAGCGATCACTGAATTCCGCTACTTTCCATCTACAGGCGGTTCTCTCGAGCCTCATCATATGAGGCAACGATCAACAAGAAACAGACCAAGCACAGAGCCAACACATCCTTGACCGGAAGTTTCTTCTTTCATAGGCAAGAGAGAACTGCGCGGTGATTGGATAATGTACTTTTTACAAATGGGTATTTACCATCTAGCTGAGGGCTTCTCCTCTTATCATGACTCCTTGAACGAGTGACTTGTAAGCGGGATGTGGGCGAAACCTAATCAGGCATGATATAAAGCTCGGCATGTTTCTTTACATCTAATACCTAACCAACTGGCCAATAAAGTGCGCTGCATGATCGTATTTATCCGTCCCGGGCGGATGGGGTCTGGTTCATTGGCTATGCAATGGCTTGTGTTGTTGGTTGTGTATGGAGTGGAGTGGGACATGATGAAAAGAGAAAGAAAGTGGCAGAAGTATGGAAGATGATCATCAAGACTCCGTTCTCGGTAGACCCCGCGGCATTTATTTCTCACTCGATCAACCTCACTTCTGAACCCGCCCTCGCTAGGGCATTGTTGAGACCACCAACACCTTTTCTATGTGCCAAATGAGGCTATAATGATGGTCAGCTCATAGGTCTCCGAGCATCAAACAGGGCACTGTGGTCGGTGTGAAAGAATACATGATCTGACACCGGGTAACGCTCTCTTTGATCGTTGACTTCATTGTTTAGGTCTATTACCTCGCAACAATTGTAGAAAGAGAAGTGGCATGGAAGGTCATGAGGGAACTCAATCCAGAAAACTTGGCATCAGAGGAGGATGTTGCAACAAATTTAGTAAAGAGTCCCCTAATTTTAGGGTAGAGTTGTCTAAATAAGAAAAGTATTTAGGATACAGGTTCCAAGTTTAGGCCAGAGTTACCTAAATATTTCTATCATTTAAGATTGAGGTACTAAGTTTTCTCACATCCCCTCAGTGTCCATCAGATCCATGACCAAGACAGCCGAACTCGAATGTGTCCTCGAATACTCTCATCGGTTTCAGTTTCACCACGGTATTAGGTCAAGCCACCATAAGGCCTCGATATAATCGGTTAAATAGTTGCAATGGAGGCCCCGTGGGATGCTGCTGCTGTGCATCTGAGTAGAACAGTGCCTTGTAGTGCTCCTTGCTACTGAACAAGCCGCCACCTGGCATGAGTCGTGACTGGCGCATGATGTCTTCGGAACGGCTGAACATTGGTGTACCACTAAGCATGAAGAGATGGTGGTACTTCAACGACTTAACGGCGTCGAAATATAACGACTGCTCGTTGCGATAATCGTGGGACTCGTCCAGGATGAGGACGGTGATGTTTCGATTGACCTGGCTGTAGTAGTTGGAATGTAGAACGGCATTCGGGCGCTCTACATTTCCTCTGTGGGTCATTTTAGCTGCAGAGTCCCCCGGCGCCACTCTCGTGTGACAGAAATACTCGAAGGTAAGACTCTCTTGGTATCGGCGCTTGAGGAAGATGACGATGCCGTAGTCCAAGAGACGACTTGTGTCGATCTTGGGATCGTCGAGTGATCCACGAAGGCCAATGCTCTTTTGTAAAATAAGTAACCGGGTGACCAAGACGGAGATGTTGACTTACTGGTTTGCAATGTCGCTTTATCTCGTCTACCCATTGGAGAACGCAACCAACCCGTGTGACGATTGCGTTAAACCCAGACCTTGTGGGCATGGCCCGCTTCACCTGAACGGCGACGACCAATGCCTAAGCCCATGGCATCGCAAAGGAAACTGCTCTTGAATGGCGACTTCGCGAGCCATACCAATTTGCCGGCTCTCGCCGTCTGCCAATGCTTGAGCTCTGTGTTGAGCTCATCGAAAATGTCGAGATATGAGTGGAAGTCAGTGTTGCCGAGATACTTCTATCACAACTAGCGTCAGTCACGGGTAATATGCAGAAGCATATAGGACCACAAGCTTACCAAGTGTTCCTTGTATTGCGAGGTAGACAAGAAATGGTAGAGGTCTGGCCTCCGACCAAGATGTGACGTTGGATCAATTCGTCACTGGGTGCCTGTACAGGAGGACGGTTATGTTGTATGAATTCAGCGTCAGCGGGTTCGTCTCCCGCACCGATGATGGATAATCCACTGAGTAGGTGTTGCTCATTACGGTCGCAGTGGGCCTTGTGTGATACAGTGGAGGTGTCGCTTGACACAGCATCGGTGAGTTTCTGGAATGAGGCTTCAAATAGGGCATGCAAACTGCCATGAGATGTGTTGTTGTAGGCCATATTGGCCCTTGTTGTAGGCGACGATGAGAAGTGAGAGTGTGTGAAGATACAGGAGGAGGAAGAAGGTTGGAGGAGGAGGGGCTTTATATAGTAAGGTAGGTACCCAGAGCAAAGGCCGCTGCTGCCCTAGAGGACGATGAATCAGGTCACTCGCCTCAATTGTTGCCTGATACCCTGAGGGAAAAGAAATCACGATGATTCATAGAATAAAAGAGTCTGTTTAGAAACCTTGAGATGGGTGCTGCTGTGATTATGAGATTGGACATGACTGTATTTTTGAAAAGAAGATCACGCCCAAGAATTGATTCACAGTCAAGGCAAGAAAACTTAGGATGACTAATCTGAGCACCTCAATCAAACGATTAAGTCAAATGACCATAGTTTTAATGTAGATTAGTAGACTCTTGACTGGTTATCTTGGGCATCTGGACCTAGGGTCAGAGAGTCTCTGGCTCACTGAGGCTACCTGACTACCTATGAACTCGTTTCTTATATACCTTGTCTTCAACAGTCCATGACACTGGCGAATTCATCGGGTCCGTCTCAACTGTTCACTCGTCTCTACCAGGGTTTGATTGTGGCTCAGCCCAAATCGGCCGTGAAACAGCATTGACGGTGGTTTGAATGCACTGCTGCTGGGTACTACCTCTGGCTGGGTGCTCAGGATTGGACCTTGGTTGGGGCTTATGTCATTGCCTGTGAGTCCTGAAGGCAACAGGCTTGCATAAAAGGTCAAACTTCGTTGCCATCGAATACCATGGTCAGATCAGGTTGTGGCATACAGAGTTCTGGTCAATTCATGGACGGTAATTGTCATGTGGAAGTTGTCAAGTATCGAAAAGAAATCAGAATTCATCTAAGTCCCACACCCAGCACGTGAAAGTGTTTCCACTTCATTGGACAACAAACGGGTCACAGTATTCTTGAATATGATGATACTGAATTGAATAGTCTGGCTTAACTGGTTCGTACAAATCTTCGAGTGTTCAATATCATCAGGATGGATCTTTGGCTGCTGTGATACATTGGTGTCAGTCTGTCATCTACCGATGCAAATAATGAACACAGGAAAAGTGAAAAATGACAAGTATATCATAATTCATCTCAATATCATCAAGATTATCTATAGGTATTACAAAATCAGTGGATTATGGTCAAAATTTATAAGATACTCATGAACATTGCAGTATCTTGAGTAGACTGGCTAGACTCATCAAGGGGGAACTGATAAATCATTTTGATTAACCACATATGAGAGTGGCACAATCGGTTCCTAAATGTGTCCATTATGGTTGAAGAAAGAAACAGGCGAGTAACGTGCAAATTCCTCGAATACTACGCATATTACCTTCAGTTAAACGGCAAATAAGCACCAACTCCTCACATCAGGAGACTATACCTACGCCTAAATAGTCTTTAGCTGCCGCTGCTTAATTATTGAGCCTATTAACCTTGTGATATCAGTCTCCCAGTTGCATACTACTTGCATAATACCCAAGAGTAATAGTAGAATAACATAGTTGCAGGGTCTCAACATAAGGTTAGCAGCTAACACTAGCACAACTCATCATGATCAGTCAAGTGATCCTCATAGAGCATCACAAAGCAACTTGAGAACAAATCATTAAGTAGGTAAAAAGGCATCATTCCGTATCTGCATTCTACCCTGTCTATGCTTAAATTCACAGGCCATCAACCGCTCTTGCAGGCTCTGGCCCAACAAGCCCACAACCATCCTTGGACGATTTTCCCATCAGCTCTCATTTTAGTAGTCATAGCCGCCCATGTCCTAGCGCGGCATACCCATGAAACATGCAGAACTTTTCATATGCCTTGGCTTCTCCTCGTCCAATTACCGTAAACGACAAAGGAAAATCCACCGTGGCCAGTCGTAATCCCAATCGCCCCTCGCGAGGCGTCGAGGGTGCTCAGTTCTTTGCTCCAGCATCAGTACTCCGAAATATCTACACTGCTGCAATTCCTAACAGCATTATGCATTTATCGGGAAGACATAGCCTTGGTGACAAGGCGCTTGAGAGCAAGCTCCTGCTTCTTGAGGTCCTCAGCGGAAGACTCGTTGAGCTCAAGAGCAGTCATGGCGTCGCTGATGGTGCTCTCGATCTTCTCCTTCTGGCCACGCTTAAGCTTAAGGGACAGAGTGGGGTCAGATACGATCTCCTCAACACGGCCGATGTAAGACTCGAGTTGCTGCTTGGCCTCGAACTTCTTCTGGAAAGCGTCGTCGTTGCTCTTGAACTGCTCAGCATCGTTGACCATCTTCTCGATCTCGTCGGTGGTGAGCTTGCCGACAGAGTTGGAGATAGTGATGTTGGCGCTGCGGCCGGAGGTCTTCTCGGTAGCAGTGACCTTGAGGATACCGTTGACATCGACCTCGAAGACACACTCGAGGACGGCCTCACCGGCACGCATGGGAGGAATAGGGGCAAGAGTGAACTCTCCGAGAGAAGTGTTATCCTCGCAGTTTACGCGCTCTCCTTGGAAGACGGGGAACTGGACAGTCTGTTACGAGTTAGTGAAACATTCTTGAATGATTGCGAAGGGCAAAATTACCTGCTGGTTATCGGCAACTGTGGTGAATGTTCTAATAAATTCATTGTTAGTTTATGTTCATAAGTCATCTAAAGTTCATAAAATTTGACGAATGTTGGATGAGGTTATCCTGAATGCTGGATAGCTTTAGGGCTAAGGTTAGGATAAGGCTGAGAAATGTGGGGTCCCATGTGGAATGTGGGTCATTTCGCACGAGGCTGAGATTTGACCAAAATTCCCAAACACCACGGAAACACCACAGGAACATCCCGAGAAATGAATACGAAACTTGAGAACTAGGAAATGAAACATACCGCTTCTTCAGGGTAGGGCAAGTAGTACCACGGGGAACAACGGGAGCGAAGATGTTACCCTCCATGGCAACACCCAGGGACAGGGGAACGACGTCCAGGAGAAGGAGGTCGGAGGTCTCAGCAGAGGTAGCCTTTCCGGACAAAATTCCGGCCTGTACCGCTGCGCCGTAGGCAACGGCCTCATCGGGGTTGATGCTCTTCTCGAGCTTCTTGCCATCGAAGAACTCGGACAGAAGCTTCTGGATCTTGGGGATACGGGTGGAACCACCGACGAGGACAATCTCGTCAACGGCCTTCTTCTCAATCTGGGCGTCCTTGAGAACCTGAGCGACGGGCTCAATGGTGCCAGAGAAAGCCTTGGCGTTAAGGTCCTCGAAACGGGCACGGGTGATGGACATGGTGAAGTCCTCACCGTCGAAGAGAGAGTCGATCTCAATGGTGGCCTGGGCACCGCTGGAGAGAGTACGCTTGGCACGCTCACAAGCAGTTCGGAGACGTCGGAGGGCACGGGCATCGCCAGAGAGGTCCTTCTGTTGTAGAGTGTTAGCTTTTGTTGAATTTCTCTCGAGCAATATGGCCCATTGTTCGCTTGTGAGCATTGAAATCAGAGAGATATCGAAAAGAAAGAACACAAAGTTCGCAATGGTAATCATCATCACCCATCTCTGTCTTCTTGTGATGGCGCTTTGTCTGGTTATGGCGGCGTAAAGATGCAGCATCGCGGCAAGACACGTTACAGACAGAACAATGGTAAGTCTGGTTGGCAACTGCTGCTTGCTGGCGAGCTCTGGTTGCTGGAGCATGCTTAATGTTGCGAGCTTTAACACGTGCAGTATATTTAGGTGTTGGGTTGATGCGTAGAGCTCTCTGGTAGTTGGCTTGGTAGGTACGGTTCTTGTCCTTGATGATGGCAGCAATCTGGTTAAGCTGTTCTGGGCTGAGGTTGAGATCTCCAGGACGAACTTCTGCACTATCAAGTAAAGGACTGTGGGAACACAGGCCATCCCAGGGATAAGAGTCAACAGACCAAGGTGCCAGGTATTCAATCCCACAAGGCTTATCTCGATGCCGTAGACTCCAGAAAATGCAAGTAAATGCAGCTTCAAGCAGTAGTAGTAGAACACGGAGTCGAGGTATCTGGTCTGGCGTAGGCATGGGACATGAAACAAGTAGAGCCATATAGGTAATGGCAAAACCATTGCGTTTGGCTTCTTCGACATGGTAAGGACAAGCATTACCAGTTCGATGACCGTTAAAACGTGCTGATACTCCTTGATTCGATGCTGTACCTGAACCAATGTAGATACCAGGAGTACAGCCAGGCTTCTTAAGCACCAAGACGTAAATACCCCAGGAGTTCTTGGGACAGTAGGAGGGAATGCTCTTAAACCAGACATGATTTGGCGGGGCGGGCATACAAATTGTGTCCAAGAGGCCAGGGCAGAAGGTAAGCTGAGCAAGCTCGACCAGAGTAGTGAGAGTGCTGAAGGAAGAAATGACAGTGGTAAACGTAGGATGAACGTAGACTCGGGCATTGAGGAGAGACCAGCAGAGCGAGAATGAGTCTGGTGAGATCTGTCGAGGGCGTGTCTAGCTGAGCCATTGTAGATAGTTGGGATGGGAGTGCAAGTTCTGAGTGCCAGACCTGGCCCATAAGTACTTAACTTCCACTCAGTTCTGATGGGAAGGCGTATACAGGGCCAGGCTGGCAGTTGCTGGCAGGACTCAGCCAAATAATGGCAAGTATGGCAGCCATGACTGGCCGTGCTGGTAGGTATGGCAGGTGCTGTGTTGAGGAAGGATGGGTGCTGAGGTGTAAGAAGTTCTTATAGCAGGAGCGACACTTGAGCCACTAGCACCAGCCCATAACTACAGACAGATCCAGTAATAGCACAGTATAGTACTACTAGAACCGCCAGAGATAGAATAATCGACTAGCAAAATATTAGCAAGATGAAGCATATTAAAGTGCCAGGGCTTGCCAGGACTTACTTGAGGAGTGCCATGAAGCTGTCTTGGTTCTGTCTTCAGTTGATACTACCGCACTCAAGGCGCCATATTCCAGCAAGAAGTAGACAGCCGCCAGTAATAACTAGACAGAGATACTGAGTGTTGAAGTTTCATAGAAACTCCTGTTGATTTGTTGCGATACTTGATACCTTGTTGTGATGATGTTGCAATACAGTCGAAAACAAATAAACAAAAGAAAATAAAAGAACTAAGTACCTTGGTCTTTCGGCCGAACTCCTTCTTGCAGTGGTCGAGGAGGTTAGTATCGAAGTCCTGTCCGCCAAGATGGGTACTGAAGTGTGTCAGTATCTCGTGATACAAGTCCGGATGCATGTTTACTTACTCGCCAGCGGTAGCCTTGACAGTAAAGACACCTCCCTGGATGTTGAGGAGGGAGACATCGAAAGTACCACCACCGAGATCGTAGATGAGAACGTTGCGCTCCTTCTCAGACTTACCGGCACCAAGACCGTAGGCAATGGCGGCGGCAGTGGGCTCGTTGATGATACGGAGGACGTTGAGACCGGCAATGGAACCGGCGTCCTTGGTGGCCTGTCGCTGGTTGTCGTTGAAGTAGGCAGGGACAGTGATGACGGCCTTCTCGACCTTCTTGCCGAGCTTGGTCTCGGCAATCTCCTTCATCTATTTGGAGGGGTCAGTGAAAATTGCACTAGTGCGGGGGCGGGGAAAATTGTGCGTACCTTGGTGAGGACCATGGAAGAGATCTCCTGGGCAGAGAACTGCTTGTTCTCGCCGAGGTACTCGACCTCGATCTTGGGGCTGCCGTTGTCATCGACAATCTTGAAGGGCCAAGACTCGATGTCCTTCTTGACGGTAGGGTCATCGAAACGACGACCAATCAGACGCCTGAGAATATCAGTCAGAAACTGGGATTTTGTGCGTGGAGAGGTGAGAACAAAACTCACTTGGCATCGAAGACAGTGTTGCGGGGGTTCATGGCAGCATTGTTCTTGGCGGCCTCACCGATCAGACGCTCCTTATCAGTGAAGGAAACGAAAGAAGGGGTGGTGAAAGAACCCTGCTCGTTGGCGATGATCTCGACATTGGTACCCTCGTAGGTAGCAACACAGGAGTAGGTAGTACCTGTAGAAGGACGGTGTTAGTGAGTAGTTTTGATAAGTTATCCGATAATTGAGTGTGTTGTCTTTGAAGTTGGTCGTTGTGTTCTTGAGTATCCTCTGATGAGGGCATCATGAAGCGAGTCGCCGGATGGCGGCGCACAAGAATAAAACATGTCGACAACAACACCAGCAGCATCGGAAGAGAAGTTGATAGACATACCCAGATCAATGCCAATGGCACCGTCATACACTTCGTCCGCCATTTTGTCTTGTCTGAAAGGTTTGTGGTGGAAAGGGAAGAAGGATGTAGAGGAGAAGAAGAAGAACGTGGGGTTTCAAGAAAGGAAATTCTCCCACTCTGATTTTGAGAGCGGCGCTGCGTTAAAAGAATAATAAATTTTGGAGGGACCTGTGAACTTTTTCTGCGGGGCGGGGTAGGGAATCCCCTCCGCTAGACCTATCGCGGTAAAGTCCCTCGCCTGAGTTTTTTTCAAGGCTCCATTCCTTTTTTTTTCTTTCGATTCTGCTGAGCAACCAAACGCACTTTTGAGAGCGCGAGAAATCGGGAACGAGGTAATTCTAAGCCGGGGATATTGATGATTTTGGTATAGACTATCCCTCGCCGATAGTTTGGCATCGTTATCTCATGTTCCATATTTTCTATACATATATTAGCAGTCAGTCAAACCGCATGCATGCTATACTTGTGTGGCTAAAGTGCGAGAGCGATCTTTTCAAACATAACACTGTACTGTGAACCTTGAACCTCGAAAGAGATTTACCACTACCTCGACAAATCATCACTCAGCTTATGGCCAGTGGCAAGGATTTAGCCGCCTCTACCTAGATCAAATTTTCTTCTCCGAGTTCCTGATCCTCGGTTGCCTGAGGAAGAACTGCAGCCCAACTAGTAGCTGTTCCTCAAGCTTGTGTACCCAAAGCTTGACGGCAATGCCGACTTTACTATTTTTGCCGCTTTCGGAGCTGCGGCGCCTACGAATTTATTCACTTACTCGCTTGCAGCCTCCAGTTCCATCATAGTATCTGTCTGACTCGCTATCTGACGAATGACGACTCTTTGACCTTGAGACAACTCATGAGCCATTCTTGTAACGTTGTATCACCGTCAAAGCTGTCCTAGTTCTGCATTGTCTTTGGTTAAGTCTTGGACTAGCAACTAGATATGAAGCAGTGGTTACTTCGAGGACTACACGCCAAGGGGAGGAAAGAAAACTCAGGACCTCGATCCTAAATGTTAAAAAGACTTAGGTAACTTAGCATAAGTTTAGGATACCCTTTTGCTAAGTTTATTCTGATACCTCACAGCAAGGTTTGCTGTTTTCTTGCCCTCGAGGCTGCGTTCCACGCCATTTTTTGGACCATGCAGTTTTTTTTCGCGATAATACAATCTGGCACATCGAAGATTTACCCTGGTCTGGGCTGTGCTCTGACAGTCCTCTCTTAGAAGCTATCCCTGGTATCGAGCACAGTGTTGAGGAACTTGCTGGAATTGCTGAGACGGCTTCGCAAAAACGAGCGCCTTCGTGAGTGGGCCGAGGCCGACAACATACGACAGCGTGCAAACCCTACTCCAGAGTTTTTTTCCCAAACGAACTAGGATCAATGCTCGGAGGTATAAGAGCAAGAAAAGACAGAGAGAGAGGAAGCTGTGGCGAACCAGACACACTATTGCAACTTGTGTGAGAAGGCTTACACCAGTTCCGGTGAGCTGGAAAAGCATTTTGAAACGCCTCTTCACCCTCGCCGCGTCGAACGTGGCGAGAAAGACTTTTCGTGTGCACCTTGTGGTGTTTTATCAAAACAAGACTCGCTACGACAGACACTGCAAATCAGCCAAGCATCGCAGCAATGTTAACTAATAAAACCCCAAATTCAGATCCTACCACGGACCCTCGTGCCTTGCGACGTCTTTGAACGGCTTGTAAGTATGAATTATTAACTTGCCCACTTGCAGCCACCAGTCCTATCGTAGTACCTCTCGTCGACTTACTATCTGATAAATGGCGACTCTTGGTGACCTTAAAATAACTTATAAACTACTCTTATAACATCAGATTAATGTAGAGGCTGTTCTAGCTATGTATTGTCTCTGGAACTTTGCAACAGAGTTAGCTTTTTTGAGACTTGAGCATTATTTGTACAAGCCTTGATCGGGTATGGAGCAGCGAAGGAGTGGTTGCCTCGAGGAATACACGTCAAAGGGTTGATCAGTCTACAGCATGATAGAAGAAACCTCACGTGATGCCTCGGGAGACACCTCTCAGGCCATCGGACTGTGCTATGTCACAATAAGGATGCCAATGAAGGTGAGCTAATGCGTTGTGAGACATACTCGTAAAAATGAGATTATGCTTGTTGGCTTAGA
Organism: Fusarium fujikuroi IMI 58289; assembly: GCF_900079805.1. Classification (NCBI taxonomy): domain Eukaryota; kingdom Fungi; phylum Ascomycota; class Sordariomycetes; order Hypocreales; family Nectriaceae; genus Fusarium; species Fusarium fujikuroi. The sequence continues at coordinate 4,381,307 of NC_036622.1, read as the reverse complement.
ATGGCGGCCAATAGTTCGACCTACGGTGTTGAAGTCCAGTATGTGATAAGACTATGAAGAGAGATCAAGGCCCAGGCATCTTTTGAGAACTGGTATGGTGATACATTGCCACTATGGTTGAGATCATTCCCAAATGCAATCTGTTGATTGTCCTAAATGATTCTGCGTGAATTCTGCGAATTGCTTCATATCTCCCAGGATGAAAGCGGTACGTCATGACATCTGCGCAAACGTCATCAAGCCCACAGTTGCTCAAGAACTATTGCCCTAAAATCGGTACCGAGTTACAAAAAGTTACTGTCTGTCCTAAGTCTCATTTGTACTTGGGCTTCAGATCGAGAATCTCAGCCTCCCAAACCACAGACTCACGAACTGTGTCTTTGAGAGACGGGGCCTTAGGCTCCCATCCCAGAAACTTCTTCGCTCTCTCCGATTCCCCCCTAGAGTTAATGGCCCACGCAATTCCAGCCTTGTAGCCATTCTTGATTACATCTTCAAATGTAACAGACTGAGTACTAGACTCGGGTATATACCCTTGACGATGAACCTCGTCGGCAACCCAGGTTGCCAGGTCTTTCCATTGGTGTTGACCGCCACTGACAAAGTAGTATCCTTTCTTACCCCATATCTCAGGGTCTTCTTTCTTGGAGGGATCCTGGGTTGCTTCGATAGCTTTGTCGAAAAAGTCTGCAAGGTCCTCCACATGAACGTAGTCCCATTTTGCCTTTCCAGCTCCAACGAAAGGGGTGTAGCCAAGATCGAATGTTGCTCGAGTCAAGCCTGGAACTGTCATGCTAGTCGTATTGAACAACCCGAGACCAGTTCCGTGGATGACACCAGGTGATACAATGAGGAACTTGACGATACCTGAGTCGATACTCTGAACAGCATTGTCCACATCCTTGTGGATCGCTTCATCAGGAAGATTTAAAATGCGATCAATGTCATTTATATCATGGTAACTCTGCTCTGGCAGAGGTGGTTCGCCATAGCGCTGATTCTTGAGATCATACCAGGTCAGGATACCCGCTCCTGAAAGATGAATGTAGTATCCCGGATTTTCCTTTGAATGGCCAGAGGCAAGGCCTCTTGCGATTGCCTTTGCCGCTGGAAGTGAGTCTGCAGATTCTGCCGTATCTATTCGCTAGTGTAAGTCATGGTTCTCGTCTTATTCTTGAGGTATGTTGAACATACGAACAACCACGTCAGCTTCAGATGCCGTCTTCTCGATCACATCGGTACTTGCAAGGTCTCGATACACGAATCTGACCTTGGGGTACTTCTTCGAGATAGTCTTTGCGCGATCTTCACTACGGACATAGAGGGTATAGTCATAATCTGGGTGGGCATCGTGTATCTTGGCAAAGGCAGTGCCTCCAACAAAGCCTGTTGGTAAGCGTCAGTTTGGACAAGTTCCGCTCAAGGGACCATTCTTACCAGTGACTCCAGTACTAGAGAGATAAGTTAGTTTTCTCAATGATTATATATTATACAAAGAGTTGTATGATTGGTACTTACAGCAAAATTTTGGTTGCCATCACAGTGTTGGCTATTATAAAGTTGTATGAGACTAAGTGTTTGGTTCAGCAAATAATATTCTTAGCGGTTGATAGCTACTTCAAACTTTTACAGGAAAAGAAGCTGGCTTGTTGGCTTTATATGTGTGTTGTCCAGAATCTTGTGGCAGTTCCAAGGAAGCAGATTGCAGCATCCTCTTCACTTACAAAGCAAACATACGGCGTGAAACTGCACTCGGACCAAGTTACATACAACAACTCGGTCTAGAACTACAGAAAAGATGACCTAACTGCATACCTTTTTGCGGAATATAAGAGGGAATAGCCAATAAAACAGCCTTGTTTGTCCCTCCGATGTCAAGTTTGACTTCGCAAATGTTGACTTACCCTATGCATATTACAAACCTAGGTCAGACCGGAATTTCCGGTTTGACAGTAAGCACACATAAACCACAAGTTTCCAGGAGAAGATTGAAGCAATGATCTCATCAAGAAACGCAAATCCTTCATAGAGTGATTCCGCAGCCGCAATGAAGCAAGGCTCCTACGGCTTACTCAATCCTGTGTTGTTTGTGCTTTACTCTGTCTGTATGCTCTATGTAAAACCCATATTATGCCACACTAGCACTAACCTTCTGTTATCTTGTTTTGAACTATTGACGCTAATTAACGAGAAACTCAATTGCTAATATCAACCAACCCAAGTCGAGCTTCCCCAGCAACTTCGACGACAAGCGGGGTACACGATTTCCTCGCTTGTGTCTCTTTAGTAGTTGCAATAGGCAAACCACCAATGAAATCACCACAAGAGATAACTAACATGGATGTGAAAACGGCATGGCATCGTTTGGGACAATCCCCCTTCACTATAAAATGCTCGACTTCCCTAGACTGAAGCTCCTCTGAACTTTCGATAGTGACTCTCGCAAGAATCTCAGAGTAACGAAACCACTTCCATCTTCTTGTTCCTCAAACGAGTAAACATGCCCAAGGACTACACCACCAAGAGCTCTGGCACCAACAGCCAGGTTAGAACCGTCATCTACACACCTAATTGTGTCACCGCTAACATCTCAGGGCAACCATTATTGCGCTCGAGACTGCGGTTCTAGTGCCTCCAACTCGAACTCTTATCATTACTCTAACACGTAGGCGTGAACTGACCAAGATGCATATCAGGTGCTAACATTCTATCCAGGGATGGCTCCTACTATTACTCCAACCCCAATGAAAGCACGTACTACAACGATGGTCAAGGTAGCTCAACCTACACGTCTCCCAGTGACTACACTCACTCGTCCGACTCTGGCAAGAAATAAGTCTTGGGACGGAAAGTGGCTGCTTTGATGAATATGGATGCAGCATAGTAGGATCAATTTAATGGAGTGAGATGGTACTGAGGCTTGGTGCTATGAGTCTATAGGCTCTCGACCAGCCAAAGGACACTCCTCTGACGGGAGAGGAATTGCCGATCTGAGATTCCAGGTGTCACGATCGTGATTTAAGAATAGAGACCTGTCATATTGCCACATATGTCACATTCACTACTTTCTATCTCAGTTCACAGGTGACAGCTTAGGTGAAGATTCATGGCATCATTGTGACCCCTGAAGCCTTGAACTCATTTTGATGGAACCAGCGGTTGATTGGCAGTGATTCCTGACCGTAACTGCTCCAGTGTGCGAGTTCAATAACACGGCACGTAAGTCACCAAGCATCGAGGACGACCTTAATATATGCTTATATTTTGAGCAATTCCAAAGGCTTTGGTGAGATAAATTACACCTCTTTCCGAGTCAACTGGTCTTCCCACGCATGTTGCTTTTGGTGATTGTGAAACGGTGTAAACACCAACCAGTAGGTATAGAAGCCAAAAGACCACAAAACCAGTCATGTCCCAAGGCCTATGCCTAAGTCCCAGTCATTTCTCATCCCACCACGTTATGTACATCGTTGCCTTGCCAAATTCGCTGACGTTGCTTTCCCAAATACATCTAAAATCGATCCCAAAATCCACCTTTGCCATGAGAAATTCCGATTTGGACCTTCAAATCGAGTAGTGCACTGAAAGGGCGATGATGATTGCGGGATAGACAACAGCCTCAACGAGAAGTTGCTGCTTGAGAGTACCGCGCTGGTCCTTGGTAAGGCACTGCATTTCTCCGTGGGTGTACCACGATATAGTCGAGTTGAGCTTGCCGTAGAGCACGATAGGGCCGATGAAAGGGAAGAAGAGAGTGAGGATCATGACCCACATGAACATTTGCTTTCCTCGTTGGGCGACCATGTCGGCATGCCGGCGATGGATGCGAATATCTTTGCGGGCCTCTTCGATGAGGCGAGCCTCCCTCTGAGTGAAGGGGCTGTCGGCGAGGGGATCAAACTCAGACTGGCAATGACCAACTCGTCGACTATTGACGCTGGTGGAGAACCCAGGAGTATGTGCTCCAGTGCGACATGTTGAAATGCTTGGCTGGAAGTTTCGATACCACACACGATGAGTGCTTGACTTTGGGTCGGTAGGAGGGGGAGTATCGAGGATAGCAGAGGATGAGACCAGCATATCAGTGACTCTATCATTTGCTATAACCTTGTCAGTTGTGTTTACATATGAAAGCGTTGCAACTTACAATCACGTGGACGATGCGCCTGAGGCAGTCGATGAAGGTGAAGAATACGGGCAGGTCGTGTGACATCGCCACTCGTGGACGAAGGCCAGAAGCTTCTCTTTGGAGGAGAAGGAGTTTTTGGGAGAGGAGGAGAGTTTGCAGTGCTGATCGTGTTCGACCTTCCCCTGACCCCAAAATTGCCTGCACTCTGACTGTGATCCTCTTCACCTCTCTGTCGTTTGAACTGCTGTAGCATTGCAGCCTCGGGAAGACTGACAAGAGGAAACGGAAGACGAGGAATCTTGGACAGAAAATCATCATGAGGAACGTGGGCAGGCTTGTCCGAGTTGGACTCCTGGAACCGTCTTTTGTACAGTGGCTTGTCAAAAATAGTCAGGGGGGTTTTGGGGGATCACGACCGAGATTCTTTCGGATTCTATTCCAACTGAAGCCAAAGTATTTTTCGCCGTCTGGAGAAATCGTTTCATCGGTTTGAGCGTTTCCATGAGGAGCTGCGTCCGAGTCGAGGCTCTGATAGCTGCCTCTCTTTGGAGGCAGGTCTGAGAGGAGGATGTTCTCATGGCCGGACGTCTGCTCAGATGGCTCCCTGCGAAACAGATTGGAAAAACGAGCTGCAGATTCAGGTAATCGCGACTTGGCCTGGGAAAAGTTGCGAGTTGTATTTGAGGCATAGGTTCCAGGACCTTCACCGTACTGCGGGACAGATACGGGGAGTTTCGTTCCTCTGTCGGTGCGAACACGGTAAGAGCCATACTTATTGTTACCAGAAGGATGCCGAATGATTCTGTCTCTTGAGCCGTAAGAGCGAGGATGAAGCTCACGCTCCGTCACGTCGGATACATCAGCGACACTGCTTCCAGTTCCCTTTGCAATGCTGTCGTGATAGTCTTGCTGCATCGAGTCGAAGGCATGCTCGGTCGTGACAGTCTGCCAATCACCCTCCGTACCGGTGAGAGGTCGGTTCTTGACAAGAGAAGAAATTTCACCTTGTAGTCGTCTATCAGGGACGGGGACACGGCGGATCGCTTTTTCCTCCCGATGAACAGGAACTTTGACCTCTTCATCGACATTCTAAGCCGAATGAATAGCCGCAGCATTGTAAAAGGATGCAACAGGAGCGACTCTCTGTGAAGCGAGGGGAAAGCTTCCATCAGTAGATCGCGGGAGCGTTTCCTTTGAGGAGACGGCTAAGCCGGCTTGGTGCAGCGCATTACTGACTTCTCGCTCGGCCGATGAACGTAGAAAGCCCGAGTATGCATCTGTGTCATACTTGAAAGGGTCCTCATCACTGTCGGATGAGGCACGAGAGTACATATGATTGTTCTGTGGATAGTCCTCGGGATCGCAAGGGACGCAAGTGTCTGGGTCTTTGTTACGAAGTGATTCGCTGTAGAAGCTGGACGAGGAGTGAAACGAGTGCAAATGGGGAGCTGATCTCGGCACATTTCGCACGGACGGGTCTCCAGGTGAGACGAGCTCAAAGTTGTGCGTTTGCGGTACCCAGAGGTTTTGATTCGGCTGAGACTGGGCTTGCTGTTTGTTCCCAAAATTGAAGTTACCTCGACGTTTCAGCGGTCGAGTTGAAGATTCGGCATGGATTTCACAGGCATCTTCTCCAGCGACAGTCTCCCACTCGGAATGGGCATAGTCATCGCTTAAAGGCTCATTGATCTTTGGCACAGCGAGGCCAGCGTCCTCATTGTTGAGCCGTGATGGGCGCTCAGCGACAAATCTGGTTGGGTCTGGGCTCATGCAGCGAGACATGACTGGACCGGGAGATGAGAAGTCACGTAGCTGAACACCATCCTCAACCTCAATTCCAGAAGTTCCAAAAGGATCCGAATGACATGAGATGGAAGAGGAAGTGGTGTTACGCCCGTGACGCGTATCTCGGGCCGAATTGTCGCTCTCAGTGTATGGAAGCGACTGCTGACATTAGTATTTGAGTGTTTGTAAGTGAAAGAGGGTGTTACTTACATTCTCGGATAGCGGTTTCATGTTGAAGCTTGAAGGAGCTTCAAGCATCTAGAAAGTAATAAAGCTTTGTATGAATGAGGGTGCGATAAAATGAAGTGAAGTGAGGCGCAGAAAAGAGAGGAGCCTGGAAGATGATCAACGTGCGTGATGTTATTTCAAGGTAGACCGATATACTCTTCAACTGATCAACAAATAACTTCAAAGCGCGCAGTTTTATTATAGCGGTGTGTCTTTTTTCAAGCAGTGTTGACTTTCGGCGTGTGCGGGAAACGGTGTTTATCACGACGGGTCGAAGAGCTTGATGATTGAGAGATGAATGAGACGACTGCGCTCACTATAGCGAGGGGAATTCCCCGGCCTGGGTTTAAGATGTTGACTGAGGCACCAAACTCGTTATGCTTCGCAGTGAATGAAATGGGAGGTTGGGAGGTTCTGAGGGTTCATGTCGGGAGGATGAGGTTTGGTAGCTATAAATTTTGGTGGGAGCAGTGCCAACAGCTGCCAGTGACCAGAGAACGCTAAATTGTATTTCGGGGGATTTAACAAGTGTGTTTATAAGCTCTTTGTATTGATTTATATGAACAGAGATCTTTTGAGTTGAAGCAGATGGGTAAAGTAGCCTTGGGGTTGTCAGAAGAGTCAAGATGTTAAAGTATGTCCTTTTTAAAACTAACATCAACTCAACAAGCAATCTCACCACTGAAGCACAATTAATTACTTTTATCAAAGTTTAATAACATATCTCTGCTTCACATATGATATACCCTGGGCTATTTGAAGTCTGGTACCTACAATATCTCGTGCACTGATGAAGTCGCTGCGGTGATTACAGGCGTGGTTTGAGATTGCCAGTCTGCACTAGATGCCAAGTTGATGTTGGCTCAAATTCCAATGCTACACAGGTGTCTATACTATTTATGTCAATTATGGCAAAATAAATAGTCGTTTCATCCTTTCGAGCAAATGGTCAATGAGCAATATTGATCAATTCTCATAGTGTTATGACAAAGTTTAGACTAAGCCTACCTTGGTCTATATAAACTCTTCTAAGCTTATGATCCCATGCATAGTATTCTAATCTTGAAAGATTTGCGTATAGGTACTCCGTAGTCGTTGTCGAATTATAGATCATTTCCCTTCTGCTGGTCAAGACGCTAGTACTTTGATTGACCTTGATCGAGATTGGCTCCTCGAAAACCCTCCAATTGGAGACTCTTCCGTGCAGTTGACACATTTCACGGCTGGCTACTTAAGGCCCTGATCGGCAAGCCCGATAAAATTCACCGGGCTGCAAAGCAGATACATTTATACAGGTAGGTTAAAGAGGTTATATCTAAAGAAGGCTATTCTATATCTATAAGGGGCTCTTACTGCCTTTAGGGATGATTTTAATAGTAATTTTACCTATTCTAATTAGTATAATTATAGCTAAAGAGGCTAAATTAACTAACCCTTAAATTAATAATAATTTTCTTACTAAAAGTTAACTTTTAATAGTATAATTAAATAAAATATCTTACCTTTTATCTTTAATACCTCTATTAAGTTAGTTAAAATTAATATAGCTATTATTATAGCTTAATAACTTATTATAGCCTCCTTTTTTATTATAACTTTCTTTCTTATAGTTAATAAGTAACTATTAGACCTTATAATAATACTTTCTCTTTATAGATCTTCTTTTAGTAATTAAGTAAGTATAAAAGTTAAATTTAAAGAAAAAGGCTATATTAAAGCCGATTTTTAAATTATTTATTGCCTTCTTTAAAGAAGCCTTTTTAGTAATAAAATAGGATTATTATTAAATTAAATTGCAATTTATAGTTATTAAGAATAAATACTATATATATTAAGAGATAGTTAATATAATAAGAAGTATAAAGAATAAAAATAAAGGAAAGGTATTTATTAATTAATAATAAGAGGTAGACTTATAGTAGCTTTATTTATAGATAGCAGTAAGGATAATAAAGGATAGTCTTAATATTAATAAATATATAATAGTTAATATATAATATAAGATCTTCTTTAATAACTAACTGGTAAAAAGGTTTATTATAAAAGCTAGTAATAATAATGCCTTTATTTATTACTAAAGAATACTACTGCCTATAATAAAGAGGGCAGTCTCCTCTAATAGCTTAAAATAAAAGGCAGTTTAAAATTATTATCTAGCTAAAGTAAATAGCAAACTAAATAGCAATAACCTTCCTAAAGAAATTTTAATTAAAAAGCTAGCTATATAAGTAAATTAGTAAGTTAATAATAATAAAGTTAATAAGCCACTTTCTATTTCTTTATTAGAGCTATTATAAACTTTTATAATAAATAGAAGGAAAAGGATAGCTATAATGCTAATACTATTAAATAATATAATTCCTTTTCTTTAGAGTAAGAAGAAAAAGATAGTAAGAAAAAGTAATAATAATATTAATAATTTAAAGGAGCTATTTATAAAAAGTTAGTTATTTACTTATAATTATATAATATCTTTATAGCCAGTTAAGGCAGAGGACTTATAGAGTGTAATTAGGGATTATATTAAGCTCTTTATAGAAAATTAGGGTATTAATTTTATAATAAAGGTAATAAAATAGCTGCAGTTAGATATAAATAATGCCTTAATTTAGAATTCCTTTAATAATAAGGAAATAAAGAAAGCTCTTATAGACTTATTAATATAGAATATATAGTATTAATAAAGAAATAAGTATACCTTTTATAGTATTATAAGGGATTAAAAAGTTAAAGCTTCTATAAAGCTATAAGGCTTTAGAGATATTAAATTAAGCTATAGCTTTTAGCCTTAATTATAGGGTTAATTTTCTAACTAAAATAGGCTTAGATTATATATAGATAATATTTTTAAATACTTTAATTAATTTAAAATTTTTAATATAAGGCAATTTTAATACTAAAATAGAGCTAGTCTTAAAAAATAATATAATCTTAATCTAGCTCTTATAAGCTTAAAATAGCTTCTTTTTAATTAGCCTCTTTAGCAATAACCTTAATTTTATTACTATCTTTAACCTCCTTTATAATGCTTTCTTCTTTATTAATTTCCTTACTTTTAGAGTTATTTTAAAGCTTTAAATATACCTAATAAGTAGACTAAAGCTAATTTATAATTAGATTTCTTATATTTATTTTAGATCTTTCTATTATAACTATATCTATATAGTGATAAACTCTCTAAAGAATATAGATTTCCTATAAAGAAAGACCTTCTTTCTTATATCTAAGCTCTAGCTCCTTCCTTTTAAAAGCAAGAAAGTTATATAAATTAATTATAGTATATATTATTTTAATTTAATTACTAAAGGAATATTTAGGTATACTATTTTTTATTATCTTTTACTTTCTTTTATATTAATTAAAAGCCTGCTTTATAATTATTTAAAGCTAAATATAATAAAGGTTATATAATTCTATTTTATTTATAGGCCTTTTTACAGTATTGCCTTAATCTTAAAGATAATATTAGATTTATATAAAGGGAATTAAAATTCCTTTTCTTAACCTAAAGTTAGTATTAATAAAGAAGAATCTTTTTAATAGGACTTTAAAGCTACTATTATAAGTATATCCTATTAGTATTATATTATTAATAAATCCCTTAATGCCTATAAGTATATATAGAAATCGTCTCTTAAAGTTAATTACAGTAAAGATATTTTAGGAAATTATTAACTTTCTTAACTAAAATCTCTATTAATAAGTAAGAGAGATAAATATAGATATATATATACTATTTATTGCCTTAATTATACCATTAAACTAATAAAATTTAGTATTTAGCTTAATCTATAGACTAATATATTTATAATTTAGTATATAAATAAATTTTATATATAAATAATATATAAAGTTAATTAGATAAGAGAATATATTTAATATAGTATTTTAACTAACTTTAAACTAATAGGCTATATTCCTTTAAGGCTTACTGTAGGCTATTATCTATAAAAAGATTATTAGCTTTAGCTTAAGTAACTAATACTAGCTATTATCTGCCTAAATGTTATTTTTTAATTATTAAAAAAGTTAATAAAAGTTACCTTTATTTATATAAAATAGGTTATTAAATATTATATTTAAGGCAGCTAATAGCTATAAGGTATAAGCTTAAAAGTTAATAAGGATATTAATATAAGGCTATTAGGTAAGTAAATTATTCTTATAGTAAGGCTAATAGTAATATTAATAGTTAAGGTAATTTAAAAAGGTTATAATAATAGCTAATTACTGCAGCTATTAATTATTAAAGTTATTAATAATAATTCTATATATAAAGTTATTATAAAGGCCTAATTATAAAAAATATCTCTTATATATAGTATTTTTAGTTAATTAATAAAGCTATTATAGTCTTACTATTATATTAATTTATATACTTTTATATTTAATATTTAATATAGTAAAAAATACTAAAAAATAGAGATATTACTTAATATCTTGCCTTTATTTAGTAAATTATAGGCCCCTTTATTAGCTTAATATATTACTAGCTTATATAAAGGCTATTAAGTTAATTATTTATTATTATATTAAGATTATAGTAAGAAAATAGGCCTTAAGATAGAAAGGTTAGTTAGCTGACCCTCTTTATGCCACTTTCCCGGCAGAAATTAACTGCCTGGCGGTTTTCACCAGGCTTGCCGATCATGGCCTAAGGTAGTTAAGACATTGGGCGTCAGAATAGGCGTAAGGGCGCCTTTTTCTAACTGCCGGTTCGTCCGATCGCTTATCGCGACAATCCCAGTCAATCATTGTCAAGTCAATGTCACAATGTCCATCCATTGTCAATCCTTCCAAGTTCCAACCCCTTCGACCCGCTCGCTCGCTCGCTCCCTTTCCCATCAGATTCAACCCGATCTTGACCCAACCCAACCCAACCTGTACCTGTACCTGTCATTGTTAATGTCGCTGTCACGCTTGCATCGCAGCACTAACAAGACGACTTATTGCACTCCCCCCCACTGAAAGCATCTATGTATCTCGAAAAATACAGTACAAGCTTTGCCAAGTCTCTTCCCGTTTGGCCACTCCACACTTTGGTTTAGGAATCGCAAATCAGCGTGGCGATCGAGTCGAATCGATCCACGACTAACTTTACCAACCAACGGACCAACCGAAGCAGCTCTCTAGCTCTGTTCAACTCTACTTTAACAACAACTCTAACGTTTAGCTCATTGAGTTTCTCGAGGGTCATACTAGGGCAATCAATCAATGACAAGGACAATGACATTGTGCGCACAAACTTCGAGTCACTGGGACGAGCTCCCCCATGAGATCCTCCTTCAGATCTTGTGCTGTGAGTTGCGCCCAGCTTACCTTACCTCGCCTTAATTCTTATCCCCTCAGTACCCCGCCATCGCCTAAATCATACCGTTCCATAATCAATGCCAATTGCTTTACTGACCACGTGTATTTTTGCTTCATCAGACCTTGAGCCTCATCAATTGCCCAAACTTCAGCTTGTTTCACGAAATTTTAGAGAAGTTGTTCTTGATGATGAATTGTGGAAACACCACTGCTTTGAGCGCTCATCATGGTATGCCTTTCTTCGAAATCGGAGAAAGGTCTTTGCATCTCTACCCGAGCCATCTTTAAGCAATGCCACAGAAGCTGAAGACGAAAATGGTTCTCTACTGGACCAAGATGATTCATGTCGATTTGACAAACGCCATTACCAATTCCTTCAAGATATGGCAAACTGGGATCCGGCGTTTCCTGACGAGCATGTCTCGTGGTATAACGAATACATCCAGCGTCAGGGACCGCCTGCTATCAACTGGCTTGAGACGCCACGCTTGAAACAAGGCACTATGGAGCATTTCATCGAGGTCAGAGGTATGTCCCTATTCAGCCCTAACAATGGCGATGATGGCATCGGCAGTTTGATGGCTGTCTCACCACTCGACGACGGGTCTGTATGTCTTTGGGACGTTAATGGCACGAGGGGCAAGCGAGGGGGCATTATCGCGACCAGTAAACCTGACATCCTATTCTTCGACGGCCGTGGAGATCAAAACACGAGGCGGTCCAAAAAGATCGACACAGGTGTCACTGAATGCGTCAGTGTTAATAACAGCAACAACAGGGCTGTCTTTGCTGTGCAGAGTCGTAAGTGCCGAAACGATAATCAACTGCCCCTCACTAATAACCGCAATTGTAGATCTCATCGAAGTCGATCTCAGCCGCCTTGAAGTTGTAAACCGGCACTCTTTCGAGTGGTCAATCACGACCTTGTCGCAGATCCAGGATGGTATCCCAATGACTGTTGGCACTTCATTGGGTATCCATCTTCAAGACTTCAGGGCGCCATCACAATTCCATGGAGATGTCGTGGAGAGGTTAGATATCCCGGGGGAGGAGGACAATCCTTTCAAGGGAATATTTGATCCGAATCCATTACCACCGTACGCCTCACTGTCTCAGCCAACGCCAACGAGCATTCTACACCTACCAAGACCAGCCGGCGACAGTGCAGTGTCGGACGACATTTACGTGGCGGGGAGATTCTCCAATATTCTTCATTACGATAGGCGCCACTTCCCAAAGATCATGGGGTCCATTTACTCAGGCTCAAGGCTGTCCAGTCTGGCAGCACTGCCTTATCCATTCTCCACGCTGGACCATGAAGTACGACGTCGCGGAGAACTCACAGCTGAGAGGGTTCATGAGTGCAAGACAGCGGGTAGCGGGAGAACTCTAATCGCAGGCGGAGAGTACAAGACCAAAGGCTCGCTCGAGGTATATGGTCTGGACGCTGTCGACCTATCAAGTGACGGGCCCATGCAGCAGAACTCAACTATGAAGAATCGGTATACTGCAGCTTCGTCCATCATCCTGTCGGTGATCAACCACGGAACAAAGGTTGCATTCTCAGATGGGGCCGGGCAGATTAAGTGGTTTGAAAGGGATGGATATACGGAGTGCCGTCGGATCAAGGTTGGTCACAGTGACGTGCCCACTCAAGCATCACTCTTCGCTTCCATGCCAGGGTCCGACGATCTCGCAAGGAAGATCTTATCCACCAAGACAAGGCAAGATCGTGACCGACCAAACGAAGACAATGTCATCTTCTGGACGGGAGATAAGCTTGGTATGGTTAGTTTCACAGGAGATACCTTGTTCACACCCGACGATTTCCGGGAAAAGAACAAGGAGGTCGCGGTAGAAGAGCATCAGCGCCAGCAGTATTCTCAAAGGATGCGGGAAGCACTGGAGAAGCAGGCCGATGATGCTAGGTTTGTTCAAGGACTTGGGTTATAATGAAAAAAGAGGGCGATTGGATCTGAGAGTGCGATAATGGGGAAGGCTTTCGGCGACATTGCGAAATATGGAGAGGATCTGTCGAGCTACGAACTTAGGATGAAAAGGAGGCTCTAACAAAAGAAATAAGCAATCCCGGCACATAGAAAAATAACTCAATCTTTTGACTATGAGTGCCGCACAATATCTCCATCACGAGACACAGTGATCGTCGGTGGAGAAAGGGTCTTTTGGGGTCGAAACGTTAGTCAACACTGGATAATGAGGCGCGTGGCGAAGAATTGGTGGATATGGTAGTTGAGCGGGCACTAGGAATGAATGATGAGCAAAACTAACAAGCATAAAGCTAGGAACATCGGCATACTACACAGGAAAAGGATACTTGCATCCGGGTGCAAGATGATGAGGGCTGATTTATGCAAGCAAGACATTAGTGCTGTAGTTGTGGTCAGAATTAGGCGAAGCTGATGATGATGGACTGAGATTGTCTTGATCGACCTTGATGAGCGGACGGCCCTGAATCTGTATTTACGAGATCGATCTTATACGGTGGTACCAGAAGAAGTGGAGTGAAAGAGCACCGTGCTTAGAGCACAATCCAAGTCTCGAGAGTTAAGCTAAGGCTAAGAGACAGATGAGACGATACGATACCAGAAGCACGGCAATTCTACGGTGTACTCCGTAGACCGTAGATGAAGTCCACGATATCCCTGGCAGTCAATATCAAAGGGCCAAGCTAGCTTTGCATGGCATGTCATGGCATGTCATACCAAGCTGTCACTCGCACTCACAGATCTCAAGTTGACGACAGCGGCTTGATTGCAGAGAGCCCGTGCTTTGAACAGAACCCTGATGTCTCATTAATTACCGGTTCTTCTATTTGCAAAACATGGAACAAATACGGAGGTCCCTGCTAAAAGTTTTATCTCAACCTCCAGCTTATATAACAAGAGACCCTAGTAAAGTCAGAAAAAGTAAAAATAGCAGTATAAGACTTCCTAATCTATAAACCTTCTATAACCTTTCTATAAGCTATTAACTAATTTTCTAAAGTTTTTAATAATTTAATAGGTCTTTAAATTATAGCCCTAAATATAGATATTATAACTTAAGCTTTTATTATTTTCCTTAAGGTATCTTATTGTAATAAGATTTTTTCTAAAGTATTAAAAATTATAGGACTTTTAATTTATATAATTAACTAAATATATACTTATATAATTAACTTTAAATTTAACTTTAATATTAAATTATTAATTTTAAAAGATAAATATCTTTAAGATAAGCTATAATTAAGGTAGCTAATAAAGGTAATAAAAGAAAATAAAAAGCTTATTATTAATAAAATATAATATAATTATTTTAAATAAGAAAAAACCTATATTAATATTATTAATAAGCTTAATAAAGTAAAAATAATAATCTCTATATTAGCTATTTATTAAATATTAATCTCTTTAGGATTTTAAAAGATAAAGCTAATAAGAAAGCCAGGCTTAATAAAGTTAATAAAAGCTAAAAGACTTACTTAATATTTTACCTATTAAGACTAAACCTTAAAGGACTAGAAGTTAGTGATTTAGTTAAATAAAACTGCTATAATTCTCTTATATTAATTAAAAGGTTATTATATATAGTAGAGATTAAATAAGCGGTTTTTATATAGCTATATTTATAAGTAATAAAAAGGCATAATAGAGTTTATATTCTAGAGGTATTTTTCCTATAATAAAAAGAGACCTTATTACTACTAGGTTTTAAAGATTAAAAAGGAAAAGGTAAATTCTATACTTATCCTTAAGAAGCTTAACTATAAGCTTAAGCTAAAAAAGAAAGAAGAATAGAAGCTTTTAATAGTAATAAAAAGAGTAAATTTAAAAAATCTACTAAATAAAAAACTAGCTTAAAAGTAAAATAAAAAGACTAAAAAACTTATAAAAAAGAAAGAAAAGAGAGATATTAATTAATAGTAATATTAATAAAAGATTTTAATTTTAAAATTACTTCCTTTTATATAGAAATATTAAAAAGAGAGATTTAATATAATTATTTAGGAAAATAAAGTATTAATATATTTATATTATATATAGTAAAAGGTTTTTAATCTTATTAATATATAATAACTTCTTTAATATAGAAATAGCCTAAATTTAAATACAATTAAAGTAGCCTGGCCTTATTTAAAGAGGGAAACTATAAAAAAAGGCACTTCTTAAAGTAAAAGTAAAGCTATTTATAGATAGAAAGTAATATAATTAATAATACTATAAAAGTTAATTTAAGCTTAAATTAAATAGATACCTTATTATATAGAAAAAATTATTAAGCTAAAAGGAAGAAATAAATATAAGAAAGGCAGGAATTATTTAGTATAAAATTAACCTTTTTAGAAATACTATCCTACTTTTAATAGTACTAGCTGTTTTTAGCCCGGTTTAGCGTGGCTAGGGGTCGAGATAAAACTTTTAGCAGGGACCTCTATAGACTTCTAGAAATGCCAGGGAACGGAAAAGCATCGATTGACGTGAAGTTCAAGAAAACCAGGGCAACCAATCGCGGGCAGGGGTCTGCACCCCCTGGCCAATGAGGGTCTCGGCAGAGTGAGCGCTTACGGACAGGTCAAGACGGCAGATTCTGTTGCTTATCGGGATAAGTTAGAAGGCCTCAATGCTGTATTGGGCTCTCGACATTAAAGAAACCACGTATGAGCCTCAGTGGGAATCGCCAATAGGGGTAGGCAGTAAGCCCTGTGAAGCACAGATGGATCTCTGCTATAGCCAATTGCTCATACGCGCATGATTGCAGCCAGATCCAAAAGGGTATCCCGGCCTCGGACACGCGGTGCTTGTCAACCCTTGACGGGAAGTGGACTTGGTAGTGGAGATAACCGTGGTGCGTTGTCAGCTTGACAGTCAGTCAGTCAGTCAGTGAGTGCCTGGCGTTTTAGCTCGCCTTGCTGAGGAAGCCTGCTCCCAAGCTAGACGATGAAGCTCCAGCCAGGTCTTGGTCTTGATTCTTAAGCTCATGTGCCGTTGTCTATCATGCCAAGAGCCAGCGATCATTGGAGAAGAGGCCTCGAGTAATCGACAGTGGCTGATGTGGTGCTGTCCTGGATTCGGAAACTCAATGGGTAAATCCCTGAAGATCAGAGTCAGTCCGACTGTTTCGGCCGGGTTTTCCTTTTTATAGAAAAAACGGGCGCATCTCGTCCGACTGATGGGAAAGGGGCTGCTGTACTTGGTGCGAGAAACTATCGTGACACAGTGACTGTAGTGTAGAGAAAACAAGAAATATCGGCGAATGTGTACAATTACACCGCTATATAGAAATAGAAATAAAACACAGACGCAGCCAAGGTGTAGAAGACGCCATGCCAGTTGAGGGTTGGCGACGGAACGGAGGATGGAAGCAATCTCAAGTCGCAAGGCAGGGTTTCTCAGTCTAACCGCAAGTAATTGATGGCTGTAATCAACTTGGTAATGTCAATAAATCTCATAGAGGCTCAAGTGGTATTCTGTAATCATCCAGTAGTTCAAGTGAGGCGCCTCTTAAATCCACTGAACGGTCCATCTCACAGTTGTCGTGTCATTGTCATCCATGCCGCCTCCCACCACATCCGATCTCGAACCAATTTGAATGTCCTTCAGCGCCTCACAAACCACCAGAGACAAGGATTCCCCAGCGCAAAAGACACTGACTCTGGGCTGTGAGGAGGCCGGCAGGGGTGTGTGGCCCCCCCTGTACTGCTAGGCCCTGTCAGTTGGCGACCGACGTTTAACAGCGACGGGACTAAAACCAACTAATCGATCGCCCTGAAAACGAGATAAGTTAGTGGATGGGGTCCATTCCATCATCATATTTGGTCCTGGCTCGTCCCGCGATTGCAGCAGCTGAGCTGAGGTTGCTGTGCTGTGTTGTGTTGTGTTGTGCTGTATCCGTACTCTGCTGTAACTGTAACTGTCTTGTATCAGACCGGGAGGTTACCAAAGAGAACTTACGGTCAAGCTCTAGGTCTGAGACCATCGAATTTCTCGATCCTTGAATGCATTTCTCAACATAGACTTTATTATTATTATTATTATTATTATCATTATCATTATTATCGTCTCTTCTGTTTCTGGTTTGTTTTATCTTTTCTCTCTTTCTTGTCTCTTCTCCATTCTTCGGATCCAATTCCTACCCGACCGCCCCCAGTCTGTCCGTCTCCTCATTAACTGGGCTCCTCGGGGTGCTATTGCGACTGTGACAGCGCTGCAACTTAACTCAACTCAACTCAACTGGCACTGCAACTGGACTGCTCACGCGTCGTCTCCATCTCGTCTCATCAAATCCGCCACCCCAAGACCGTCCATCGGACTCACCGACATCGATCCCTCAACTCAAAAACTCTCTTCTTTCACCAGCAAAAATCATCTCCAAATTGTCCAAGCTTCTCGGAGAATCACATACTGCAACCCCCTATGTGATCCTCTCTCTCTACGCTTATCAATTCCCAACAAAAACCACCCACCCCCCGGCTCAGGTCGATGAGCATGTCCCATGGCCTTTTGGGTGGTTGACGGGGGTCGTCCGCTTGGTGTTACCGCTACTGTTGCCGCTATCGCTGCTGCTACTGGCCGGGGTCCCTACTATGTGGGTGGTAAAAGGCGAGTGAGCGTCTCCGAAGGCGGCGATGGCTTCACTTTTGATCCCAAAAGAACCAGGTTCGCCGATGAGCTTCCCTACGACGCCTACGACAATGCACCCGTCTCTGTAGCTGTAGCTGCAGCCGCACCAAGTGGCTATGCTTCGTCAGATCATGCATCGCCTTATTACCCACAACCACTACCGGCATTCCATTCTGGAATTCACATTATCAACAAAGCATATCCGCACAATTACCCCCTTGATCATGAGGACGAATTCTTATACAACGAAGCCATTGAGAACTACCCTCCATTGATTCATCGACCTGACTCAGCTCCCGTCAAGAACCTCTCATTTCTCGTCATTCGCGAACGTTCACCAACTCCAGAAGGGCCCGATTTCCCCTCTATTGATGCCGCCTTCGGTCCAGCTCCCGAATCCCGGCCGGGACCTGTATTCGGCCCTTCCGGTCCAGCTCCGGCACTCGCTCCGGCACCCGCTCCCGTCGCCGATGCATGCGCTATGGAACGCACAGCATCGGGTCTCTCTATCTCCTCCGATACCACTCAGCCATCACTCGCCAGTCTATCGCCTGCCGCTGATGAAAACGACCCAGGATTGTTGAGTGACCTCGCCGCCGCTCGTCTAGTCCGTGATCACGTTGCCAACTTTGGTTCCAGTCGTCGAAGGCATCGCACCACCGACTCACGCCACGGCCGTATTCTAAGAGCGCTCATCAACCCAAAGTCTCGCGCAGCAGAATTCCCCTTGGACAACGACGCATTGCGCAGCATCTTCTCCGCCGCAAACGAACTCTTCTTCTGCAACCGTCTTGCTGGTCGTGTCGCATGGGACTGGAGTCACCCTGCAAGCGCGCAGTATCAGGCGCACATTGTTGGCACCACAGCCGTACGACGTTCCCGTGATGGAGGCTACGAGACACTTATTGTACTTTCATCGCCTATCCTCCAGGATACAAAGTACAACCGGCGGCTTCTCATCTCGACATTCTTACATGAGATGATCCACAGCTATCTCTTTGTGGTATGTGGTCTCAAAGCCCGCCACGAGGGTGGTCATACCGAGGGTTTCCGCCAGATTGCAGATACGATCGACCGCTGGGTTGGGCACAGCTACCTACGACTGAGTGAGATGGACGCTGATCTGGAACATTTCCGCGAGCATCCCTCCTGTGTGCATGATCAACACCAGGTGCGCAGTCGAAGTGCAGACGAGCACCACAGGGTACCATGGCGCAGTGAGAGATGGGAGGATGGAGAGCGGGATGCTCACTACCCAACCGAACTTCATCCACAACCGCATCCCAATCTTCATGATTGGGACCGACATGGGCGAGAGGGGTACAGAGCCCCCGATGTCCGGAGAGGAATCTCACCATACGTTTACTAAGCGTGGAAGTGACCCTCGAAGGTCGCCCACGTATTGTTCATTTAGCTGATCAGGTATGCGGCTCAGATGACCGCAATGCTGATATTATATGTCATGACGGTCATGACTATCCATTCTTCACACATTACAAGCATTTACATCAAAACTAACCACGGGAGGTTTCTTATTTCTTTTTTAATCTCAAGATTATCTTATGGGCTTGCTTGGTCTTCTACAATATGATTCCCCTTTTTTTACAGCGCGGCAGTGGGCATTACATGGGCGTTGATAACGGAAGCATCATCACGGGCAGGGCAAGGGAATATCATATAACGTCGAGCAGTGATATAGGCGCTGCGAGGCCTCTTTTTCGAACGTGTGGGAAAAGTACCAAATTATCATTATACCAATGGCTGGGATTCTCTTTGTGCAGGATGGGACATCAATACATCATGGTGGCAAAGAATGAAAAGGTCGCATCATGATGAAAGATTTGTATAAACTACAATTTGGTAGCAATATCAAGAAAGATTCTATACTTTTATTATTCTATACTGTCCTATTATCCCTCCGGAATGATTTAAATTACTTACTACAATTAATACAAGCTTGTTTTTTTATATAGAAGATATCCATTACTAGCTACTAGATAGTTAACAAATTTTACAGAGGCAAGCCGCATACTCCTAGAAACCTGATATAAAACTCCAGAAATTTCAGATCGTGAGCCACTTTCTTCCCTCATCATCATCACCACTAACCCAAAGCTATTTAGCCTCAATTTACGCAATAACAACGCCTCGCAGAAGCTATTTAACTGCATATACCTACTCTAGTAAGTATTAGCTATATAGCGCTCTATCTTTTTAGTTCTTTTATCAAGTTTTGTGGCAATGAGATGCATCTCTAAATTCCTTACCTGGAGTTTCCCCTGAGATCTTCAAACTTCCCTCTCCACTCTATATTGACCTATTTACTTCTTACTCATTTTACCTTACTAACCTCGCAATAGTCAACGGAAATCATGACACGAAAGGCAGACCTTCTTGAGGAAGCCGACCAGAAGCCCGCACCTAAAAAACAGAAAAAGGACGGCAAAGCTATCACCGTCGTGTCCGATGGTGAGAGTAAGCCTGACATCAAAACACTTGAATCCAAGTAAGTGAAGGCACTCCTCATCGAGTCACAGCACGAACGCGAACGATTGCAGTTGAGATGCATGTCGCGAGCTGAAACCAAGGATATCCAGGCATTGGCCAAGGAGAACAACGAGTTGCAGGCCACTGTCCAAATGAACATTGCTGCCATGAAGATAGTATCATCTGAAAACAAAGAGCTTGAAGACGACAACTTGGAGAAGTCTCGAACTATCCAAAAGCTCAAGGATGAGTTTCTGTTGCAGGAGGATGAGATATCCAGCAACAGGGCCAAGTACAAGGACACTAAGGCCAAGCTTCAGGACATCAAGCTCAAATATGAAAACAACTTGATTGCCCTCAAGGATGCCGCTTCAAAACAGGAGGACACTGAGGCTGAACTCAAAGACACCGTGTCCCAACTCGAGAAGTCCCGCCGTAACGAACAGAATCTCCAGCGACAGATCAGGACCTTAGAAGACAAGGTCAAGGGCTGGGAATTGGAAGCAGGCCAGGCCAACCACGCCAGCCTGGCCACTGTCGCACTATCAACCCATGGGTTGGCCGCTCAAATCGAAGACAGATTCAACCGGCTAGAAAACGCCATGGTAGAACTCGCAAAGAAACAACAGGCCGGATTTGATGCTATAACAGAGGAGCTGTCCAAGAAGGACAACTATTGGTTGTAGTTTTGAGGGTATCACATGGCTTTTGATGTTTTCGGGTTCGCCATTGGCACAAAGCAGAAAACAGACATCGCACAGAACAGTTCGCAGGATTCTGATGTTCTCTAATTTTGTTTTCGCGGTTTGCCAATGGGATAAGGCAGGAAACAGACATAGCACATATCGGCCGGTAAACAGGTATTCCGTATATGTATAAATTTGCTAAGTTCTACCAAGCCAAAGGCAGACCGGCTGCAAGCCCCGCTGGGGGGTAATTGTGAAACATATGCTATGTGAAGACTGAAGAAACCTGGTTGAAGAAAACCTCCTCTTTCAGAAGAATATTCCCTCCTTTAGTACTAATGATAGCTTCGAGGAGAGGCACACCGTGGGTGTTGAGCTACGAGGGGCATTTACCTCGCTAGGATGACCGCCTGTCAGCATTAAGGCCTTGTAAGTTGTATGGCGATGTGATATATCTCTAGATCCAGATATATTCAAATTCCCCTCTCCACTCTTAGCCTCCAGGCTGTTTACCTCTTACCCAGTCAACCTTACTAACTTTGCAATAGCGGACAGAAACCATGCCGTCTTAGCAACAAGTATCTCCTTAGAGTTAAGGATTTCGAAAAGATCAACAGCACCAAAGACAAGGACATTGCTAAGGCTGACGTCAAACTTGCTCAAAACTTCGACGAAATCAAAAAGCACATGCCCGATAATGCCAAAAACAAAGTTTATCCAGTTTGTGAAGACAGAGGATCGGGTAACAAGTGAGACTAAGCCAAGCCCGTACAGATTATTCAAAATCCTGAAAGGCATTGGAGGTTCACAGCCGCAGCTTCATTTTGGCATGTGGATGGTTCTTTCGGCCGTATGGCCTAATCTCGACGTCGTCATGCACAAGAAGACTATGGGGTCAAGCTAGGCGGATGCATATATATGCCATAAGGATACCAAAAGATGTCAAAATATACAGTAAGGTAACCTAAGATATTTTAAAAGACACCCTACATATACTCTAAGGATTGCCTAGGGATATCAAAAGATGCCCCTAACATCAAATGGTTATAAGAGCAGTCTCTGTAGAAAAGTGAAGAGCTCGATGGCCTTGTATAAGGCCTATAGCATCAGATACACTCGTCACAGTCTCTTGATGAGATGGCACGAAAACTTGCTTATCGCTTTCACATTTGAGCATAAATGGCTGTATAGATCATAGTTCAAAACGGATCCAGAACCAAAACAGCCTAATCCGAGAGGCTATCAATGGCACTGTTAATGGAGCGTCCAATAATGGCGGACCACTTGAGACCGTTGATGTAGTCCTTGGCGTCGATGCTCTCGACCCAACCAGGGAAAACAGCTATATAATCGTCAGCATCTGAGTAATGTTCAGTTCGTTTATAGACTCACCTCCAGAATAACCGGTCCAGATCCCGGGCGCAAAAACAACATGCTTGAACCAGTCTCGTCCGTCCAAGCCTCCTTCGTAGAGGAAGCTCCTTTCGAGTAACTTATATCTCCTGTTGACCCTGACGATGGTATGGCCGAGACGAATCTTTTCAATAATGATCCACCATGGAATACCTTGCTCAAGCTGATGTTTGGCGATTTCAGCTTCAGCGTCGAGCTCGCTAGCCTTCAGGTGGAAGTGTTCAAGGAGGTCACGAATATCCTTAAGACTCGTCTTGAAATCGTCCTCGTTGCCAATCGGCTTGCCTGATGAGACAGCACCACGGATATTGAAAATATCCTCCTCAGTAAGAGCGTCCTTGGTAGGCTCCAACTTAGCCTCAACCTGGTCAAGATAGCCCCCCAATGCATCAGCGTACTCGGTAGCACTGAATGGAATAATCACGGTCCCAGCAAGTTTGGCAATGGTCAGACCAAGGATCTGAGCCATAGTCCTGTGGTACTTAAATCCAACGTCACCGTACTCCTTCATCCAGTAGAAGCTGTCATAGTTGCTGTGGTAGTGATACACAGCACTGTTACCTCTCTCCTTGAAACCAAAGTCAATACAGGGAATGCCAGCATGATCCTGAAACGCGGTGAAATCACTGCCACTGCCCATGGTAGCGATCCTGCCCGACCAGAGGTCATTGACTGTCTGACCAGGGATAGTCTGATTGGGCGAAGGGACAGCGTTTGTGACGTCGCGGACGATCTGATTGAGGAGAGGAGCTGCAGAAGCAGTAAATTCGGGACCGCCGACGCCAACGTCGACATTGACGTAGGCGACATTTGCTTCTGTGAGCCATGGGAGATATTCCTCAACCCATTCGGTACTGCCGATGAGTGAGTATTCCTCGCCATCCCAGCTCGCGAAGACGATGGTTCGGAGAGGCTTCCAGCCAGCCTCGACGGCCTTTCCAACTCCTCGAATGACCTCGTTGATGACTGCAGAGCCACTGTTGGGATCGCCAGCCCCGCCAGCAATCCAGGCGTCTCGGTGGTTTCCAACAACGATAACTTCATTAGGAATAGTACCATTGACGACGCCGATAACGTCCCAGAGAGGGGTAGTGACATATTTCTGTTCGTTGTAAAGATTGATAACAACATCATCCGGAGTGGGACCGATATTGTATTTGATGCCCTTGTACTTGAGGCCGAGATTCCTGTTCCAGTACTTGTTAAAGTGGGTGGATTTTGGACCGTGACCATTCAGGGCTTTGAGGATCGGGAGGGCATCACGGTATGATATAGGAATGGAGGGGATAGAAGGGGTTGCATCATCGACTGGTGCTCGGGGAACACCAGGCTTGGAAGGATATCCAGGGGTAGATCTAGAAGGTCAGTCAAGTCTTTTCTTTCAGGATTATGGGGACATACGGATCGCCAGGGCGAATGCTCAGAAACTCTACGCTTCCGCGCTGAACAGAACTGGGGTTACGTGCAGGCCCTTCAGGGTAAGGCTTGTACCCCTTCTCCTCGGTCCTTTCTCCATCATCACCAGGGTCACTGTAGATCAGAATGCCAACGAAACCGAGTTCTTGTGCACGTTTGACTTTGAGGCCTCGAAAGATTCCTCCATACCGAGCAATAGCAATCTTGCCCTCGATATCAATTTTGGCATCAACAAGATCTTGATAGTCTTGGTAAGTTCCATAATTGACGTAGACGAAGGAAGCAGTGACATTTCCACTCGCCGAGTAGCCGTGAAAGATGGGCACGCGGTTTTCGAGGGACGTTGTGGGATCTTGGTCAATTACATCTTCCTCGAGAGAGGCCTTGAAAGTGGTATCCCAGTCTTTTCCGTTCTTCGATTTCTTCAGAATGGAAACGCTAGAATCGACGGGGTAGTTGAGGTAGGCGTCATAAGCTACGATCTCAGACTTGACACCAAAATTTTCCCATCGATCCCTGGTCCATTCGGCCTAGAGAAGATGAGCTCAATAACTGAAGCTGGCAAGCTATTATGAGTCCTTACCTGTGAGTAGTTGGCGCCGGCCAGATGGGGACCGGATGTATAGTAACGGCTCCATTCCTCAGCCTTCTTGGGGTCCGGCGTATCTAAGAGGATACGCTCGAGTTCCTCATAGCTTAGACGGCTCTTGCCGGGTAACCAAGAGCCAGGGTGGCCGTGATGATGACGAGGCCCAATGAAAAAGGTTTGTAACACGAATAAGCCAAAACCGCCGAAGAGAATCACGGAGCAAATCAGAGTGAAGAATCGACGCCAGGTCTGGTGAGGATACCTCCTCCGGGGAGGGCCGACCCGAACGGTTTGGATGAGAGGCGTGTTCTCGTCTGGCATCTTCTCCTGCTCCTGATGGGAGGAATTACTGAGTATTGTGGTTTAGTATAAGCCTCAAGCCTCGATGGTGGATTTGGTCCAGGTTGGATAACGATGTCCGGAAAGTGGAGGGAGATAATGGTGAAGGTCCTGTAGGTGTTGAACTCACATCCGACTCATGATGAAGGCGTCTTGGCAGCTCCAGGGGCCTTTTGGATTTATTTACTCATGTGATGGGAACCTGAATAATGATGTTGGTCGAGGTTGTTACGTGAAAGGAACCCGAGTTGTAACAGGAAGTTGTACTCCGTAATGTGATGTGATAGGCGATGTTGATGACGAAACAGACTCTGGAAGGTGATTGGCCAATGCTATCATGCAGTGGCGCCGCCACCCCCAGCCTCGGCTGAAGATGATGAAATGGTACTGCGTCCTCCGTATTTAGCATCCATTCAGAGTTGAAGGAAGAATCACTGAATAGATATTTCCTCTATTTAGGATAATAATGTTAGAATATCTTTAGGTGCTCGAGCCCTAAACTTTGGATGACATTTACCGTGTTGGTCCTAAGATTTAGAGTCGTTTTATTTATAAATTATCTACGAAGTATCTTTATCTTACAGCTGTAGCTGTCTCTTTTTTGCCTCTGGGACTCTAAGTAGTTCAAACGGAACTCGACAATATATACAATAGAAGGACATGGAACTGGCCTACCAAATGAATGAACCTCGTTTCTGTGTCACAAGTAAACAAAGCTCACAGAAATCCTTCAAAGATTGATCCGCAGGCAAAGCCAAGTGCTCGGCACGGCAATAGAGCGGAGACGAAGCGGGGAATATCTGGAGGCTTGCAGGACGGGATGACTGAAGCACTTTATTAGGGCGCTTCCGGCGCCGCTTTCGGGGGGCGGCAGAAGACAAGCGACAAAGATTGATGATGGTTGGCCTCGGACCGATCGAGGTAATCAAGTAATAATGGTTGCAACCCAGACAAGCCGAGTTTGCCTTACCCAAGCTACCAAGCTAGCCAAGCAGCCAAGGTCAAATGATTCTCGCCTACAGAGTAAGACTTTTCACTGCGCCGACCTCATATTGCCGGACTGTCTGTCCATAACTACCGGCACAAGTTATCCTGTGCGTCATAACATCTCACCCGTGTCTCACAGAAAGAATCTTCCCTGTCCCTCGGAAAACAAGATGGTAGCAAAGCCCCGGGCGAATATGCACTGCAAAGTGCTCCTGTGACCCCATCCTTTACCACTGACCAGGCATTCACATCCACGGGCTTTAAATCTGCGGGCCATTTTGGAAAAGTTGGGTCCAGTTTCTTCCAATTATCAAGCTCCTGACCGCAAAATTGCCCCAAAATACCCCTGCGCGGGTTCGTCCTCTGGAGGTTGGAGCAGTGGATCGGAACCCTTCTCTGCACTATACTACCCTGCCGTGCCGACCAAACCAATTCTGGCCTCAATGATCCATAATTATCTCTTTTGGTGGCTTGCTTGGCTTGACCTGACTTCTTCTACTACTTTGTGACTGTGACTGTGACTGTGAGCCAAAACTTCTTCTTGTTTTCCTCCCTTATTGTTTGGTGCAAGAGTTGAGATATTGATGAGTTGATCGTGTGTATCGTATATCCAGATTAATCATCCCTCGTGTCGCCGTCTCGCTGTACATGATACTCGTTGGTCTTTGTTAGAAACAAGAAAATTTATTACTTCGAACCTCTCCTCTCCACTATTACTCTTTGCGCAATCGTTCCTCGCGATGACGACCAAGAAGGAAGGTCCAAAGCTGCCCAAGCAGCAGCTGGCAATTCTGGGTAAGTTTTAGTATTTTATCATTTCATGGATACCTGTAAAGCCCTTGGAATACCCTTGCTGTCTTTTCACTTGACCTGCTTGGTATCAAGATGAAATATACGACCATGGTTCACGGTCCGAACACCATGAGCCTCAACCCAACACCAAGTCATTCTCGTTCCCCATTATTCCCGTGCAAAGGTGTTCTCCCATTTATATAATTTGATAGAGCGTTTCTCATCAACAACAGAGGCACTATGTATAACATGGGAATACACATAACCCATAGAGACATCATGGTCCAGTTCAGGTATCCCGCTCCATCCGATCTCCGCTGACCTATCAATAGCCATGGCCAGAATTGCAGAACCCATGGCCTACAGCTCAGTCTTCCCATATCTGCCCAGCATGGTCAGCAGCTTTGGTGTTCCTACCAACAAGGTTGGAAGTTGGGTAGGAATCACATCTGGTGTCTTCTCTATAGCACAAAGCACCACTGCAGTGGCTTGGGGGAAGGCTTCCGATATTTATGGTCGAAAACCGATAATCATCTTTGGCCTTATGAGTTCAATGATCTGCTTCATAATATGGGGCATGTCAACGAATTTACCTATGGCCATCATTGTCCGAGCCATCATGGGAGGTGGAAACGGAAATGGTGTGTAAGACGAGAGCTACACAAAACTCCTCACTAATATTCTCTAGTTGGTATCATCAGAACAGTGGTTGCTGAGCTGGTGCCTGAGAGGGAACTTCAACCAAGAGCATTCTCCATCATGCCTATCGTGTGGAGTTTGGGTTCCATCATCGGGCCCAGTTTCGGGGGTCTCTTGGCTGAACCTGCAGAACAATATCCCCAAATCTTTGGCCATATCGAGTTCTTTAAGCGGTTTCCCTTTGCGCTACCGAATCTGATTCTCATGGTTTTCTTTCTATTCTCAGCTACCATTGCAGCCCTGTTTCTCCATGTAAGTCTGTGTTAAGGTTGACTGCGCATCATCACTAACAAATCTAGGAAACACTCCCTAGCAAGCGAGGACACCGGGATTGGGGTCTCCTGGTAGGCGAGCGTATCACTCGCTCTTTCAAGACCACTCGTCCAGCCCCCTCTACCCGTCGAGCTTCGTTTGTAGATGGCGAAGCTACTTCACCGCTTCTTCCTAACAAGACAGCACCAAAGAAGAGGATACACGAAGCTTCAGAGCATGCAAAGAAGGAACGCGTCCTTACCCGTGCAACAGCCATGAACCTTCTGATTTACACACTTCTCGCATTCCATTCCGTGGCTTACGATCAGATCCTCAGTGTCTTCCTCAGACACCCAGTTGAAAAGCATACTCCTGAGAATACTTCATTTCCATTCTACTTTTCAGGGGGATTTGGCATGAAGCACAGTGAGGTCGGCACAATATACACCATCTATGGCATCGTATGTTGTGCTGTTCAGTTCCTGATCTACCCTTCAATTGTTGCCCGCTTCGGTGTTTTGCGTTGCTTTAGAGTCTGCTGTAAGTTGAAAGCCAGCGTTATCTAATTACTAGGCTCTAATATCTTCCAGGTCTTCTCATGCCACTTGCTTACTTCCTCACCCCTTACTGTGTTCTATTCCCGACACACAAGGGCCGCATGATCGCTCTCATGGGTGTTATGTTCATCAAGGCTGCTGGAATCATTATCGCATTTCCATCTGTCACTATCCTTCTGACAAACTCCTGCACTTCTCTCCGTGTACTTGGCACGCTCAACGGTTATGCCACAACCTTCAGTGGTCTAGGTCGTGCACTCGGTCCAGCTTCGACAGGCGCCCTTTTTACCTGGGGCGCCGATCATGGTTACGTTGTAACTGCGTGGTTCTTCCTCATGTTCATTGCTATTCTAGGTACTATCCCGGCTTACCTTGTTGAAGAAGGAGAGGGCCCTTCCGCTTCTGCTTCGAGCTCAGCAGAGAATAGTGACACAGAAAACGACCAGGCTTCGTCTTCGTCAAGTACGATATTGCTGCCTGAAGATTCCGCGATTGAGTCTGAAGAGGAAGAGGAAGAGGAGCTGCCTTTGACCAAAACTAAGTCAAGGTCTGTAGAGCAAAGCTACGGAACTATGAGCGGACGAAAGTGAGGTATTGAGGTTATCATATACAGCCTTCGGTAACTTATTTTCAAGATCACCATCAACCTTTTACAAGGCCATCAGGCTCTTGGCATTTCCTAGAGACTGCACTTATGATATACAATTGGGTATTCAGAGCATCCTTCAATATCCTTAGGGTAGGTATGTCTAGGGTATATTCAGGGTATTCCCCCCCCTCAAGTTTGCATCTCAGCCTCGAATGATACATCTAAGCATCTCAAAAGTCTAATACAATTCAAACAATTATTTATTGCCCCTCAGGCGGCTAAGCCATTAAGGGTACATTATTAAAGTTAGTTGCCTCAATTACATCCTGAACTTAACTGCATATAAGCCAGCTGGGGAGCCTTATCTGCTTTTCAGCTGGCCCCAACACTTCCCGTAACCCACTTCAAGGATACCAGGCTCTGGCTATCAAGCATCTAGTTATCTGCTATATTCGATACTTCCTTCCGGTCGTAAACAGTATCACGGCTGCGCCATGGCAATGCTCCAAAGAGGCCTGCGGTCTGCACAACGAGGCATATCAGCCCGAAGCTCTAAAATATGATCAATATACAAGTCGTTAAATAAGTCACACAACGAGCTATATGTTATTCGGGGTATAGTTAAGGATATCTTAGGCTATTTTGAGACTCTAGTCATAAGATTCGCGTTCTCACCATGAGACTCATGATACCAACCCCAAGCCTACGATAGGATTGCTGAGGCTTAGGCATAAATCGCATGCCAAGTACTTTTCACTTAGCTTTAAGCGCCATCATAACACATGCTCAAAATCGAAATGTAGGTTGACTTTATCAATTCTAGACGGCATCCCGTCGTCTATATCGCTTCTATAGCAGATCTTACACTGTTCTCTTTATGTTTTGTCGCCATCATTCAATTCTATCATTACATGCGCACCATTCGCTTAGAATTTGTACACTTGGTCCTCCTTGTAGCCAAGCTCCTTAAGGGCACCGGTCAGCTCACCCTGGTTCTTGGGGCTGACCTTGTTTCCGGAGATGGCGTTCATGAGGCCAGGAGGGCCGCAGACAAACAGCTTGATGTTCTCGTTCTTGGGCTCAGGGAGAACAGTCTTGAGGAGCTCCTTAGAGATGTAGCCGCTGTTGCCGACCCACTCCTTGGGAGGGTTGTCGAGGACATAGAAAGCACGGAAACGCTGGGGAAATGTGTTCTCGAGGTGCTCAAATTCCTTCTTCAGAAGAATGTCCTGCTCGGAGACGTTGCCAAAGACAAGGGTGACCTTGGTCTTGTCGTTGGGGTTGTTGAAAATAGCGCGAGCGAGCTGATACATCGGGGTGATGCCAGTACCACCGGCAATGAGGGCAATGTGCTCGTGCTTGTTCTCCTCCCAGGGGTACTTAGGCAGAGGACCCTTGATGTCGAGGCGTTGGCCGGGAACAAGGTTGTGGAGGTGTGTGCTCATAGGACCGTCGGGGTACTTCTTAACGAGCAAGTCGATGAAACCCTTCTCGCCTGCAATCGTCAGTCAGCTGTGCTAAGGAGGTCTCATTCGGTTATACATACTCTCATCACTGATAGGGGTGTAGGGTCGGAGAGTAGCCTTCTCGTCGTTGGGACCCTTGTACTTTGTAAGAATCGCGCTGGCAACGTGCAGACCAGAGACTTGATCGGGCTCGGGAAGCTCGAAGCGTAGACGCTTGGTGTTGTGGTTGACAAGCTCAACATCTGAAAGCTTGAGGGAAACGAAACCCTGGTCGCCGCCAGTGAAGGCCTTCTTGGGCTCAATACCAACGGCCTGCTTCACATCCGCAGCAGCAGCCGCAGCAGAGGGAGCTCCGCCCTTGCTGAAGTACCAGTAACCAGCACCTCCGAAGGCAGCAGCTCCAGCGGCGTAGAGGAAAGCATTGGATCCTCCAGCACCTCCAGCCTCGGTGGCATATCGACGAACAGACTAAAGAATAAGTTAGTTAAGCTTCGCGACGAGCAATTGAGAATGATGTAGTTCTGATTGATAATCCGAAACAGAGACTATGATGGAGGGGCGCAAATGCGCGGGACGAAGAAAACGTACCCTCAAAGGCTGAGCAGCGCGGAATGCAGATCGGGCGAACATCTTGACTTGCTTATGAGGTCAATTGAAGGTCAATTGGCCAAAAATAGAGAATGAGAGGTTGTTTCTGGTATCGTCTGAAGAGCTAGGTAGAGAAGTGGGCGTATCCAGGTATTCCGAAATCGCGACGGAACGAGAGATGACGTTATGAGTCACGTGACATCCCGGACAAAGCACGTCAACTACTGGAAGCCGGCTGTAGATAGCTTCGCTCGCTTGTTGTATGATGTGATGCAGCGAGCTTGGATATAGTCGAGCGCTAGTTTTTGCTCTAGTAGTGATGGGGTGATGGCTTATCTCGGGGGGTGTAGTACAAGCAACTTGACAATAAGCAATCTCCAATCAACTTATCTCCGTCTTCCAGCTTTTTTAGCTTCGGCAATACGATACAGGCTCTTAAAAGGAAGGTCTAGGTTAACAAGGGGAACTCGGTTATCTTATGATAGGTGCATTAGGATATACTAAGGTATCTCTTAATGAGTTCATATATAGATTGCCGAAGCATCGGTCTTTTACTACGGCAATATAGCACTGACCCGGTCCAACAGGACTTCATCTTCTCTGAATCTCTAGGTAGACCCCTCCCCTCAAACTCATTTTTCTCATTACCTAGCTCAACAACCCTCCGTATTCATTGATCTCTGTCCTCCGTCATAACTCCATACAGCCAATCTAGATAGCTTTTGCCCTTAAACAAGACTGAGAACATTGCCGTCTCCCATCATGCCAACATGGCATATTTATACATAATCTCAAGTCACCTGCTGGCGGCGGTCCGAGTTTGCTGTGGTATTATTGGTATATTCGCCCGCTCCATTAGAAGAATACATCGAATCGTGAACGTCTCTTCAAGCATGGCATACAATTCGTTATTATTCAATCACCATATCACCTTTCCTCTCCCCTCGCTTCCTCACAGCCCCCTGGCTCAACCAACTCCATTGGTGGCTTCGCCTGTACTGGCGTAACATTCGAGTCCCTCTTTGTTCCACCGTCGTGACTCTCCCTCCTCAAAATACCAGTATCTTGAGGCTGAGCAATCGTCGGTGTGTTTGCTTGGCTACCTCCACGTTGCCCGTGATAGTGAATAACTTGGGGAGGCGGTTGTCCGGAGTGGAGGCCCAGTTGCTCAGTGGGATACGGGTCAAGGTCTTTGCTCGAGGTCGAGAACATCGACACGATTGGCTGATGGTACCCGTTAGTCGCATTGCTGGAAGATGGAGTATGGCCATATTGACCGCTATGCTCCGCTTGAGTAGGTGTGCCCACATCAGGGGAGCCAGTTCCCTCCACAAGGTGACCAGCCAAGCTGTTCATTCCTCCCTCGATATCGCGAAGTAGTCGGACATACTCCTCGGGCACCAGGCCGCTTTCCTGCGTCTTCGGGTCCTCAGCCACCAGCCAGCCTTGCCCGTGTCGGTACGACACCCAGATAATCTGGCCCTCAACTAGAGGCAATTCGTTCTCGTTTTCCCGCTCGAAATCGAACAGGGCGACGGCTTTGCCGTGGAACTCCTCGTCCGGCGATGTAATAGTAAACTGGTAATCTCGTGAATAGCGAGACTGGTCCTCGTCATTGTAGCCTGGAGACGATGGGGAACTGTCAGACTCGGGCTGATAGTACTCACCGCCCTCGGCAGCCCGGGGTTGCTGGGCAATGTGATATGCCCGACTGTGTCTTGCCTGCTCTGGAGGATATGTAACGAAATCTCCACCAGGGCCGTTGGCCTCGCCGCCGTTATTGACATAATATGTCTCGCTACCGTCTCCGCTAGTTCCCATATAGTAACCCCGCTCACGATCATAGTTCGAAGAATGCATATCAAGATCGCGACCTGTCCTCCCCCTCAGGGTTGTCGCTGCCGATGTTGATTTGTGCTTGCGGTGGCGTGTAGCTACAACAGGGCTTTGCAGATCCTCGTCTTCGCTATATGGGGGCCCACCGTCGAATTGAATGGGGGCCAAATCATGGCCACGGTTGAATCCATCTGTACCCCACGACTCCCAAGGCATACGTGTTTCCCACGATACTGGGGGATCTGATAACCTACGATGCTCGCTTGCGGGTGTTGTCATACCGGAAGGCGGTCCCGAAGGTTCTGGCGGCGGCCCGTAGTGCAGAGGATGAGTAGCAGGGTACGCAAAGTCCCGCACTTGGGTATATGAGAGAGTCGAGGGGAACATCGGAAACATATGTGAGGTCGGACGGGATCTCGTAGGCAGAGAGCCCGTCGAATATTGAGAGAGTCGGCTTCTGGAAACGTGGGACATTGGTCGCGATTGTATGCTTCGGCGCGAAGGCGGAGAGGTGATTAGAGGTGGCAGCGCGGGGTGATTAGGGTTCGGAGAAGAGGATACGGCTGCTGAAGGAGAGGTCACTGGAGAAGAAGTCGTAGACATAACTGCCGTTGTCGACATGCCTTTTAGGAAAAAGCCTAGCGACAGTCGTGCGATCTGGCGCACGCGGCCGCGCAAACGCCGAAGGATGAGCGTGCAGCAGAGAAGGTCTCGCGGGGCTGCAGTAAGACTGACAGTTAGACGGTTGCGCTAGAAGAACCAGGTGTCGGCGGCGAGATTGAAGCAGCAAATATGGTGAACAAAAGCGACCTCTACACTGGAGAGCTCGATGCGATATTTTTGGTTTGCGTTTTGTAATGCTCGACGCTCCAAGTTGGTCTCGTTCGAGTTGAGCTCTCGAGGCGGCGGACGTCAAGTCAGCCGTAGCGCTAAGGCGTGAGCCAGCAAGGGCTCCAGTCGAGTTCCAAGTATAATAGTCAACGCTGAGCCAAGCCCTAATGCAGATGATGCCAGACGACCAGTCGTCAGGCGGCAAAGCACGAGATGAGTCGGTTACAAGTGTGGAGTGGGAGTGCGAAGGAGCGTAGAGAAGCAGAAGCAGAAGCAGAAGTAATAGCAACTTGACAGAAACAGAAACAAGAACAGAAGAGAAAACAATGCCCTGGTCTTGCTGCCGGTGCTCGGGAACAAGGGCACCACGCTGTACAGTAGCTGTCGGGTCTGATCAAAAATGCCTGCGCTTGCGCTCTAGGCGAGGCGAGAAACCAAAGAGGGCCTGGCCTGGGCTGAACGGAATTGGACTGGACTGGACTGGGGTAGGATGTGATCCCAAGACGGATTGTGATGAGTGTGAGGTGAAGTTGGGTTAGAGAAGCGAGCGAGGAAGGCCATCAATCGATGGATTGCCCACCTTAGCAATCCTCGCGAGAGTGAAAGTGACCTGGGGGAGACAGTACTGTACCCGGTAAGGTCGCCCGTTGGCACGTCCGAGCCCGGGAGCTGGAGGCTGTAGTGGGGCACAATTGGGCGCAATAGCGCACCACACCACTGAAGCAAGCGCCTTGCGCACCAATCCGACTGGTCAGGGGTCTTAGATCAAGCGAGTCAGCGCCTGTAAGTCGGAGAGAAGGAGCCCAATGAGACTCGAATATGAATGAAATGTTTCTGTCAGTTATCGCCGCTTGCTCTCTGGGCGCTAGCAGGCAGGAGACTGATGTGGGATGATGTTAGTAAAGAGTTAATATGCAAGTGAGAAGAGATATCAAGGTTAATGGAAGAGACCTGTCGGCTCAATGTGACATCCAACGGTCGGGCAGTTCCCAATGAGGGGTATGCTTGACTAAATTTCCAGCATTTATTAGACCTAAATTTAGGATCAAAGATGAAAGTCATTGTAAAGTTTCCATGGTGACTGTACACTGATACCCTACTCTACTTTTACTGGTCATTATGAAGTTTTATGGTTATTATTTAGCTGTCAGTTGGTCATTGTCTTAAATGAACAACTTCCTTAGGTACCTATACCTATCTGTATCTTTATGGACAGCGCATGTGCCAGTCTCTATACCAACCCTGGAGGAGCCGCATCTCATCCGGGCCATCTGATTAATTAAATTCGGGTTGTAACAACCAAAGGCGCCACACAATCATTCACACTTGTCTTCAAACCTCTACCCTGCTTCAGCCCCTCTGAAGCCTTGATCCTTTCTCTCCCTCCCTCGTGTTCATCCCGAAAAGATGACTGTCGTCGTCTTGCATGCGCATGCGCATACGCACACGCACACATAATGCGGTAAACCCAACAAGACATACGACAACTCTGAGCGAGGATCTCCCTGTATACCCACCCGGGCCGTTGGAACCTCAATCTGGAAAGGTGACCCTGTTCATCTCTTCTGGGTATGGATGGACACAGGAAACTAAACTCAGCTGGCAGATGGATCAGACCAGGCTGCCATGGATGTAATCTCCGGTTATTGCATTGTTGCTGTCGCAATAAAATAATTCTCTCTGTTTATTCAGGCTTTTCTGGAAATTACTATCATCATGGCGTGCAGGATCATGAAACTAGACCCCCGAAGGTTGTATGGCAGGGGCATCTAGATCGATGCTGGTTATGTAGCGAGCTGGCAGCAAGGCAAACCCGAACAGGGTCATCATCTCATGTAGTGATCCTCTTGCTAGGTATACACGCGTATGTATGGTTTTATTTTATTTTATTAATGTTAATTGTTTACGGTGCTTCAATGATCTCGCTCCAGGTTCTTCACTTGCGACACGAGCCGTGATCTCCTCCCGGTGGCCGAGGTTTTGATGACTTCTGAGTCCCGCCCACAAACCCGTTCAGTACGGAACCAATTCTGCATCTGGTGCCAAGTTGGTGTAGTGTAATTGAGTCTGCAGGGTTATCACAGGTGAAAGAGAGATGCAGGATAGCAACCACCTGGTGTTACCATACTAACCAGGCATGAGGCTCAAAATGTCAACATAGTCTATTTGACACAATTTCACAGTTAGAGTTAAATTCAACAACTTAATACCCCCCAGTTTTCTTCTTTCTTCTTCCATGACCCAGCTCTCTTATACTGAGTACATACGTGAACAGAAAGGACCAGCCGGTGCCTTGGGTGACCGGTGAGGTTTCTATTCTGGGCTAAATTTGGTGCCTTCGTTGATTGGCTACACCAGAGCGTCGATTGTTTCAGGTTATGCGGGCGTTTAAAAGCCAATAGCCTTTGCAGATCAAATTCGCTGGTGGGGATCTCCCTGTTGGTCGCTTCAAGAATCACAAGGAATCAATATCAACTGTCTATTACAGAGTACACCAAGCCTAACCCCCTCCACCCCTCATTAACACCGTAGCAAGGGCAAAGCAGTTGTTCTTGCATCCATAGTACTACTCCCACCCGAGCGACACGTGACCTTCTATTGGCCGATAAGTGACCGCAACTATGAAATCATTTGTTGCTAACACGCACAAGAGGAATATTGTGCAATTTGCCTTGATGCTTAGACAGCCTCATGATCTTAGTACCTAAAAATCAGAACTACCTAGTGTTCTAAGACGGGGACATTGGCTCATTTACACAGGTTGGCATCAGAGGTCAATGAAAGCCTAATGGAAGATGTAGTTTGCTGACTCATCCGGCTCTACCGGACTTTAGCCAGAAGCTAGCTCGCCCTAGCTTAACTTTCCCAACTTCACAGCAATTCAAAACTCAACCTCTTCTTTCAATAAACATCACCAGACGGCGTCGCGTACCAAAGGAACGGGACAACGATGACATGAAGTGGCTATCGGTGTGCTAACTTGAGACTTAAAAAAGCTGGGTAAGTAGGAAAACGCGCGATTTCCTTTTCTTTCATGATGAGTTTAACATATTGGAGCTGTCTGAATTTCTTTGCTGAAAAGACACTTTATACGCTTTTTTATCTGATGATGACCCTGCACTTCTCTTGTAACTTGCGTCTTCTTGAATGCAATGCACTAACGCAGTGCCGCACAGTCTATCGCCCTGTCTCTGCAAAGCATGCCACGCGCTTTTCCGCCAGCCAACAACCTCGTTTTCTCGCCCGGCTAGGAACTCGGAAATATGGAGGTTGCCAACGGTGGCTCTTCGGCCCAGAGCCAGAATGGCTCATCTGAAAGCAACACCGGATACAAACTCAAGTTTTGCACTGTCTGTGCTAGTAACAACAATCGGTTCGTAGATGCGTGTCTCATTTCTGACAGCGTTGTGCTAATGTTCATCCTGAAGCTCCATGGAAGCTCATCTACGGCTATCGCAGGCTGACTATCCTGTCATTTCCTTCGGCACCGGTTCTCTCGTCCGCCTGCCTGGGCCTACCGTTACCCAACCTAATGTGTATCACTTTAACAAAACTTCTTATGACAGTATGTTCAAGGAGCTTGAATCCAAGGATGCTCGTTTGTATAGGAACAACGGCATCCTTAACATGTTAAACCGTAACCGTGGCGTCAAATGGGGCCCAGAACGCTGGCAAGACTGGCAAGTTGGTGTACCTCGCCTGCAACATGCTAAGGACCGTGGCAGCGAGGGTACTGAAGGTGGTCTAGTCGATGTTGTCATCACCTGTGAAGAGCGATGCTGGGATGCTGTTGTTGATGATCTCCTTAACAGGGGGTCACCGCTCAACCGACCTGTCCATGTCATCAATGTCGAGATTAAGGATAACCACGAAGAGGCCGCCATTGGTGGGCAGGGTATCTTGGATCTTGCGAACTCTCTCAACGCGGCTGCTCGGGAAGAGCGTGACGCTGTTGGTGCTTCGTCCTTTGACAATGGTTCTGCCTCAAGCAGAGCCTCCTTTGATGAGCGAGTACCTGATATCCTGGCTTCATGGCAGGAAAGATGGCCCAAACTGCCAGCGACCTGGACCGTGGCTTGGTTCTAATCCGCGTAAAACCACAGCCATACTACACACCTTGTGATGCGACTGCCATACTATACGACGAAGGCCTTGGGTGCTGAAGTATAACAGCAACTTGGCAGATTGTATACGCAAGTTTGCAAAGATTTAGATCTGTCCCCTGGATGGACAGTATAATGAACATGAGTGGCTGTGAAGGGGATATTCGTTCCTATCTTTTAATCGTAGATACCCGAAACCCGGTATAGTTGGGGTTGAAGATTCATTACACCCAGGAGGGCTCAGCCCTTCAGCACTATTATCACAAATCCACGGGCAGCTGAATATGAATAATACGGGTGCCTCGTCACCTAAACCTCTCATTGCCGGCCATTCCGTTACTATCCCCGAAGGAGGTTCGCGATCAAGGAGATCCTGTAGCTGCTTAAGGGATCCCCACAGTGTATTAGGCGCATACCTTTGATAGGCAGATAAGAAGTGTCGATCACAAACCGGCTTCAAAATTATATGAAGATTGTCCAGCCTGCATGAATAGTGAATGTTTCAGGGAAGACTGATCAAGATTGATCTCGTTCAAATCGGACAAGGTTTTGGATTCGATTACGCAACAGACGGCGCTGGCGATCATTTTAGCACAGCCACTTGAATGATTCATGTAAAGCGGCATTTATAACTGCTATATCGATGCTGATGTGATGACTCTGCTACAATTGGCCAATCGAGAAGTCCCCAGCGACGAACATATCATGAAGGGCCCTAAGGAGAACCAGCTTACATGACAGGTCACTGGTTGTCATTCAGCAGCATGGAACTCCCTGTCATAGGCTCAGGGGTGTTCAAGAGGCAGCCAGTTAACATGGTCCTCGTTTTGTCATTCAAAGCCGCGTAATGGTAATGGGAACGAACAGGACGGGAATCTAAATTAGTATGAACGCCACAGCTTTCTTTGGTGGATCGTATCTCAGGGGCTTGGGTGGTGTGAACCTCGATTCACCTGCTGATGACTATTACTCCATACACATGAGTGGTTCTAGACCTGCGAATACCACAATTTTGCAATACGTAGGGTATGGCAAAGTCGGCATGAATGGTTATGACTTTGAGAGTATGCTGAGGCAACTTCTGACTGTCAATTGAGGTGCAGGAAAAAAGATTAACCTCAAGGTCTAATAATGTCACAAGTTTACCTGAATCTTTTTGTTATTGAGGAGCCTGAAGTTTTGCTGTTTCTCCTGCACTACCTACATAGGTTGGTATTGAACGGAGTAGGCCTCTCGGATGCTCTTATCCTTGCATGTAAGAAGCATTCCTTTGCCGCTTTAGATATATGCGACTGAATCCTACTCGCCCATCCGCGGGAAGCTCACCTGGTGACCCGCGGAGCCCGCATCCTTCGGAAACCAGATAAAACAAAGCGAAAAACCAATCGCCGTAATACTCATGAATGAGATAGAGTTAAAAAATAACAGCGATTTCCTGACACTTTGAGCAACATATACGTTAAAATGGCACTACGAGAAGAGCCTAAGGTTATTCGACCAATGAGCAACTTGTATGGAAACTTTCAACTCCTATCAGCTGAGCCGAACCTAACTATTAACCAGAGAGTTGTACCACTCGGCATTACACACTTTGCGTCATAGCTGTGGTACCGCAGTAGTCTGCCGTTATGGCCTCCCCGGTCATCTCATTGGCGGCTCGATCGAGACTATCCAAAATGCCTTCCATCGGGCTATGGCACTTACAGTGGCTGAACATCCCATGCTGCAAGTGGGTATCTTAAACGAGAACTCAGCTGTGCCTTCATGGGTTGAGCTGGAAACTGTCGATCTTGGTCTGCATATCAGCTGGCAAGAGATCAAAGCTTCTGATGATTATGAGAGTTCCTTGAAGCATGAGATTCGGAACCAACTCGATACTTGGTTTACAGATGTCGAAACGAAGCCAGGGTGGAGAGCCTCAATCCTATGGCCAGAAGGTAGTATCCAGTCATTGGATGTTATTTTCTGCTGGAACCATACCAGCTTCGATGGTGTAGGAGGCAAGATCCTACACCAGACCTTGTTACGCAATCTCAAAAATTCGAAGACTGACCACGAAGTCAATTTGGAAGGAAACGTTCTTCATCTTCGCAGTACTGCAGAAAGGTTCCCCCCTCCTCCAGAAGAGCTCATCAAGATCCCAATCTCGTGGGGGTTCGCTTTGGCGACAATCTGGAAAGAACTGAGGCCTCCATTCCTGGTATCAAACGACCCAACCCAGGCCAACTGGGCCCCTATTCGCCAGGAACCTTACCAAACTGAGTTCAGAACGTTCTCGATTGAAGATGCAACGCTGAAGAAGGTACTGAGCAAATGCCGATCACATCATACCACTATTACAGGCCTTTTGCATGCCCTTGCGCTGGTATCACTTGCCTTGCAATTAGATGAGGGGAGGAAGCATCACAAACAGGAGGCAAAGTCGATGTTTGCTATCAGTGCATTGGATACCCGTCGCTTCATCCCCGCCAATTCTGAGGCATACCCTTGGCATGTTCCTAGTACGACCATGGATAACCAGATGACACTTGTTAACCACATGTTTGGTGAGGATCTAGTCACAGAAATCCGCTCCAAAGCCAAAGGAATACCATCGCAATCACATGCCATGACTCATCTCGAGAACTTTGTCTGGGCAGCTGCTGTGCAAGCTAGAGAGGATATCCAAAACAAACTCGACAAGGGCATGGAAAATGACCCTTCAGGTTTGATGAACTTGGTCAAGGACTGGCGAGTTCAAAAGAAGCAGCAGCTCAAGAAGCCCCGAGTAGGTGCCTGGGGTGTATCCAATTTAGGGACACTGGATGGGGCCATTGAAGGCCCAGGCTGGAGGATCGAGAGAGCTGTGTTTCAGCTGAGCTGTGAACTCACTTCGCCTGTGTTCCATATCAGCTCGATTAGCGTGAAGGGTAAAGAGATGTGCGTTGATGTCAGTTGGCAACAGGGTATCATCGATGCTGAGATTGGAGACAAACTCGCGTCTGATATGGAGGCCTGGATAAGGTTCCTTGGCGCCGGGGGAGAGGAATGATGAAGGACCAGCAGAAAAGCTGAGGAGGGTATTGGATTAAGGGGGTCAAAATGATTAGTCAAAGGAACCTTTAAGTTTGTCCTCAGGTTGCCTGGCCTTGTCCTAAGGTATCTAAATGTTTTTGTAGCCTAAGATCAAGTTGCGTGGCCTCCCCTGTGGGAGAAGTAGGAGAAGAGGAACATTGGGTTGGAATGTTTGAGGACATCATGAATGAAATGATAGAAAAATGAGGTCAAGTGGTAACCAAGTCAAGTTACTAATGTTACCTTTATGCTTCTGTTCACTTATGTAGTATGGCGTAATGTCTGAGACACATAATAGTGCAAATTGGTTGGTCACAAATCAGAATCTCTCAGTCCTTTGATCGATCAACTAACTATACGGCAATGATATTAGATCTCAAAGGAGGGTTTGGGTGCCATTATCTTTCCACTTATAATATCGTGCCCTATTTATGAATCTCATGATATTGTGTTGTCCATTATCAACTTATTCCGGCTTGTAGGTCCGGGTGGCTGTACAAGTACCTTGCCTAGCCGCGTACCTAAACTAGTACCAAGCACGTGCCGACTTCACCAAGGCCCGCCTATCCCCAGCGCCTCGCTCGGCAACCCGCTAAGCTTTGAACGCCTGACCAGGGTCGTTGGTCAAATCAGAGCTCGCAAGAAAGAGTCGCTTTTGCTGGTTCAGGGGCAGGGGTGCATTGACTGGAGCTCTTTAGCAAAGCGCAGTGTGCTCAGTGGACCGGACCTTGAATAAGGTGCCCAGGCTTAAGCACAGGTTGCATCGAGATTGGCTGTTCTGCTTATTTCCCGCCCGTCCCCTTGCATGGGGTCATATCATTCCATCTGGTGCTTTAGCACTTG
The DNA here is from genome assembly GCF_900079805.1 of Fusarium fujikuroi IMI 58289. Taxonomy (NCBI): domain Eukaryota; kingdom Fungi; phylum Ascomycota; class Sordariomycetes; order Hypocreales; family Nectriaceae; genus Fusarium; species Fusarium fujikuroi. Next base: position 4,339,708 of record NC_036622.1, on the reverse strand, counting down.
AGCGGCAGATGCGAGAAGCCAATTCGACGTCTTGATAATATCAGCCAAGCCAAAGTGGTAGACCACTAGGTGAGGTAGCTGGAAGGTCAGAGTTTGGCCCCAACTACCATCAACTATTGTTCGATAATCCAATTCCGAACAATACCTTATCCAGTCTCGGTGGACTCAAGAAATTAACACTCCGTCTTGAACGATTTAATAAATTGCCAGACCGGGGCACCCGGACATTCTGGATGCTCACCCCAGAAGACAGAGACCGAGAACTCATTTCCCGCAAATCTGTCTGTATCTGTCCGATGCCCACTCGTTCGCCTCGGATTGCCCACCCAAAACTTGGGGCACCTTGGCTTTAACTGCCTGCACAGTACGTACGCACGCTATTTTCTAGAACAAGTTAAGCTGAGTGAGGTCACGTCCGATTGGTGATGATGGTGGAGTTGTCCCCTGAACATCCATCCATCCAAGTTCCAACCACACCCGATCCGGTCTAAATCCAACTTGACTTGAACCCCCTTTTGGATCTATGGAATTGGGGTCGGTCAGGGTCAGTTGATGAATTCACTTGAGTTGATTGACTTGAGTCGATCGTTGGTTGATCTGCATTGCGTTGCATTCTTTCTTTCTTTCTTTGTCCCTCTTCTTTGATTGTCCTTGATCCAGTCTCTTTCATCCAACTTTTATACCGAAAGGAAGACGCAAATAGACAAGGGTTGGCCAGAAATACCTACCTTACCTTGCTTTCCCCTGCTCTTCGACTCTTATCCTTTCTTTCAAGTCCACCGTATCTGAACATCACCACCTCCATCATTCATTCCTGCCATTGAAGCCACACTCCAAACGGTCCATCCGCTTTTCGTCGCTTCCGGCCACCTGCTGAAGCTTGGCGCTTCTATCGCCCGTCGCCCCCTGAAAGGCCGCCAAAGCTGTGGGGGAGCCTTCCAGTGGTTAAAAAACATTCCAACCATTATTAGTTACCTGCCTACAGGTAGCCTGCAGCCTGCATTCATTTCGACCCTGTCCCCGTGTGGCGTCCATATGAGACAGGCGGCTGGTGCTGTTCCAGTTCCATCTCCCTCCAGCATCATCTCGGTTTCGCATTTCTGTTTTTTCTTCTCTCCATCATGAGCATCAGCCTGGGACGCAATGCGCCGTTGTCCCCGATCTCTCTAGGCGGTAGCGAGTTTTCTGTCTCAAAGTATCAAGGTCCCGAAGACGGCCCCTATCCCAACGGTCGCTCCAATCTCGCATCGCCCCCGAATTCGGGTGGCTCCAACAGCACCATGAGTATCAACGGTTTCCCCAGCGCTCCTATCAACGGTCCAGGACCTGGTCCCGGGCCCGGGCCTGGCCCTAGAAGCACTGGAGGTCCCTCGCCGCCTGCTTCAATTGCTCGGTCGAGTAACGGCACCCAGCTCTATGCTCGCAGCGAAAGCGGTCGTAACAGCGTCCGCGGCGATCTCGACGAGTCCGTCCTCAGCGAGCACTATGTTGCTCTGCGCGCTTTCCTCAATACCCGCGACCCCAATCACAAGCAGCAGCCCAATAAAGCCCGCGACAAGCTTTTGCGCCTTTCCTCGGTTCAATTCTATGAGCTGAGTACCGATGTGTTTGACGAATTGATAAGACGACAGGCCACTGCCAGGGCTCCGCCGAATGCTCCAAATGGTCCTCCTTCCTTTCTGCTGCCCGAGAAGAACTTTCACCCAAAGCGAAACCAGGCTCGCCAAAGGCTATCGTCTCTTGGCCCACCGCGATTTCGAGATCTAGCCGCCGATGTCTATCACGAATTAGAACGAAGATTCCCTCGATTCGTAGGAGCCGATCTCGCCCGTACCGGAAGCCCCATGTCAATCAGGGGGCCGGGTACTCCAATTAATGGTAATGGCTTTCCCCCTCGAGGTCAAAGCCGCATGAGGAGACCCTCTGATGCACCATCTATGAGAGGTCCTGGACCGACAGATGCTTACGGTATGCCAGCATCACCAGGTGCCCAGAATGGCGATTACGGACGCCCAACCCCGAAACAGCTCAATCAGAATAATACGATCGTTCCCAACAAAAGTATAATGCTCGAAGAAGACGACGAAGGTGAAGGATTTACAGAACCGGACCCGAACCGTGAGAGCAAACGGAGTGCTGGAAGCGGTGTGACTGCAGAGGTTTGTGTTGCTGCAGCTTAGAAACAACAAAACGCCTAACATTTCACAGGCCGATAAGAAGCTCATCGAGGACTATCAAAATCAGGTACGAGAACTACGTGAGAAATTGGACAGCATGGAGGATGCCATGAGGAAGAAGGAAGACGAGATGAACAGTGCGTTGGATCAAGAACGTTCTCGGTCTGCAACTACCAACCAGGAGAAGCAGGAATGGAATGACCTGAGGCTCAACCTCGAGAACAAACTAGCTGAGGCGCAAAACTTGAACGACTCAATGAAGCAGGAATTGCAGCGCGTACGGGAGGATCACGATATTGAGATTCAAAGGCTTAGGGACGACGTGACCGCAGCACATGAATCAGCACGCAGCACTGGGCCCGCTGCATCGGATTCAGACCTCCAGCGGGAAAATGATGAGCTTCGACAGGAACTCCGAGAACAACAGCAGGTCACAGAAGAGGTTCGAAAAGAGGCGCAAGAATTCTTGCTTGAGATGCGCCAACTTTCCCAGCAGAGCGGCTCAACACACGAACGACACGCAGAGCTGGAACAGACAATCGAGAGACTCGAGCGCGAGGTTCACGAGTGGAAGAACCGATACGCGGGCGCAAAGACACAATTGCGACACATGCGCGCATCTTCCGCTGGTCCTGGAATTGAACATGATGCAGCAAAGCATGTCCGGGAAAAGGGATTCATGGATGACCGTGGACTTGTCAAAGATGTTCACGTCACCAAGTTTCAAATCGCCATTGACGAACTCCTGCAAAAAGCACGAACCGAAGATCCAGAAAAGGTTATCGACGCAATGAAGCAAGTTGTTGTCAGCGTCCGCCGCATTACCAAGGACATCGAGGTCCCACAGAATAGTGATGAAGACTTCGCACAGCAACAGGCCAAGATCAGATCCAAGGTGTCCTCCACCGCAAACAACCTCATCACAGCCTCCAAGAACTTTGCCCACAGTGCTGGAATGTCCCCAGTCTCACTGCTCGATACGGCAGCGTCACACTTGGCAGCGGCCATCGTGGAGCTTCTTGGCCTGGTCAAAATCCGGACAACCCCCGCTGAAGAATTGGATGATGACGACGGAACTGTAACTCCCGCGGATTCTAGTGGACTCTTTTCTCCTGTAGCTACCGAGCACCCCTCGACTAATCAAGGCGGGCTCCCTCCTCCACCACCCTTCCAGGGTCTTGGTGGCATGCGAGGAAGCATTGACTCTTCGGCATACAGTCCTTTGGGCTCACCTCGCCAATCCGCGGAGCCATATTCCGGAAGGCCCATGTCGAAAGCGAGCGCGGTACCGATCGGGCTCGGGCACTCCAATGCGAACAATCAAGCCAATGGGCAAGGGTCGCATCAGCTGGATCCCCGAGCCGCCGAAGACCTTAAAGTCAGTTACCCTTCGACGCTAGATCCTCAACATTACTAACCAACTATTCAGCTCTACCTTGAGGATCAGAATGCCCTCCTTTCAACCGACATCCAGCAGCTTGTGAACACCATCCGGGGTGATGCTGAGATGCGACAGATTACTGGCGAGATTGGCTCTATCAATGCCGTTGTTAGCAATATCATTTCAGAAACACAAGCCTACGGCATAGGCGAAATGGCAGCCTCGTTGGCAAACTGCAGAGCACGACTACTAGAGGCTGCTGACCAAGGCCAAGATATGGCCAACATTGGCATTGATACCAACTCTCACGAATGGCGGATGTGGGTACAAACTCTGCCACCCATCGCTTTTGGGCTGGCGCGTGAGGCCAAGGAGTTGGCTCAACAAGCCGGCGATATGGCTAGACCCGGACGACCTGATGACTTTTCGTAATTACCTTTCACTTCATTTCTGAGAATCCGGACTTTGCCTTTGCAGCCGGAAAACGCTTTATACCCCCCCTGAACGCCAGTTTTGACGCTGGCTGGATTAGCTATTTGATGCTGTCCTAGTTTTTTTTGTCTTGGATTGGTCGATGATATCGAGACAACGTTGAACGTATCTCGACGATGAGCAGGTTGAGATGAAAAAGGGACATTTAGTTGGGTAATGTTGCACGCGGAAAGCATGGGAACGGCGTTAGGATTGCTGTTGGTAATGCCTTGTGCAGACAGACATGAGCCCTGGATTGAGTATATATATACATAAGTGTGCCGAGTACCAAGAGGAGGATCGAACATGGCTTTGATCTTTGTCCAAAGAGAGTTAGATGACGTCCTCCAGTTCAGACAAGACTATACGATGGACGATGATAATAGAGATAGACGAGAAATGGAATGTTATCGACTATCTATGATATCCTTTCCCGAGCCGTGTTTATGTCAAGCTTTGGTTGTTGGAAGATTTCGAAGTCTACCAAGTTTATTACGAGTTGCCTATCCTTAACATGTCCAAGTATTTATGTTACTTGGACAGGGCTCCCTAAATGGTAAATGCTTCGTTTCTCTGCTGCCGGGTATCAGACTTCAGCCCTGTACAAAAAAGAACCAAGCTCCGACTTTGCCAGGCATTAACTAATTGGTTAACCTCCACTGGAACTAAGCGTCATACATAGACCAACATAAACCAACCCATCTCGATTCGACAACAAACACATTCCAATTTAAAGTATTAAGCCTAAATATAATGGCTGACAGCCATGAATTCCGCAGAAGAATCCTTCTGCTTGCCACAACAGGCGGGTTTACTCATGCAGGTACCTCTCCAGAACCCTCCAACTTACACACATCAAAGCTGACACGACAATAGCTCCAGTTCTCGAAATAGGCGCCGTCCTCGCCTCTCGGGGCCATGAGGTCCAATTCGCTACCTGCGCAGGCCAGGAAGATTGGACAGCTAATTATCCCTTCATTAAAACCGTATACACAGTCGGTCCCGCCGCTTCGGAAGATGATTTGGATGTCCACTACGAAACAATGCGTCTTTGGCGTCATGAGCACGGCTTCGGTCCCATGATGAGGTCAAAATACTTTTTTGACAACTTCTGGACTGATACTTACAAGTCTCTTCGATCTCTGTGTGAAAATGACTCTACGAGACCTGACTTTATCGTTGCAGATTTCTTCGCCGATAGCGCTGCGAGGGATATGTTCAAGCAGTTCAATATCCAACTAGCGAGCGTCTGGCCTCAAATGCCTTATGCCATGGCTCCTGTCAGTTATCATCCCGGCCAGCCTGGGTTTCAAGCCGATGGTGCCTTAACTTCGGAGCATGCTCCTCTATCATCGCGGTTCTGGAACGAATTTGTGGTTCTCGCCGCGCTGCCTGCTATCATCCCCTGGTTAATATGGACCAAACGAATGCGTGTTGATGCTGGCGTCAACTACAGTCACTCTCTTCTCTCCAAGCCTGACTATCTTGTTCTGGTCAACTCCTTCTGGGGCCTTGAAGCACCGAAGGAATTGCCGCCTCTCATGGCACCTGTTGGACCTATCTTGAGCGACGAATACCTTCCAATAGACGACGACCTGGCTCAGTTTCTGAGCAACCATGATAGGACCATCTACGTGTGCCTGGGAACGCATGTCAATCTTCCGGGTAAAGAACTTGAAAAGTATCTCCTTGGATTCATCCAAGCTCTCGACGAAGACTCGATCAATGGAGTCATATGGTCTATTCCCCAAAAGCCTCGCGCCAATTTCGACACCATCAAGTCTTATAGTCTATCTGATGGTTCGAGCATATCCATCACTGATCTTCTGAACGATTCTCACCCACATTTTCGGCTTCCCATCTTTGCACCACAACGCGCCATCCTAGCACACCCTCATACAGTCCTCTTTCTCACTCATGGGGGCGGTTCCAGTGCCAACGAAACTCTCTTCCATGGAACACCAGTCCTCGCTATCGGATACTTCTTCGACCAGCTCTGCAACAGTGCCCGACTAAAAGCCGCTGGTGTAGGTATGTCTCTCGACAAATCCTACCTGACACCATCCTCCATCTCCTCCGCTATTGCAAACATCACAAATGACGAAGACGGTTCCTTTGCAATAAATGTCCGTCGTATGCAAGGCATAGCAGCTCTCAACTCTAAACGCAAACATGTTGCAGCTGATCTCATCGAGGAAGTTATGATAGACCAAGAACTTCGGTTCAAGAAAGGTGTTGAGTTACGGCCAATGCATCTGCAGACAGCGGATATGCGTATGCCGATATGGAAGGCGAGGAATTGGGATATGTGGTCCATAAGCCTCACGGGTCTCGCAGTTGGTGGCGTGGCAAGTTGGTGGTTTGCAACACATGGCTGGAAGAAGTTGCCCGTCATACTGGCACGCTCTGTAAGACTCAGTAGAGGATTTGCGAGGGGAATACTTGATAGTCCCAGATCATAGTGATTCTAGACGAGTTTGCCGGGAACATGTAATAATATAATATAGATGTAGAATGGTCTGCATTAAGGCCTTACTTGTCAAACCCCTTCTCTCTTAACTTCGCCATATTCTCCCTTGCCTTTTTACCCTGCCACAATGAGCGTGATATTCTTCAACCTGTGTTCTATAAATTAAATAGAAGCTCTGCAACGCCGCTCTATTTCTGCCTCAGTATCTATAGCCCACTATTACATAGTTCATATGAGGTTGAAATAAACAATTACTGATTTACCTTCTGTCAAAGGTGCTCCTAGTCTTCAAGTCTATTAACCAATGAACTCGTTTTGCGCCAGCCCTACATATGTCGTAGAGACCCATAACTACCCCGCAAAGCGTGAACTACTGAGCATCAGCCAAAAAGATGGATTTGCTGATATTCCAGTACCAACACATCATGCGTCACGTTGATCGTGGCAGGGTTCGAACCTGCGACCTTTTCCGATAACTTGTTATATGTAACATTGTAAAGGAAACATGATAATACCACTACACCACACGACCGGGTTTAAGGGCTTCTGCGGCTTATTATGATATCTATATCATAGGTTGCGGAATGTTCGAAGCATACGCATAAATGCCCCTCGAAAGTGTTTGACGAGGGCCTTGCAGTGAAAAAAGGACTGAGCTAACTGTTATCTGCAAGATTACATGCTATTAAACCCTAAGCATTATGAACAAGAAATATAAAAGGAAATACCTTTAGTTAATAGTCTTCTAAAGATTATCCTAAAATAAAGCTATAAGTCTAACTAACAGCTTTAAATAAAGCTACCCACTTCTCACTTCTATCTTTACATCTAATAAATAGAAATTTCTTATAATTAGTTAAATATTCACTGTAATATTTATAATTCAGTATGACTTACTTCTCATTTGGCCCACAGCTACTATTTGGGTGATGTCCATCAACGCCCACTCCCAGCGCTTATCTTATCACTCACAACCAGGTCCTGATCTGACGTCGCGCAAGAATTTCGGCCCTCACTTAATAAACTCCTAACACTAGAAACGACATTTCACAACACGAAATCACCACAATGGCAATGTCAAGAGCCAATGGTCCTCTACGAACATGTCTGCGGCAACTAGTGCGCTCAGAGGGGTACGGCCCGTCTCACAATCTTCACATCATGCAATTGACTGACCAAACCAGCCCAGCTCCTCTCCGATCGATAGCCGCTACACCCCGCGTCTTCAGCACGTCTCCCTCTCTGCTCAAGAAGCGCAAGATCACAGCCCCTAGTAACAGCCCCAACAGCGCCAACGCGAAGGCTGCTGCAGGCTCCATGAACAAGGCCGAGTTCGATACAGCAAAAGTGCCGATGCCGGATCCGGAAGATCCCCTCGATTTTACAGCTGTCATTGCTGCTTATGCTCCTATTGATGCGCACTTTAAGACCCAGCTGGCTGGTATGATCCATGGCGGACGATTCAACCCTACCAATTTGGGATCCCTGCCTGTGCCCATGAAGGATCATGACGGTAATGATGTGACATTCCCTCTACGAGAGCTGGCGCAAGTCGTTCCTCGGTCAGGTCGAGCTATTTCACTGCTCGTGAACGACAAGGAGTACATCAAGCCTATCATGTCAGCAGTGCAGGCAAGTCGTGAGTTCAACCAGCAACCACAGCGATCAGAGGACAACGAGCTTGAGCTTCTCCTCAAGGTGGAGCTCGAGCGCAAGGACGACGTCGAGCGACGAATCAAAGAGACAGTACAGCACTGGAAGGACCGCATTCGCAATGCCAGATCCAGACATGAAAAGACACTCAAGGACTGGAAGAAGTCGGGCACTGTCCTCCCTGACATTGTCAAGAAGGCCGAGAAGGAGCTTCAAAAGGTACAAGACAAGAAGATGAAGGAAATTGACCAGGAAGAAGCACAGACCATCCGTCAACTATAGATGGTTATTGTATGATAGGATAGATGCAGAAAATTGTAGTATTACATATCGTGACAAGTGTACACTGATCCTAAGATCTAATCTTTTAAGCACGCGCCTTTGCGCCCTTTCCAGCAACGGGCTTCTTAGCCAGCAGCGACGTCAACTTCGTCTCAAAGGAGTCGACATCGTTGGTAGAGTAAGTTTCGGCCCTGAGATGCCATGAGCGAGAGAGACCAACAGGGTCTGAAGCGAACTTGGGTGTCTCATGCTGGCCCTGAATAGCCCGTTTTGTGATGACCTGACGAATAGCCTCCTCGGTGTCTGCGATGATGGGGCCTGTAGATTCTTTGCCTTCAGTCTTGAGCTTCTCCTGGAGGTACTTCTCGGCAGCCTCCTTATCTTTCGGGTCGGCAAAGAAGCGAACACCATTGGCCTCTATCTCAGAGGCGTAATATTTGGGCTGGAAGGTGTCTGGTGCCCCGACATGATCCGCTGTGCCGAGGACACTGAGGTTCTGGAGAACTGTAGCCGATTTTCCAGAGGTGGAATTTGGTGCAATGGGCGCAAATTCGTTGATAGATTCGAGCGAGAGAGATGGCCTGTATTCGGAGGCGATGCCGAATCGAATGTTATCGTCGAAGGATTTCTCATCGGGATCCAATGTGTTGAACTCGTTTCGGTCGATCTTCTTCTTATCCTTGTCCTCTTCGTCCCTTGGCCGTCGACCGTTGGTTCTTCCACCTCGGCCACGAGCACGGCCTCCGCGACCGCCTCGTCCTCTGCTTGCACCGAAACCACCACGACCTCTTGTCGGTGAAGAAGTTCGAACAGGTGTGGCGGATCGATCCTGAACTGATGATCCTCCTCTAGCAAGCCCACCTCGGCCTCTGAACATAAGACCTCCTCTTCCACGAGCTTCACCGCGCCCTCTGAGGCCCCCACGTCCGCGCAGGGGCATGCTCTTTATATCGATAACCTTGGGACCACCAGCCGAGCTTCGAGGTGGCCTCGGAGTGCTGGGGCTTGGGCCATCGGCGGCCTGGAACTGCGTTGTCGAGAATTGGCGGGCGTAGTTTCGAAAAGCATCCGAGACCTGCTCGAGCTCTGGCCTTGTTCGGCTACACACCGAACGGAAGGCGTGGCGTTGCATTTTGGGGTGGTCGTCTGATGTGGTGAAGCTGATTGTCTGTGGTTTCAATGATCAATTTTCGTTCTAAACTCCATGACTAAGCATTTCACCCCGCATTGGCCAATCATCAACATCACATTCGATTACGTGCAAGTTATATAAAAAAGCATAAACATATTTATAGGAACTGTCTGTACTCAATTCCTGGTGCTATGCACAAATCAAGATCTCGGATCTTGCTATAAGCCCATAATACTCTATAAGGCATCCTTCCCAATCCTCCAATCAATCATTTACAAGTGCGCCTCAAGTATAGGCCAACCTTTCCCAAACTCCAAAGCGTATACACAGCGGCGCTATTCTGGGATTTGTGTACCGATTCAACCATTTCAGGTCTTTTGATTAGGACAGTTACGCCCGTCACTCAGAACAGAGCCGCGACCTTGCGGCTGTCACACCGTGGTACTGGCAACTGGATACTGAGTGTGCTTGTTCTCGGTACCCAAACCCAATCTGACCTTTTCATACTCTGGTTCAAGAGTCGATCTGTTTGCGCCGCTCATTCTGGTGAAATTGGACAGCAATGTCCGGGTCGCCCTCGGATTGCCGTAGTTCGTTTAAATGAATGTCTCAATAGAGGAAGTGGCATGAAAATCGGATTCGTGTTTACAATTTATATTATTACACGCTCTGAGGTTGGACCATAGCGGGCTGTGACAATGGTTAGACAGGTTTTGAAGGTACTTTCTTGTGGAACATACCGGACTGTTGAGCATGTGCTGTCGCTTGTTTCGGCTCTTCTTGATATGACTCTTCAGAGCGCTCGAATCAAGAGGCTTAAGAAGCTCAAAGCTACAAAGTAACTCCGCAGACACCGACATAACAGCGCCCCAGTTATCGAATTCACCACAGTACTACAAGGGTTAGCCGGATATCCGAGGAGACGCGGAGACGTGTTACTTACATTGGGGGCACTAAAGACTGTTACGAGAACCCTATCATTGAAGAATTCATAACCATCCTCAACTACCATGTGCGCACGACAAATAAGATCAAAATCATGCACGGCCAAAAATTCGGTAATGACTCTTTTGCCAAAACAATAACTGACACCTCTCTCGTTGGCTTCCCAGTCTTGTTCCATGTCTGCGGGGTCAGACCAAAGAAGATCGTTCAGTAGTCCATAATCAGGGACATCTGTCGGTCGAGCAATGTTTCGAATATCGTCCATGTGAACTAGCGCAGGTGAAAGTCCTCCGTGAACGCAGAAGATCTTGCCCGCGACAATGGCAGCAATAGGTAGAGTGTTAAAGCAGTCAATAAACGTCTTCCAGATTTTGACATTGCACCTTCGCTTGCATTCATCGTAGAAGCCATAAACCCGCGTGACATTGGCGCACTCGTGATTTCCGCGGAGGAGAAAAAAGTTCTCGGGGAACTTGAGCTTATAGCAGAGTAGTAGCAGGATAGTCTCCAGAGACTGCTTACCTCGATCGACGTAGTCGCCGAGGAAGAGGTAGTTCGAGTTGGGGGGGAAACCACACATCTCAAACATTCGGATAACATCGGTATATTGGCCGTGGACATCACCCACGACCTTTACAGGGGCATCCAACTCCAAGAGAGCAGGCTGTGACAGCAAGACTTCCCTAGCCCTCTGACAAATGGCCACAATCTCAGCGTTCTTGAGGCAGACGCTCTTGGTGACCTTCCCAGCATAACCCGCATCCAAGAGTCGCTTAATAAAGTCATCGAGATCGATATCCTTAATCTCAGACATGGCGACATTGGAGTTTCCTTCTGTCTTGGACTCAGCAGAAGGGCTGTTGACTGGGTTGATGGTGTTTTCTCGCTTCACCAAAATAGACTGGCCTGGAGCTTGCATGTGCGCAGTAGCTCCAGCGTTGACAGACGGAGGTTGGTCAGAAACATGATCAACCTCTCCCGACGCTTGCGCAGCGCTCACATCGTGGGCACCGCCCTTGGTGTTTCCTTGAACGGGAGATGGAGGCGGTTGATCGTCTCCAATGGCCGAATCTGCGAGGGCTGATTCGGGGGCTGACATGTCTGACGCAGCGGTGTTAAGCGGAGGAAGCTCACTGCGGCTCAGTCGAGAAGAGCTTGAACGTCCATGCCTACTGGACCGTCGTTCCTCAGTCTTTGTTTCAGTCGCAGTGTCACCATTGGATAGAACCTGTGAGTTCCTGGGACTATCAGACTTGCTACCACGAATCTTTGAACCTAGAGATCGAAACGAGCGGGACGATTCCTTGGTGTCAGATCTGCTGAACGATGGGTAAGATTGGAGGGGTCCATCAGGCCCGGCCGAGCCGGAGCCTTTGGAGTTGGATCCGCCTGGAGTGGAGTTGTTGTTTCCCATGGTATTGTTTCCCGCGACTATCAACAGTGGTTATTCCAAACTTCACTGGTGATGGGCGGCTCGATTCTTATCGACTCCCTTCGGCGCAGCTAAGGTTGAGCTTGGGTCAAGGGGGATGTTAGGGAGGGTGAAAGAAGCGATCGAGAGTTAAGAAGAAGGAGGAGGAGCGGCTACGACGACCCCTTGATGCGTCCGTTTTGGGCAGTTTTGGAAGATGCTTCAAGTTGAAGCACGAGATGTTGAAGTGAGTCTGCGGGTGGATTTTTCGGCGTGATGACGTCGTGGGGAGGCTTGTTTAACGCCGGGATGAGGCCGGAGACGATATAAAAGGCGAACGGAACGAGATCGGAGATAACGCTGAAATAGCAAAGGCCGAGTTCGAATCTGGAAAGAGTCCACGTTAGGCTGAGTCACACTTGAAGAGGTTGACGCTGAGTGAAGATTGCGTATGGCAGGGTTACGGGCGCATTTTAAGTGTTGACGACGCGGGTGGAAAAAAATAGGTATAGCCACAGTGTGGAGGACCAGGTAGACTTACATGGAGTGGAGGAAGCTATCTGAGGTACTAGGCAAGACAAACTAACAACAGAAGCAAGTGAAGTAATTGTAAGGTGAGATTGAATGAAAAATCAGATTGCCAAGGCGTTTAAAGGCAAAACGTTGAGTGTCAGGTGTTGGTGGAAGACGGTATCGGTATCGGTATGGTTATAGGTATACCTAGGTATAGGTACAGTTTGTAGGTGCTACAGTGCTGTAGAGGCGATGGAGCAAGATATACAGCGGGCGGCGTAGTTCGCAGGCGATGACGTCGATATAGTAGAAAGGACGACAAGTCAAGTGCCTGAATCAGACACTGGCGCAAATAACGATAGGCTCAACTATCAATTGCAGCGTGCGAGGAGTTGGAATTTGTTGTGAAAGAGGAAGAAACAATGAATCAAGTGTGTTGCAGAAGTGAAAAGATAAGTCAACTAGAGGTAGAAGTAGAAGCTAGGTAGTGGTAGTGGTAGTCTCGTCTCGGCAAGGTATGTACACACTAACACCTCCACCTGGACCTTGTTCCTTACCCCAAGTCTCTTTCTCTCCCTCCCTCACAAAGCAAAGCAAAGAAAAAAAAGGCCAAGACGAGATGAGGAGTCAGGTTGGGCCCGGCCGAGGGCCTACAACGCGCAGTAGAGCAACGGAGCGGAGCCGGATAAGGTCAGTTTGGAAGCGAAGTGGCGGCTCAGGCTCAGGCTATAACAGACAGTGGAGGACGGGCATGCTTGGACAGGCGCAGGCTATGGAATAAGGTTCCACACCCTCTTCTCTTGCTTGTCGGACAGAGTTCAGTGATTCCGAACTAGGGCGCCTTGTGGTTAGTGACAACAGTTCAGTTGACGTCTTGAGAGGATCATTGGACGGAGCTGACCTCGTCGTATTGAGGTCACTCGAGACAAGACAAGACGACAGACAGCAGAGGCCAAAAAAAAGACTGAAACAGAAGCTCAATGACAAGCACTGAAGCCAAGACTGGTTCGTCCGGGGTGGTTCTTGATCGGCGCCCAATGGAGGGGAGGCTCAGCAATGCGAGGTTGGGCGTGAAGCAGGGGTATCAAGCGATTGCTTGATACGTGAGAATGTGGGAGGGCCAAGCTTGACAAGACTTGATAAGAGGCGAAGATTCTCACCAAGTTGTCTATTCTCTGCTGTTTCCTCTGACTTGATATCCTCGGCATTCGTCCTCCGCATAAACCTGTCATATGGTGGTTTTCCACGGCAGTCGTCTCATTATCTTTGGGTCTCGGGACCTGAACCGGAGACTCGAGACAGATTTGGACTGGTAAGATCTAATCTGGACCTCTATAAAAATCGACATGGATTGATTCGTCACCCAAAGACCACGAAATGCAACGGCTCCAAGGCCCGGGCCCCCCCTGATAACTATCCCGAATCCCTGGAGATTGACATTCAGACTGACCTGAGTTGGAGACAACTGTTGGCACGTGCGAGAGCTTGTTCTGTCTCGACCATTCACTGATTCGAAGCAAACGAGAAACTCGGTCAAACATTGTGACTCTCGATCTAAATCAGTTCACATATAAGTACAACAGCTGCTACATAATGGCGAAAAGGCCAAGTCTCAACCCCTCTTTCTACTATGACTACATACGAGAGCATAATGATGTATCAAATCACAGTCCATCAGTCAGCTCTTTTGAGGCCGCCGTTCTCGCCTCCGTAGTGAACCAATAGTTTGTCACACTAGACACTACGATAACACAGTTTCTGTGCAGTGACAGCTGACTATCCCTCGTGCTTGTCTCACCGAAGACATCCCCGCGTTGGCTTGCCAGGTTACAGCTGGTCTAGTGCGCACTATTCCTTTTCTGTGTAAAGGTGAACAACACCGAGGAGACGCATCGCACACTGTAACGATGTAGTTAAGACAAAACATGATTAACAACAAACTACTCTGACATTATGGTTTCTGTATCCCCCAGGCGTCTAATCTGGCGTACTAGCCTCGGATAAAATCACCATAGAACCATATACCACCAGTGCTTGATACCCTCATAAAATCGTGGGATTGCTGCTCCAGAAACACTTCCAGTTCTACTCGGATGTCGTGTTCCTGTCCATGAGAGTGCTCTTTCATATAATCTTGCCTCCGTGTCAACGGCAGCTAACGGCATACAACCAAAGATTTGCAAACAACCATGCGGCTGTCGTAGTTGCAGCCATCGGCGTTGCCCATCTTGATGAGCATGGGCGAGATGGCAAATTCAACAACAGTCTTTGACGACAAGTCTTTGCCCTGTATAAAGGCCTCCATTTCAGTTGCATCGAATCGCTGGTTCTTCGAGCCGTCGCTCTCGGGCCGGCGGATGGTGAATATTGCTTTGGAGTTCATCAACATCTCGTCTAGCTCTAGCGCAGTATCAATGATGGCCTTCATCTCCTGGAGAAGGTCAGCGTTTGGTTTGCCTTTAGGGAAAGCCACGAAACCTTTCAGCCCCTCGATCTCCCAAACTGCTCGGATCCTGAATGCTTGCTCGTTGCGGACAAAAAATGTCCAAACAAGGCTGCACCTTGTGCAACCCATCGTGCAACATGGCGGAGAGTTGGACCACGGCCTGAAGGTTTGTCTCCCTCAGGAGCAGCTCCTGCGAGCAGTTGTTAGATGTTAGTAGATCATCTCAAACTCGAATTTAGTACATACCAATGAATTCAGCCCGGATCGCTTTGAAGTTCATTCCGTGATCGCCTCCCATAATCTCACTGCCTTCCTCAATGATCTCTGCTACAATGGCCCACAGATAAGCGCTGATGACGAACTCTTTGTGATCATCGTTGAGCAACAACTTTTTCGAGCGTGGCACGGCCATGGATAGTCGGTTCTTAGTTTCATCGTTCTGGGGACGGTGAATCTGGCATTTGGCCAAAGATCTGCTCATGGCCCGAATGTTGTATCCAAGCTGCTTCCACTTGCTCTGAATAGCATCATCCGATACCTTTGTCGAACCTGTCCAGTTGGCACTCTCGGCGAGTAGTCGTTGCTTGTCCCGCTCCCTGATAGCATTCTCAAGCTCGGTGTTGGAGTCTTGCAGCCGCTTCTCTAAGGCCTGATACTCGTCCTTCAGTTGTCGGTACTGATTATCAGCATCAATCTGTCGACCGCGAGACTTCTCAAGCTCTTGATACAAGGCGGCTGCTCGCTCTGAAGCTGGATGCCCCATCCACTGGGCTATGCTTTGTCCAATGTTGGTAGCAGTGGAGGAGAGATGGTTCGCCACTTGCTGGAGGGCAGACCGCTGCATATCTATCTGTTGTGCAGAATGTTGAAGAAAGCCGTTCACTCGCGACTCTTGCATAGTCAAGAACTCATTCATAGACGAATTATTCTGGCCATTAAAGCGATTCTGGGGTACAGCATTGCTCTGTCGTCCTGAAGCACCGCCGTAGTTACTAACATCCACGAGGGGACCAGATGCACCAATAGGATATGCTTGTTGCCCAGTAGCGATGAAATTTCCAGGTTGAGCCCCCATACCAGATTGGTGTTGGCTCGAAGTCTTTCCTCGAGAGTTCATTCTGACTTGTCTGACAGAGTTGGGATGCAATAGTGACTTTGAGAAGTTCTCAGTAAGTGCAGGGGATAAACAAGGAGAAGGGGTGTTCTACTTACAGGAATATCGCACGAACCTGGCTCTCAAGTTCAAGGTTGATAAAAAGGAGTGTCCCCTATTGAGACTTTTGGTGTAAGAATTTCAAGTAAACGAGAGTTAGACGGGAGATGGAGAGAGGTAGAGAAAGAAATAAAATTCTAAAGTTCTCCCTGTAAAAGGAGTGGTGCTGATGGGAGGAGCTGGAGCCACTTCGCCGTGACAGAAAAGCGTGCAGCTTAAGCAAACGGGCTTTCGCAGACAAGGTAATACTATTAATTCTTTTGTTGTGATGATTCACTGCCCCAATCATACACTGCCATCTTACACCGTCAATATACGTCTGTTTATCAGTTGGCACCTGGCAAGCACTGTCAACACGTACTATCAACACTGGCAATCACCAAAGCGCGGGCACGCGTACAGGCATTTCTTTCTCCTCACTATATCTTTCTCTCTCTCTTCTAACTTTTTTTCTTCTTCTCTCCTTATATTCCCTTCGACCCAAACGTTCTCTTCATCTCAACAACCTTGCTGATATCATCATCCGCCTTTGCGAGGAGAACTCGGGCATCATGACCGCCAACCCACCAAAAAGCGATGCCATAATCATTGGCATCGACTTTGGGACTACGTAAGCTTATCATCTATGCGTTGGTATTGAGGACTGAACGTGTTCTTAGATATTCCGGTGTTGCTTGGGGCATACTCCTGCCAGCCTGGTGACATCGAGATAGTCACAAGCTGGGATTCTCAACTTAACCATTGTTCGGACGTCGAAAAGGCGCCCACACAGCTCTTCTACGATGAGAAAGCTCAGGGTGTCAAATGGGGCTATGGTATCCCTTCCGAGAATGAGCCACTGAAGTGGTTCAAGCTATTGCTTCTTGAACCCAAGGACATTCCTGTTGAAGTTGCGGCTTCGACCCAACTTCAGGAAGCTCGTCGCCTCCAGAACAAGGTGATGAAAGATCCTATTGAGATTATTGCGACCTTCCTTCGCAACCTTTGGGATCATACCACTGAGTCTATCAAGCGTACCCTTGGCGCCGATTTGGTCCGACGATGCAAACTGCAGGTCGTAATCACGTTGCCAGCCATCTGGCTTCCATATGCTCAGCAGCGAATGAAGCAAGCCGCTCACCATGACTACTACCGCCTTCTCTCAGGTAGCGCAGTCCAGACCTCTAACACAGTCTACTGCACAACGACATACCCTCCGCCGGCAAGAGCACCTAACGGCTTAGCCAGTGTTCGAGAACTTTGCACTGTCACCTGGAACAAGACCATTGATGTCAGGAAGCTTCCAAAATGGACTAATTGCCAGCGTCAAACTTTGTCGAAGCTCAACTATCGCATTCAGATGGATTGTGAAGATGGAACTGTGAACTTCAAGATCATTCACAAGGGTGCCAGGGTCGGCGAACAAAACTTCGAAGTCTAATTTGACCAGGCCATTGTTGTCGTGTTGACTATCTTTACATCATGTTGTGTACATGAAGTCTGGTTAAGGACAGGACTGTCCTGATATGGTGTGCATGTAGGCTGAGTACAGCAGCTTGCTCAGTGGGCAAAGGCAAACCGATGGGATCTAGCCTCGATAGTTACCCTGAGAAATCAACTTGGGGGAGAATGTGTCTAAAGATGGTACAGATTAGAGTACTTGTCAGAAACACGGAAGATGATACATGACTTTTACGTGTCTATTGCATGTTTTGGTAATGAGTGACGTTTACTTTTGTCAAGCCAATGAAGCTTTATTAGCATTTGGCTCTTCGAACTGTAGACGGCCCTAGGTAAATAAACCCGCTCTAGGATACCCGACGTTAACTTGCAGTAAGTAATATGTATCAGAATGAATACCATCGTCATCAAGAGAAGCAGTACACATGCCAGGTTATGCCTTACGTCCATCATATGCCCAATTTGAAGTTTACCGTATTAATACCGGCACCGGGGCGGTAGGGTCAAAACATCGGTCAGTACGAAAAACAATGACTAGCTGCATGTGGAAGAAGGACTTTGGTGATGAGTGACAAAGTCGTGGCAGCTGAAGTCAGCATCTTTCAGGCTCAGAGTTTGGCCCTTGCATGTGTAATCTTGACCATTCCCAAACCGGTGATAATAAATGGGAAAGTCGGTGGGTGAATCTCTTCTCGGGTTGATAGTGAGATGAATTGATAATTGGGTTTGATGTCAAAATAAAGATGCCGCAGTTTCATCATTCGTTGGCTCCCCCGTAACAAAATTATCAATCAGTTCCCATGTGCCGGTAACGGCGTGGACCGAAAGGCGGTGCAGCAGAGTCTGTAAGCTTCCAGGCTGTCACTGGAAGCCAGCGTAATGTGGGGGGACCCTAGAAAGCGAGTGAGACTGAGAGTCTGAGACTGAGGGAGGGCTGAGCGAGGCAAAAAAACGCGGCAAAATCTAAAATTAGACGCGGTCTACGTACACATTCTCGATACCCGGGACTAGCACAGGCTGTGTTTTGAAGATGGAGGGGAGGCTTTGCATGTCAGTTCCTCCAGACAGGAATCTAGACAGGGGAGTAATCGATAATATCGCGAAAAATGACTTGTTTTGTCTGCTCTCTTGTAAGGCTGCGTTTACCTGATCGAATAGCATACTTTCATCCCACATCGCGATTGTGGATAAGGATTGGGCATGGTATTTTGACGTAACAGAGGCTGACAGCTTCATGCTTTAATTCTTCGTTGTCAGCACAACGGGTGTTTCCATCTGACACCCGCTCTCTTTGACAACGGTAACTCAATCTTGCAGAAACTTAAATTGTGTGATCTTTCAGCAAAAACAGAGCGGTACCGTCTGCGTTATCCCGCCCAGTTGCCGTAGTCATACAAAGTAATCCCTTTTGTTTTTCTTGTTTGTTTTCCTGTGTTGATCATGGAGAAAAAAATCAAGTGGTGGTGCTGGAGGTGGATTATTATCCTAGCAGCTGTCGTCAGCACCAAAAGCTCAGGGTCCCTGCGTTTTTGACTCTGTAGGGGTATGGATCCATATTTTGGTTCGATAATCGTAAAATGTTGGAGGAGGAGGAAGTGATCCGTGGTGTATTAGTTGCGGAGCAATGTCATCATGATCGTTAATTCCGCAATAGAAACTTTCATTGTGTCAATTATCACCACTCAAGCTTCTTCCAGCCACCAAGATCATATATGTACACAGTAGGCTGCCGGGCCAATGACATGATCGTCATGCTGATCGTGGGGAGATCCAAAGCTTACAGCAGTTCCTCCTGCAACAGGACCTGAGGAGTCAAGAGAGTGCAGATAACCTCGCTGTAGCCACAAGCCAAGTTCACGTTAACTTTTCAGCTGCCCCAACTAGCACAGCCTGAGAGAGCAAATTAACGTGAGCTGCGCCCATTCAAGGTTAGACAAGCGAAAAGCGAACGAGCTCAGCTTCATCAAAAACAGTGAAAGCGTGGATGAGTGGCTGAGCGCCCTATCTCTCCACTGTGACCTTCTTAGCGGGAACCTGACCTCAAGCTGTAACAACCAGGCTTGGGCTTTTGGGCTTGGGTAACTGGGGGGAGTCGTAAGCGCAACGCCTCCAGGCGGACGAGGCAGAACGTGATGGTTACGCACTGTACATCACCACCTACAACACTGCCAGAATCACAGTGTGAAATGAGCGCGGGATCTTGCCTGTCCGGGGTGCAGGGGCTCGCTGCGCCACTCCACGTCAACCAACATCCAACCCCCTCATCTGTTTGCTAGTGCGTAACTGTGCTGCAGCACAACGGTTAGTGCTCACGCCCAGCCCAACCTGGAACTTACCTATCCGTACCTACAAGTGGTCCTGGTCCTGGGCTGTGTTCAGCTTTTATAAAACCATCCTCTTCTTCCCTCTGGTGATATTCTCCTCTCCTCTATTATCTCGCCTCATCTCATCTTTCCCTTTATTTACGTTCGCGTCATTTCCTATCCGTCGCGTTTCGTTCTACTCACTCGAATAGAGTCATTCGCTTATAACAGCTCAGCACTCGTTCTGCTAACTCTACGTCATATTCCGATTCGATCTCCGAATCCCGCCGCATACCTAAAAACAACCTCCAAAAACCACACCATACACAGACAGCAACAATGGGCGTTGGTCGATTCTTCTGCGTGCTATTGCCGTTTGTGCTCACAGTCGGCTCCATCATCTTCCTACTAGTCGGTGCTCTCGCTGGTGTCGCCGATAAGTCTCTCTACATCTTCCGAATCGATGTCAAGAACCTCAGCATCAGCCCTGCCGATGTCGGCAACATTATCGACAACCTCGACCTCAAGAACTTAAAGTTGGATACTCGCGATGTGCCTGTGATCGAGGAGCGTGCCGACAAGATCAAGGACAACATTACCGCTGAGCTGCTCGGTCTCGACAAGTACTACGATATCAACCTCTGGGGTTTCTGTAAGACCGACTCAGATGGCAAGCGAAAGTGCGAGAAGCCCGAGTTTGACTGGGCCAACAAGAAGTTGAACACGTCTTATCTCATTGGTGCCGACAAGAATGTCCAGATTGAACTTCCTGATGAGATTCAGGATGCTCTCAAGGCCTTCAAGACTGTCACCAAGTGGACACAGGTCGTCTACATCGCCGCTTTCATCGCTCTCGCTGCTGAGATTATTCTCGGTATCTTCTCCAACTGCTCTCGCATTTTCTCATGCTTGACATGGATCGTCGCTGGTATTGCCTCCACTCTCGTTATCGCCGCTGTCGTGCTCTCTGGTGTCTTTGCTGGTACAGTCGTTGGTGCTGTCGAGGGCACAGCCAAGTTCTACGGCGTCAAGGGTGATATCAACGGTCGATTCTTCGCCTGTGTCTCTATCGCAGCCGCCTTCGCCATCGCAGCCGGTCTCTTCTGGATGTTCACCATCTGCTGCTGCAAGCCTGAGAGCCGAAGTCGCGATAAGAAGAACCGCCGATCCGATGGCGAGAAGCTCCTCGGTGGTGCCACCAACAAGCACGGCTCTTACGCTCCTCTCGGCGACGACCACGAGATGCAGACCGGCTACTACAACCACAACCAGTCCCAGTCTCAGTACGGTGCTCCTCGCTACCCCAGCGGTACTGCCCGTTCTGATCTCGCCTATGAGCCCTACTCTCATCGTGCTTAAACCGCTGCGAGTAACTCAATGATATGATTCCTTAAGTCTGTTTGACTTTGGCATCGATGATGATTGCATTAATGGCGTTTGGTTTAACTTTGATATTCGGGATCGAATGACAGGGTAATGTTTGCTATCGCACTCACGCCGTCACGAAAGAGTTTTGGTTATGTTATCGCTTTGCAAAGGAAGTTGGTGGATATTGGCAACGGGAAGATGTCGAATGGCATGATACCCAAATGTTTTCTTCTTGGGATTACTGGGCAATGAATGGACATACATAGCTATCCTAAACGTTCGCCCTGAAAGCATAAAATATATACAATTTATTTACTATTTTATCCGATTTGTTGTGACGTTTCAACTGAAGAGTTTAATGATACTTCATCAGGATGGGCCGTAGGAGTGAGTGTATAGAGCCAGCCCAAAAATTTTCTCATGGCTGACTGAGAATCCACACAAAACCTCATTCATATAACACAAATTTTAACTCTACATCCAGACTCGCCGCAAGAGCTCTCATGGCAGATAAATATTGCCCTGGTCATGAGTAAGTAAATGAGCGCGTATTTAAAGCTCAATCCATTTTTTATTTCCCGCTGTCAATAATGGCAGATGTGAGTTATGATCATAAATGCCCCTCCCCCGCTATCATGAGCTCACACATGCCAGTCAAGCCTTACTCGGGAATTCTTTCAGGGCCCCATCACCTCACTCGTCTTCTTCCATGATGCGGAGTATCTTCTCGCTGGCGAGGATACTCACTTGACTCTCTACGATCTTCAATCCGGCCATGCATTGCGTGTAGGCAGCGTGCGTGTCTTCTCTGCACAACCTATTCATGGAATACGCCTGTTGGGCAATGGGCGAGTGTTGGCCTGGGGTGCTGCACAGATTGCAGTGGTGTCGAATATTGAGGGATTGATCGCAAACACGACGGATACTCAAGTGATTGTGAAGAAGACTGCCGCTCCAGATTGGATCTACGATATTGCACCGTCGCCATACGACGACTCTTCTGCGGTGCTCGCAACGGCTCATAACGAAGTCGTCCACTTACGCCTGAATGGAGACGGCACACCGGTCGTCGGATCTATTGTTTCGCCTTCGCGACCAATTCTCTACGCTGCGAGACTGAAGTGGCTAGACCAAGACGCTGTTCTTATGGCTGGAGGAACAATCTTTGGTGAGATCCTAGTATGGCGATGCTATGTTTCAGAGAGTCGCTCGGAATTTCTGGCCATATTGAACGGGCACGAAGGATCTATTTTTGGTGTTGATATCTCAGAAGAACTCCCTTGTCAGAATGGAACCAAATTGAGGCTCATTGCAAGCTGCAGTGATGATCGAACTGTGAGAATCTGGAACATCACCGGACGAGATGGGTCCCACCAGAAGCATGACTTTGCTGCACCAAGAGAGACTGGATTCGGATCAAAGGCAGGTTTGGACGACGGGCCTAGGGCGGAAGAACTACGACCTGTAGCTACCATCATGGGACATTTGTCAAGAATCTGGGGTATCAAGTTCGTCCAACTCACGGAAGGCGAAATGCTCCCAGAAAGCCCATTATCATTGTACTCGTTTGGAGAAGATTCGACATCACAGAGGTGGCAGCTGAACCTCGATGTTTCGCCCGAGAAAGTTTCTGGTTCGTTGAAGCACATCGAGACATACTCCGTGCACGATGGCAAGCACCTATGGGCCCACGCTGTGGTCAACAAGGGAGACCAAACCCTCATTGCAACAGGAGGCGCTGACAGCAAGATTTCTCTCATCACACAGCCTGCCTCATTGACCCCTGCTGCGTCAGTTTCAACCCACGAACTGCTTGGGCTTGGCTTCGATGAGATTGCTGACACGCTGCCTAATCCACGAACATTGAAATCTGTTCGTGGAAAAGAGATATTCAGCCGCTATGATTTCATTTCTGATGATCGTATGCTCGTAACAACAAATTGGGGACGACTCCTCTTGGGTACGTTCCGACCGACTTTGGAGTGGAGGGAAATTGAACTGGAAGATGAGCTCAACGTCGAATTTCAGACGTGCTATACTCTGCAGACCATAGGTGACGGTGCTGCTATTCTTGGTACGACAAGTGGCAATCTGTACTACTTCTCTGAATCTCAAGGGGTAAAAGTTCTTGGCTCTGTGCCGGGCAAGATCTTCAACATTTCGATCCTGTCCAGTTCCGTGGGGGGTCTTACAGAACTCATTGTCCATATTCATGGAACTTCAGACTCTCAGTACTTCTCAATCGATTGGTGCACAGGAGCTGTTGTGGCAACGGCAGACATTCGCGGCATCGACAAGAGATTCGTTGCTATATCTGCTGCTCGTTTTAGGAATGATTTGATTGCCATAGGGTCACGCCATGGCTTTCTTGCACTGTTGAGACAGACAGGAAACGAGTTCCGCCCTATCCTGGACTTCAGATTCAACACACGCGATGCTATTACTGGTCTGGTACCTCTTCCGACAACGGACGGACAGGAAGCTCCCCTATACTTCCTGGCGACGAGCAGAGATACAAAGTACAGAATATACGAAATTGAAGATCTCGGCGATGAAGTAAGATTGCATCTCCAGCATGAGGTCGCTGCCCCTTCTGGTGCCGATATAGAAGGTGGTTGGTTTACTCAAGATGAATCTCCCGAATTGGTCTTGTACGGCTTTAAGAGTAAGAACTTTATCGTATGGAACGAAACACGTCGGGAAGAAATTGCCTCGGTTGATTGTGGAGGTGCGCACCGGACATTTACCATTGCTCATGATTCCATTAACCACAACCGTGTGCGATTCGGTTATACCAGAGCAACAAAGCTTTACATTTTCTCACAGCACAGCCCGATACACCGCCCTCTGAGATATGGAACACACGGAAGAGAGATTCGGGGGTTGAGTGCTAGTGGTCGGTACATTGCAACCGGCGCTGAGGACACAACTGTTCGTATCTGGGAGTATGAAGATGAACAATGTGGGACGAAGAACAGTGGTGGACTTCGATGTGTTGCCTCTACAAAGCTTCACATATCGGGGCTACAAAAGGTTTACTGGGTGGGAGATGACTACCTTCTTAGCAGTGCTGGTTTTGAAGAATTCTTCGTATGGTCTGTCCGAAGGCTAGACTCACAGTACAAAGGCCTCGGAATCTTGTGCGAAGCAGTGTTAGAAGACAAGAGTCCTGCCGCAGATCTTCGCATCATGGATTTCGACGCATGCAAAGTTGGCAATGGAAGCATCATTATCACGATGGTTCTGTCAAACTCAACATTGAAAACATATCGTTACACACCAGGAGAAGATTTCCACCTCCTGGCTCGCATGTCGTACACGGGAGCTTGTCTCACACAGGTTCGCCATCTCGGGGTGGACGAGAACGGTCTCTCGGCACTCACTGCTTCTACGGATGGACACCTGATAACCTGGGAAGTTAGTTTCGGAGGGGAATTGGCTAGCCATGCTCTCGTTCAGGTGGCTCCCGTGCACCAAAGCAGTATCAAATGTCTGGATCTCCAGCCAACGCCCGAAGGGTTTTTAGTTCTCACAGGAGGCGATGACAACGGTCTTGGTGTGACAACACTTGTGCCTATGTCAGACCAGTCAGACAAACGTCGATACACAACTTCCAGCCGTGGAATCGTGCGCAAGGCCCATGCAGCAGCAATCAACGATCTGGTGCTCGTGCAACGTGGGGGAAAGACATTCGGCATTACTGTCAGCAACGATCAGAGGGTCAAGGTCTGGAGAGTTCAAGTGAACAATGTGAAACTAGTGGCCGACTCTTATAGTGGTGTTGCTGACCCTGGTGATATTGCCGTCATAGGGGAGAGTGATGGTGAGAAGGTCAATGTTGTGCTTGGGGGAGTGGGTGCTGAAGTTTGGTCGTGGTAGTTAGATTTGTTGGCGTTTTGGGATCAGAGTTCATTAGACACTCAATTTATTAAGCGTCAAAAGTTTGATGGTTTTAACCATAGCAAGATATGAAATTGGATTGTTAGAGTGCCTAGCATGAATGCCTCTCTTGGGCAGCAAAATCCTCTTGATCTGCTATCTTGTCCGAGGATCCGCATAGATTCCAGAGCAGCTTCTAGGTAAGTCTTCAGCTAAACAACACAAAACTATGAAATGGGGTAATAGTGAGTATTCGAGGAAGATGCTACACAAGGACAAATTGGGACCCCTATCCTAGATGCAAGTACTTAGGTCAACTGGGGACAGATTTTGTAGGCATTTAGACTAGGTACTTAGCTATTTCAAGCATCTCGGTTCAAAGCCAGAGGCTTTTCCTGCTCCTAGGGCATGGAAATTATCCATGAGAACCGGTTCTTGATGTTGAACCATGTCTTTCCAACTTTACCAAGGAAATATCCAGATGTGAGGGCCAAATAGCCAACGGGGGCTGTGCAAAATATTGGCACCTTCAGAAGTTGTAGTTCATTTTGTGCATTCTGAGAACTTGGTTACTTTAGATTGCTAATACCAGTCTTCTAAGGGCGAAGGAAACAGTTCAGCACCAAGAAGACGACCGTGAGAGTTGAGAGTTGTGAATGCGCATTATCAGGTGTTCCAAGAGTATCGCCGCCCTCAGGAATGTCCTTTGATAGCACGATTACCAGTGTTGCCTTTCCGATTTAGCGTTCCCTACGTCATTAGATCTTGCTTAGTTCTTGTTATCTCTCAGCAGAGCGCTATCCCAACCTGACAGCTTTGCCCTTGAATATGAGACATTGTCTGGACCCGGACTTTCGGAAGCGGCTGGGAAATGCCAAGACATTTCTCGATAGCCACGCAGTCCCTTGCGTAAGGTGAGATTGTTTAACGGTCGCAACCGGCAGATGATGGTTTGTTCAAATCTATTGGCTGAATGTTTGATGATAAGGCGTTCTTATCCATTACCCCAGCGAGCTCGAAAGGTTGACGAAAATTATGATCGATTCATCAACGCAATGACTCTGCTGAAACCGTTGGTAAACTCAAAGTACTGCAATTAGAAAAGCGTAGGGCTGAGATGACAATGCTCTAGCAACGCTAAGAATGCCGCTTATTGCTTCCCTTGTTTTGTCGTATTATCAGGGTTTCTTGTTCCACATGTTACCCTGGTTGAGGGAGGTAAGAAAACTTGAGACCACTATCGCACATGACAAAAAGACTTGGGCGAACTGACGATAAATCTAGTAGGATTTAGACTATTTGTTTTTGATACCCTCTCTACGGCTCTCAGGTTTTCCTGCTCTCAAGTCCAGCCCTGTTTCTTTTTCTTCATGTCTCTCTCTCTTGGCAATAAGTCTCGACCATTCTTAGAATCTAGGCAGTAGATTTTGAAATCTCAGCAGTTTCTCTGCATGATATGAGAGAAAGGATACTGATTGGTGCAATTTTACAACTGTCATGGCTGATCTTTACCAAGCAGTTCAATATCGGCAGATAAACCCAATGTAAAAAAGTTGGATTACGAGGTTTCATTAGCGATTGTGACCCCCGGAATATGACGCATGTGGGCCCTTGTGTCCTTGTAAGTCGCCTGTAGTGTACCTGCATTAGCGCATGAGGTGCGCACCAAATCCGAGTTGGGCTCCATGGATTGGAATGAACATTTTCAACGTTTGCGTCAAAAAGAGCTCAACGCTGCCTTGCAAACTCTCCTGAGAAATGGATGTCAGTGCCGCATGCAGTTTCTTTCGCGACCCAAAGCGATCTTGGCAGTGACTCCACTGTCAGTGAGTGATTCCCTGCTTTCGACAATCTCCCTTGAATCTATGGTCAAACGTTGAGTTTGCGCAGTGACCTCCAGGCCATATAAACCAGACAAACTTCCTCTCCTCCCTCCACTTGCTCCTCCACTCACTCACACTCTCTCTATTCAAACTATTGTCACTCGTTTCTTCAGTCACTCTTTCACCCAACACGTTCGTTTTTCTCGACTCTAGTAGTATCCCTCGTTTACCGACTTTTCCTTATATACTCATCATGAAGTGGTACACGCTCGTTCTCGCTGCCTCTGCTATGCTCGTTATGGCATCACCTGTTCCAACCTCTTCTATCTCACCAAATGGGCCGTGCCCTCAAGTAAGTACCCATTTTCTGTAAAGGCAACATCTATACTAACAGTTGGTTCTAGTCTAAAGTCGATGCTATCCTCAAAGGCGACATGGATGCATCCGAATGCTGCTCATACGGCAAATGCAAGGGCGATGTAGTCATCTCAGTTGGAGAATAAGACTTTATCCCCTCAACTCACACGCTCACTCGAACTCAACGACGTTACGAATACACCATTGCATACTAGCATACACAGTCCTTATCTGAACGACCTCAACACAGGCTACAAGAAAGAATCCGGCTCTTGTTCCTACACTCCACGGATATCATACCCAAAGTTCTATCAGAACCAACACGTTCAGTCTATCAGAATCCACATTCGTTTCTCGATTCTTTCTTACGAAATCATATTCATGCTTAGGCACGTGGCTGTCATCCTGGGCTTGATGATATACAGGAGAACTCGGCCTAGTGTCCTAAGGAGAATGTTTTACAAATGAAGAAGAAATGATTTAGATGGGCTAGCTTGGAAGAATCACGACAAATATCAACTATAATTGCCACATGTCAGACAGGATCTGAAACGAATACCATATGATTTGTTTAACCAGAGTAGCATTTCGAATATGCATTGATTTGGAGGCCGTGAAATATCCCTCAAGTTACTGCTATTATCTACAAAACCTTACTTTGTGTCCCGTATCAATACTCCAGGGCTCGTGCAGGTGGATCTCGACTATTTCCGCAAACGGCATCCCCATCTTACAAAGTTTGCTCACTCACCGACGCTTTGGGCACTATTCACTGCTGTACACAATCGGGTCGTTGGCCAAGTACGAATGACCGAATTGAGTTGAATCAAGGCAGTACGATGCAGTGAAGAAGAAACGGGCCGATTCCTTTCGCCGGGGTGGTTTTGAAGCTATCGTCACTTGGTGACTAGGGCCAAGACTGGGGAAGTCAAAGGAATTCTTCTCATAATTTTGCCGATTAATTTGATCCTCTGCTTCAAAACAGACTTCATTTCTCGTCTAAGCAACGCGTACCTCATTGAGAGTCAGGTTATACTGATGACCGTCCTGGCCAAGTATATTGTGCCATAGTTGAGATGTTGGGATAGTCGAAGTGGGAGAAGTTCGAGACACTGCACCACTGACAAAACCCTAATAGCAACTCAACAGGTACTCGTACTATCCTATTTGAGCAGACTGTTTCATCTGCAAAGACTCCTACGAGGTCAACAACGGCGGGGAGGTTGTGGTTAAGAATCAAACATGAATGGACCGGTATCCGCCTTCAGTGTCGTAGCAACATGGACAATGACTTAGATAGGGGAGTGGAGTGAGACATTCTCCAAAGGCATTCCATTATGCCTGATGCCCTGAACTCTTTCATGACTGAGCAATATTCTGACACAGTGACCTCACTTTTAATCATTCACCCCGTGAGGACTTCTGTAATGTAAGAACAGCGATGTGCTTAAGGCATTTTAACTGGGAATTTTGTGATCAACATATGATGAGACACACAATGAGCCTGGCACAAATTCGGAACATAAAGACGAATGAGAATTGAGATTGTTGCTCGTTTCGATCGACACTCGCTGGAAACGGGCTGCATGATACATCTGCTCAGTGTCGAATAAGAGTTAATTATGCATCTCGTCTCTTGCATATGGGTAAATAAACTGGCCTCAACTTCTTGGTAAAAGACAACATCTCAAGAGTCACTCGTGAGTCAACGAGGTCAATTCCGGTTAGGTTGTCCTCGGAGATATTCAACGGCGAAGAAAGACACCACCAGTACACTAAAGTTCTAGCTCGACATGCTACTCAGTGCGTGGACTGTATCTTCAATTCTTAGGTCTCACAAGCTCTGGAGATCATCACAGCAAAGTAAGAACAGTTCTTGAGGCTCGGAAAGTGACGTGAGCACCAGCAAGTAAGAAAGCTTGAATTACTACAGAGCTAAAAAGCGGAGTCAAAAGCTAAGTTAAGCGGAGTCGATCTTGATCCGCGAGTCCCTTGGATCGTGTTACCAACGGGTCTATCCTAGTCCTAGTAAGCAAGGTCACGAGGGGAGTTGGGTCGGTTGAGCTACGACACACGATGACGCGAAATTCAACAAAGAAATCCTCCACTGCCGAGGGCATCATCATTGGGCCTGTTGAGCGGGGTTTCCATCAATTACATGCCTAGCCATGGACGTAGTTGACGGGCTATTATGACATAGAGTCATCTAGGTACTGAGGTAGGCATTCTCCTTCCGTATACTACAAATATTGCAGCCCTCGTATCATGAAAGAGCTCACTGCAACCTTGATCCTGTTTTATTTGTTCATCCCTATCTTGCTATGATTCACCTGATGTGATCCATGGATGTTCTGATATATCAGTCTTCGGTTGGTCGGGGATACATCGGTGGGGCCGATGAAGCTTCATCCGCGTTAGCATATCGATTCCGAGTGTGGAGCGGCCAATCCGCTTTCACTGTAACTGCGTCTAACTTGGACCCAAGCCCTGTAAGTACAGGGACAATGCACACCACCAGCCATCCATCCTTTGAGATTTCCTGAGTCTGTCTGAAGGTTGAATTTGAAGTCAGGTATCGTGATGAGTGACTGTGCTCGGCAGTTTCGATCATCTCATCGAGATGACCTCGAGATGGACCTTGAGATCTGTAAGAACGATATATGAGCTAAACTGACCAGCATCTGATTCTTCTCAGCTACTACCTTTCCACCAAAATGAGTCCCGTTCTTAAACTTTAGACTCCAGCTCGAGTGTGAGTGCGGGCTATTCAGTAACATCACGTCAGAGGCGCTTCCTATGCGCATCCGGTCGATGCACGCAACAGACCCAAGTCTCTCTTCTCTGCAATTCCCAGCCCCCATTGACACTCTGCATCACGAGCTTGCCGGCTTCAAAGCCACCTACATACGGAAAATAAGCAGCACTTCATCGACGATTGCCGTGAGTTGGCCTGGGCCTAACCCAATGGTCTGACGCTGGCCTCCTTCAACGGTTAAAGCTCACGGACAATCAGGAGCAATCCTGACCTATCGAATTACTCAGTGGATGTCTACCTGGGTACTCCGTACCTTGTCTCTAAGAAGCAGGGGTCTTCTATACTTGCTTCTTTCGAGATAATATGCCGGACAGAATAACATCTGATTTCCTTTTTTTTCAGGGTCCAATTATTGTCCGGTCTTGGTGGAGGAGATGATAGAAACCTAAGGTTTGATGGAGGGCGCGCCGTGGCCAGCTATCACAAATTCTGCACAGTACTGCAAGGTCTAGGCCCGACCTATTTTCCCCTCTCAACCTTATGACGGAGGCGAATCCTCACGATACTCCATACTGTAGATGATGAAGGTAGGTAGGATTAGCCCACCGTGACAGCAGAGTCAAGGTAACCCAAAAACATTGATTGGATGATTTGCATGTTCCTGCCAACCCGCCAGTGCCCTAACGCCCCCAGCCTAAACGCAGGCCTACGCAAACCTAAGCCAAAAGCCAAAGCACAAGGCCTAGCCGGTCGTCAGGCAATAAAAACTTCCGACGTTATATCAAGATACCAAAATTAATTGGTCTAAAGGTGTAACAAGATACACTAAATCTACCCAAGTATTTTAGTCACCTGGGATGGAGGTCCTGCACTTTCTTGCCTCCCTCCCCTATCTGCCCCAGCAGTTTTCCAGGCTCTCTTTTCACTGGCCTCCGCATTCATTCTGGAATTGGAAATACCCGCTTTCTTCTAGCATTGCCTTAGGCTCCATCACCCCCAGCTTTCACATCCATAGCACCATCACCACCACGTTACTGTATCACCATTCAACATCACTTGGCCGACACCATCTTTTTAATCAAGCCCCCCCTCTTCTGCCACAAGGGAAAAGCATATCAACACTCCGATCCCCTCGTCAAATTACATCCCTTTGTCTCTTGTCTCTAGCCTAGCCTGCAGAGCAGAGCATCGTGGTCATCGTATGCTCTACGGGTCAAGTTTTCTAGCGTCGACTCCTCTACCCTACCGGGCTGCCGAGGCGACAAGAACTAAATCGCCCAGCTACCGACCCGAGCTAGTAGCTCTCCCCAGATCAACGTCGGGTCCCCGCTGCTTTCTGAGACCTCCATCAACAACACAGCTAGGTACATCACTTAGCCTACCTTACCTTACTTCCAACACATAGAGTCTGAGGCGCTCCTCAAATCGACTCACCGAGCAGCGTGCTCTGGTCCAATACTTCTTTTCTTTCTCAGGTACTCGCCTTTTTCATTTGTTCAGGTAGGTCAAGGCGCTTCCTTTTAACTCGTGGCGCTTGCGCTCCTCAAAGTACAGCAGAGCTTCCGTCGCGGTGCTCGAGCCACCAAAATTCCAAGCTTTCCGCAAGCAAGCTCTGGGCTGGCTCGTCACCTCGCCAAATGTATCGGTACCTTGCTCTAGGGCTTTCGCTAACGCATCGTTCTCCAGGTTTGGCTGGCAAATGAACTAGGGACAGAGTCTCCTACCTTGCCTACCCCTCTCTCAAGCCAGTCCAGTCTCCCACGCCTGGTCTGAGTCCCCTGATCAGAAGATCACATCACACTTCTCAGTGTTCCATTCGGATCTCTACGTTCTTGTCCAGGTCCCTCTCTTTCTGAGGCTCTCTCCACTTCGGGACTCTCCACAACTCTCTGCTCGCTCCACCCTCTCTACTCTACTCATCGGGCCTGTCTGTCCTGGTCCCTTTTCCCATCTACCTCTTCATCATCAAGCATTGTGTTGACTCGAGATCAATCTCCCCCTCTCAAGTCAAACAATTCGTGACGGTGCGCTTACATCTAGGACCCCCTCCCCTGCTGCGCCGCCCACCAGCTTTCCCCATTGAAAGCTCCCGCGCCACCCTAGTACCCGCAGAGGAACGGCAGTATTAGTTGGAGGTTCATACCGCCCGCGACTCTCCCCAGCACCACTTAGAACCTGGTCTCGTGTGGTAACCGCATCTCGACACAACCTGAACACTCGGCGCATTGCATCGCACAACCCAACAGGAGTAGCAACCACGACAAGCAGCAAACGGTTCGCGACACAACACGGCACATTGCAACATTGCTCCGCGACACGCGACATACTTCCTCCTGCCAAGCTTTCCCTCTGCTTGCCCTTCTTTGTCAATATCATCACTTTCTGCAGCGCGCCGCTGTCCTCCCCCGCCTTCCGACTGCATTTCGCAAACTCTCTCCATCCTCCTCATTCGACTTGCACACCGTGTGCACGACGACGTTATTCGCGATCAACCACTTTTCGCCTGCCTGTTCACCACACCGTCCTCGGCGCTCTCGTGGTCTTTGCAGATTGATATTTGAATCTTTGGAGACAGGTCTTCTGATCACTGACTATTTGCCACCGCCGCTCGTCTCTTTCGCCTTGTTGCCGCTCCAAGTGTAGCAGCAACCCCGCGTCAATCTCTTGGTGTCGGATTTCGCGCCTGCTTTCGAGCCTTTCACTGACAATGGGCCACGATTGAGTCTCCGTCGCTACAGCACTGGACATCTTCGTCTGCCCAAATCAGTCCCCTCAAAAAGTCCTTTCATGACAGGGTCCCCATTCTCCTTTACTCTTATCCGACAACCTGAATCTTCTATTTGCGCCTTGGGTTAGACGCGCTGGTGTTTAGATATTCTGTCGTATTCACTCAACACTAATCAACCACTGGCTCACGCCGTAACGACTTCTGCTATCGCGATTTAACATTTGCGATAAGATCAGGGTTGCCACTTCTCAGAGCCACATCTTTCGACACTGATTGCAGCATCAGCGTTCTTTTTCTTACGTTTCGTCTGTTTTTACGACTTAGAATTTGGCACGTGTGACGACATAGTCTTTAGATATCCTTGAGATCCCATCTCTGGTAAGTCTATTTGCAGCGAATCTGGGTGCTTTGATAGGCATTCTGGTTTATTTTTCGAGTCTTCGTTCATAGACTGGTTTGCCCTGACTCTTGTTACATTCCCCAATGTGACTGAGGTGTCGTGGGGGCTATGAGTTTCTGTTCTCAAATAATGTCATTCATTGTTCATCACGAGTCCAGTCAGCTAACTAGCTATTTACAGTTTCGATTCTATTCATTCTTAAAAGACCTTTACAGCCTACTTTTTATTTTAAACCCGCAACTCTGTTTATTATCCGTCATCCGAAACACGACAGCTTGTGCTAGCCGGTTCACGTATCACAGATATAAGATTAACCCCCCCCCCCTCCCCCGTTCACAGGACATTATCAATCAGCAGTCTTGTAGATTTTAGATTGAAAGAACCCAAGCAGTGTCTTTCCTGGATGATGAGTTCTGGTCCGCTCAAGACAGGCCCGTCTTCCAGACTAGGCCAGGGATCTCATCCTACAGCCCCGGGTAACAACCAGTCACTGCTCCTCGAGAAGCTGCACGCGAGGACATCCACACCAGATTCAGAAGCTCTCGCTAGTTCAGACGACGAAGGCGAGCACCGATACGAGTCCGCAACAGCAGCATCTCATTCTGCGTCGCAACCTCCTAGACCTGTCCGACGACCTTCGTGGTTGAACGAGACTTCTCAAACCCTGGGCCGTCCTCGTAGGGGATCCATTGCTAGTAACTCAATGTCTCCGACTACTTCTCACCCTAGCACGCCCTCCGGTGAGGCCGGTGGAGCGTGGGGATCTCACTCAGCTTCATCTGTGATGGGCCGGGGAGTCTGGCGCACCTGGCTTTTCATGGGGTACGGCTATCTGGAACAATGAACGCAAAGATCCTCCATCGAGGCTCAGCGAGGTTTTGCCTTCTCCCACATCGACCATGCCCCCGGGCGGTGGTAACTCTTTCTTTGGCTCAGACATGCAGACATCTCCGGTCTCGCGCGATCCTGCGCCTAACTCGCAAATACCTTTTGCTATTCCGCTTCATCCTACTCCCAAAACCTACCGGTCTCAATCTTACTCTGTTGGGCAGCTGGATCCTGAGTCAACAGCCACTCCGCCTACGATGAGCTCTTCCGCCATTATGGGTCGCGCTCGCTATCCCGCGCTCCAGCATCGACCTTCTCGACCCAGCATGCTAAGCGAAATGGCCAACGACGGCTCGATGCTTGGAAAAGTCAAGGAAGTCGAGGATGACGACGATGAAAGCCCAAGCGAATCGATGCAAAGTTCGTTTCATCAATCGGATGCGAAAACAATTGAAATGCTGGCTCGTGAAAATGCTATGCTGCGCCAACAACAACAACAACAACAGCAGCAGCAGCAGCAGCAGCAGCAGCAACAGCAGCAAACGCAGTATAACAATGCTCGAATTCGACCCCGCGCAGTCACTGGCTCCTCCTATCCCGCAAACGGCTACCCAATAAGGGACACCGTTCCCGAGGAATCTGATTATGCTATTGATGAGCTTGATGAAGCCAACGAGTCTGGCGATATGTTGGCCAAACGGGCGCTGAGCAGGCGCATGAGCGAGTACGGAGCGGGGTCATTACGCTCTCCGTTTGAGAACAATCGCAAACCTGAAAACGCCAACCTCAAGAAAGCGCTTTGGTCAAGCTCCCTCGGATTTAATCCTTCTGATATTTCTCAGAGTAGGCGACACTCCTTTGCAAACATGCCTACTCGCCAAGGTTCTATCAGCTCTATTCCCGACGCGGCCGCACTAGAGCCTTCTGCACTCGATATGCAGCAATCTCAGGAGTACCCCCCCGGTTACCCCGACCCTGCCGCCTTTAGTGCTTCTTCACATGGTAAGTTGGGCTCAACACTCACGTTCTTTGTTTGATCATTTGTTAACGCACGCAAACAGCAAGCCAATACTTTGGCGTTGGCGGAGGTGCCAACATCGGAAATGCCTATCAGACTGGGTTTGCCAATCAATACGGATCTCCTTACGGGTTGCCCACTGCGTATGGGAACCGCGCACCATCTCCTCATCGTAATGTTTACAGCATTGCTCAGCCTCGTCACAACCAGCTTCTTCACATTGTGTTGTTCAAGTGCGCTCGAGCTGACGTGTTCTACATTCAAGAGGGCACTGGTCTCAATGTCAAACCAGGTGATCTGGTGATAGTCGAGGCTGATCGCGGCACTGACCTTGGAACCGTTGCTAAGGATAACGTTGAGTGGCAGGTTGCTAAAGAACTCAAGGAGCACTATGCTGAAGAGCAGTACAAGTGGCTGATGATGTACTCACAAAATGCTGCCGTCGCGCAGGAGGGTTCTAGCGCAGGTCTTCTTGCCTCCTCTACCGGCCTTCAAGGAAGCGCGGTTGGAGGCATGGGACCTCCAAGCCAGCACCATGCGCAGGAGCCCAACGCTGGCGAACTTCGACCCAAGCTCATTAAACGTCTTGCCCAGAACCACGAAATCCAAGCCCTGCGAGACAAGGAAGGTCAAGAGGCGAAGGCGAAGCGTGTTTGTATGCAAAAGGTCAAAGAGCATGCTCTCAATATGGAGATTCTCGACGCCGAGTTCCAGATGTGAGTATATTTAGCACTTGTCCACAGATGACTAACCTCTGCTAGGGATTGGAAGAAGTTGACCTTCTACTACTTCGCCGATTCGTACATCAACTTCAACTCTCTCGTCACCGACTTGTTCAAGATCTACAAGACTCGAATCTGGATGTCTGCTATCAACCCAGCCTCATTCGCTAGCCCAACTCTTGGCATTCAGGCTCCTAGCGGCATCGGTCCTGGAGCAGTGAACGCAAACCGTGGTGCAGGCGGTAATGACAGACGCCAGAACCAGCAGGTCCAAGAGTCTCACCAAGCCTCTGCTTTTCCCGGTGGAGCCAGAGATGGCCGCGGATTCCGCCCTGCTCCAACTTTCAGCCAGCCGTTTGGCAATGAGGGCCGCCTCGCGCAGCCATCTGGATACCCTCCTTCCAACTACCCTTACGGGCAGTTCGCCAACCCTTACAGCAATCCTCGCAGCAATGTTGGCTACGGTGCTAGTTCTGGTGCTATGCCGGGCGCTATGGAGGGCTATCCCGTTGGAGTTCCCCAGCTTGGAGAATACACGTCGATGCGCCAGCGGTTCCCAAACCCACAGTCTGGTCCCAGCCCGGCACCTCACTCTCAAGCCACTTCACCTCTGGCTCCTCAGAATGACTGGGTTGGATCTTTCCAGGGCTTGTCTCTCAACACTCATTAATGTGTGTTATCACATACGTTTGGCGACCATGAGAAGCTTATCTCAGTACACTCGTTTGCATTCAAGCAGGCACAGCAGACTTCATTCCCTGAAAGAGAACCTGCTGGCATTTGTTGATTGAGTTGACGACGGACTGTCATACAGAACCAGCCCTTGTTGGGCTTGCGGTGCGGTTGTGTGATTGTGTGATTTCATCTTTTTCGTTTTCCATTCCTTTATAATGATTCGTCGTTTCGTTTACATCTTCTTTGGCGTTAATCGGCAATTCTCCATTGATACTTGAGTATTCAGAGATTGTTCAATAGCTGCTTTTCGAATTCCATATCGCCAACGCTTTGTTCAGGGTCCATGATCCAACGGCCGATTTCACGACAACGGGGAGTAGGGAGGGAAGACAAGATGACATTCGACGGCATGGAATTTTCTTTTACAGGCTGAGATTATAGACAGAAAGACCCAAGGACTTCGCATCTAACACTGTAACTAATACGCAGTCAAAAAAGGGGCACATTCGGGAGATATAACCGGAATCATGTATGACAAAGACTTGATTTACTCATTTGCTTATTCGTGCGGGCAAATGTGTTTGTTTTTAAGGGGTTATTTGGCTCAATGCACGAAAATGAGATTATGTGATAGATTAAATTCGAGCTCAGGGTTTGCTTATACGTTATCTAAACGTGAAATGAAGTGAGGCCAAAGATTCATGCAATAACACTTGGAGAATAACTTTTATTGGTGGTTGAGGCAGATCCAGATTTTTGCCATATTGAGAAGCACCCAAAGCGCCTGCCTTCCCACTCTTGCAACAACGATTTCACCTTCCTCTCCACGTATGCTCAGATGCCAACTAACTTCCTTGGCTCTTAGCCAGAGAAGACGACTTTGAGTGAACCAAACCTTGTGAGCGTTCATTCCATCCACCTTGTCACCTCTTAAAAGAAAAACTCCATCATCATACCATGCCCCCGCGAGCACGGAAGAGAAGAGCATCTGCTACAGGTGAGTTGCGATACAATCTCGACTTCGCTTACAGAAGCTAAAAGTACATGAGAGAGCAACGGTACCGAAGATGCACTCCCCAGGATGACAACGAGGGCTCCAAGGAAATCAGGTGCGAGGGGGGGAGTTCAACGCAGAGGCAAGAATTTCATGCGCGCAACGAACGCTTCTTCCAACAAGAGGCGAAAGGTTTTCTCTGTTGAAGCCAAGAGCCGGATCAAGAAACACGGTGCCGACTTTGCAAAGTTCATCGATAAGGAGACTCATACACGGATGTATGTAGCTTCCGGCAATTCGTTCGATCTAATTTTCTAAGACCAGCAGTCCTCAAATTGGCGTCGATATATTGAAGAAAGATATCTCTCCAGATCTTGCACCTGTTCTTCCCTGGATTGGTTTTTCTTCGGCTCTCCAGAGACGAAGCACCCAAACTTACCCAAAGACGATTCTCAAAGCACTCGACAATTTACAGAGTGATGTTAGGACTTACGAAGGCCTAGCCAAACAAGACAACAAGATCCGAGCGCCTAACTGGATGCGCTGGCAACAAGATATCAAAGACCTGGAGGATGTGAGCAAGCACGGTCTTGCGATGGCTTCAAAGATGATTAATCATTTCATTATGCCTGATTCACACGAACTTCCCCACAAGCCTTCTGAGGGCGCCGGCGGAGTTGAGCATGTAGCGTGGGATCTGATTGAGGAGGGTCTACCAAAGATGACTGATGATATATGGGGAAAGATTGCACAGGGTCATCTGAAGGCTTTTACTGGGGTTTTGAAAGTGCTATCAGCTGAAGTTGAAGGATGATATAATGGCATTGATAGTCAATTGTGATGGCTTGGAAGAGATCATATGAATACCTTAGTTGCCTCTGGAAGCACAGCACCAAAGACATGAACGAATTGAGTAGTATAACAGATACACAGTTTATGAAGACGGCACTGTCTTTCATGAAGTCCTTCTCGGGGGGAGAAATACACGGCGCTTGACGAGTTTAGCTTATACCAAAATTCGCTAGCGACCCACCGATCCAGTCTGACCCCTAGGTCCTACATACTATGTAGTACAGTGCCAATTCCGATGACTTATCACCGCCAGATCTTGGCGAGGCACGTGACCGTGCACAGACCACGTCGAGGGCTGCGAATGGAAAGTGCGAGGGCTAGCTCATCGCTTAACCCACAGGCCACAATTTTCCCACGGAAAGTTGGATATCGGTGGTTCTTTCTCTTTTCTGAAAATCTTCGACCTCCTACTAACCACCAGGACCTCGACCAAGCCGGTATGTGAAAATCCCCCTCCTCGAGAATTTTCTTCTTTTTCTCTTGCAAGCCTTTGTTTTTTTCTCTATTCTTCTCTCGCTAACCTCTATCGTCTCTGCGATAAACAGCCAAGATGGGTGCCCTCAAGTACGTCGAAGAGCTTCAGAAGAAGAAGCAGTCGGATGTCGTTGCCTTCCTCCTCCGAGTTCGCTGCTGGGAAGTACGTTAAACCACCAAAAACATGCACAAGCACAAACATCAATTCCCCATGTGGACGGCGGATTCAACCTGTTCTCGCTCTCTTGTCCTCCTCTCGACTAGAATTGTCCGAAGCGGTTCGAATTTTCGTGCGAGTTTTGAATACTCCGCACTGGGAAGAAAATTCTCAACGACGAAATCAACACACAAACTGTGTACGCTTGGACATCGATGAGAGAGAACTCGAGACGAAACAGGCTGTTTATTAACCGCCGTCTGTGCTATACACTCGTTGAACATTTGCTGAGAGTGCATCAATATAGCTCCGTCAATTGAACGTCATCCACCGCGCCTCTCGCCCCTCCCGTCTGGACAAGGCTCGCCGTCTCGGATACAAGGCCAAGCAGGGCTATGTCATCTACCGTGTCCGTGTCCGCCGTGGTGGCCGCAAGCGCCCTGCTCCTAAGGGTGCCACCTATGGTAGGTTTTTTGCTCGCTTGAGAACACAGGGATGTCAGTATCTAACACAATCCGAATAGGCAAGCCCACCAACCAGGGTATCAACCAGCTGAAGTACCAGCGATCCCTCAAGGCTACCGCTGAGGAGCGTGTCGGCCGCCGATGCGCTAACCTCCGAGTCCTCAACTCCTACTGGATCAACCAGGACTCTACCTACAAGTACTACGAGGTCATCCTCGTCGACCCTCAGCACAAGGCCATCCGCATCGACCCCCGCATCAACTGGATCGTCAACCCCGTCCACAAGCACCGCGAGTCTCGTGGTCTCACCGCCACCGGCAAGAAGTCTCGTGGTCTCAACAAGGGCCACCGCTACAACAAGACCCAGGCTGGCCGCAGAAAGACCTGGAAGCGCCACAACACCCTGTCCCTGTGGCGATACCGATAAACGGCTCGCCCCCTGCTTCGGGAGGAGCTGGCTTTGTTATTCGCAACGCGGCTGTTCGGTTGTACGTGCGATTTGGGAGGGTCTGGTTTTGGCACTGCATGCTTGGACTCTGGGGAGTCGGGAACCGTATTTGGTAGCACAAAAAATGGAATCAAAAGCAATTCCAATTTCATGATCAAGATTAAGAATATGGTTTCCCGAATTTTGCCTACCGATTTGTGATTGATGCTGTGCCGTGATTCCTGAGAGATGTTTACAAGCCAATGCGTCTACGAAACGTTGGCTGAAGTGTTCAGTAAAAGCATTGACACTTTCAGGGCTGTTTTGCTATCAAAAGTTTAAGCATTCGACTGCCTTTCATGTGTTGGAAACCCTGTTTGCTCGTGAAGTTTCTGAGCTCCCTCGGCAAAGTTTTGATTCTCAAGCCTAGGTAGGTAGTGCTGTACTGAAGTGCTACTGAATTAAATCTAGACCAGTAAGTTTGCAGTCTTTTCAGTGGGCTCTTCTCACTATGATGTGGCGTTGACATTGTGGCTTGTCCAGTCCATCCAATTAAGCGCGTCATGTATGTAAGCGCGTCTATCTCATTCACTTAACGCGTGAAGTGCAACCTCAACTAGGTATCTCGAGAGAAATCAACTGAACCAGAGAAAAACAGAGAACGAAAGTGTTTGTAAGGGCAAGGACTTGCTGCTGTCATAGAGTTTGACTTTGGATCTACAAGACAGAGATATACACTTTTGCTGTCAACACCAAGCCAACCCCTTCATTCACTTCTTCACACTCACTCACTTACACCCTCACTTTCACTTCTCTCTCACCCACAACCATCCATGTCTACTCAGCCGTCCCCATGACAGACCTCCTCCAAATCCTACCCTCTTTTCCTCTCCGCCCTTTTGCAGCTCTAATACCAATAATTGAGCAACAGGCTCTCACAACAACAGATCTTCTTACCCTTCATCCCGCAGACATAGCAAAGCAGACACGCCTCCCTATCCTCGATCTCAAGCGTCTCATAGCTGCTATACAAGCGTCTCTCTCTGACGATCTCAGCCCACAGCAACCTCTCCTTCAACCGGCTGAAGAGCCCAACGTCATCAGTACTCTTGACGAGGGTCTGGATGCTGCGTTAGGAGGTGGCGTGCCTGTTGGTGTGATAACGGAAATCACTGGTGAGAGCGGTGCTGGAAAGACACAAGCTCTTCTATCACTATGCCTTGCTGTCCAACTTCCTCCGCCTCATGGGCTGGGCCGTGAAGCTCTCTACATCTCAACTGAGGCAGCTCTCGCCACAAGCCGTCTTGCCCAGATGCTCAACTCAAACCCCATTCTACAGCAATACGATGACCTTGAAACTCGCCCTTCACTTGATGCTATCCGTAGCGCAGTCACGCCTGATCTAGAGACACAAGATCACATCCTCGACTTCCAGGTCCCTGTTCTTCTGTCCCGTCACAACATTGGCCTCATCATTCTCGACTCAGTAGCAGCCAACTACCGTGCTGAGTTCGAACGGCAGGGTTCTCACGGCTCTAACATGGCCGCTCGAAGTGCTGAACTCGTTCGTCTCGGTGCTCTTCTCCGCGATCTAGCTCGACGCCACAATCTCGCTGTTGTTGTAGCCAACCAGGTCGCTGATCGATTCGCATCCAGCTCTACACCACGGCATGCACCTCCTAGAAGCAGTGGCGTCTCCTATGAGAGTCCCCTCGCTTCCAGGAGTATGCCTCCTCCTTCATCTACGAACCTCCCTGGCACGCCCTCCTCGTCATTACCCTTTGCCTTACAAGACCCCGATGGTCCTCCGCCTCCACCCGCCCTAATGCTTGATCATCAACAGCGTTGGTTCACAGGCTGGGGTGATGATCCCCACGCTTCTTATTCACTCAAGACCCCAAGTTTGGGCCTGGTGTGGTCAACGCAGATTGCTTGTCGTATTGCACTCTTCAAGCGTCCTGTCTATGGCCGTATAAGACAGGCTGCCCCAGTGACAGCAGAGGATGACTCTGACCTGGCAGCACCCACACTCAGAGGGTGGCGAAGATGGATGAAAGTTGTGTTTGCGCCTCATGCGCCTCCAACGGGTCAGGGCTTGGACGGGGCGGTCGAGTTCGAAGTTACTATGGGAGGATTAAAATCAATTAAGATCCAAAGGGCCAAAAGGCAATAACGAGTGTGGAAGCAAGAGCGTACATAAAGTTGTGTATCGGCCACTGGCAAAAGTTGTATTATCAGAGTCACCACAGGCTAAGACTCAATGTAGATATGCTCATAGATAGAAACCTGAAGCAACCATAATAATACCTCTAGACTACCTAATCGCCTCGTAAACGACTATGCTATATTTCAAGTATACAAGTTCCCAAACTCCATTCTATGCATATCCATCATGTAACCCTAATTATCTGGGGTGGGGGAACTCGTCATCCATCTGGAGTCGCACTCCGACATTCATGCTGATGAGCTCCTGTACAAGCAGCTTCGCTGCATACGGCATCGTCATCTTGGTAACCTCCCTTGTACTCTTGCATGTGTGACAGTAACCTTTGTATCCGAACAAACCACACTGTTGGCAAATATCAATCTCGGTACCATCCGAGCTGATCATGAGTCGCTCCAGCAGAAGCTGTGAAGCACCGTAGGCGATCAAGCAATCACGTTCCATTTCTCCCAGGCGTAGACCACCGTCTCGTGAACGACCTTCTGTAGGTTGACGAGTGAGGATGGCTCGGGGACCTCGGGATCGAGAGTGCATCTTGTCTTGCACCATGTGCTTGAGTCGCTGGTAGTAGATAGGTCCGTTGAAGACGTATGCCTCCAGTGGCTCCCCAGTAATACCCGACGTGAAGTAGTCCTTGCCCTCCCATGAGAAACCATGGTCTACAAGCACCTGACTCATCTCTTCCAAAGGATGAGAACGGAAAGCATCTCCAAAGCCATAGTCAGGACGACCGTGGACGATAGAAGCCTTGCCCGTTAGACACTCGAGTAGCTTGCCGACTGTCATTCGGGAAGGGAAACCGTGGGGGTTCATGATAATGTCGGGGCTTAGTCCACTGTCAGAGAAAGGCAAGTCCTCTTGCTCAACAATAATACCAACGACACCCTTCT
Organism: Fusarium fujikuroi IMI 58289; assembly: GCF_900079805.1. Classification (NCBI taxonomy): domain Eukaryota; kingdom Fungi; phylum Ascomycota; class Sordariomycetes; order Hypocreales; family Nectriaceae; genus Fusarium; species Fusarium fujikuroi. Next base: position 4,296,836 of record NC_036622.1, on the reverse strand, counting down.
GGCCGTGACGAGACGAGAACTTGTCACCCAACTCGGGGCGTCGAGTCTGTCTTGTCTGAACCTTGATTACTGTGGTATCCTTCTCCGTTTGAGAAATCATGACCTTGTCGATATATGCAGGATCTGCGATCCGGTATGAAACTGATGAGTCGCGGAACTCAGCAGGTCCACGGTCCAGTCCGATGCCAGTGCTTGTCTGGTCAAGTGGTGTCTCCTTCTTGACCATGGCCTCGCCGCTGTTTACCTTATAACCAACAATGGCAAGGCCATCGTCATCCAATGCCTCGTGCTTAGCGATCCGGCGCTTAATCTTGCCATCGCCCTCATTCTCGGGGTCTCCGATACGTTCTCTACGTCCATTGGGGTACTTCTGCAGTTCCGTCGTGTACTTTCTGAAAACCTGACAACGGCCGAATCCTCTGTCGATCGATGCTTTGTTCAGAACCAAAGCATCTTCAATATCGTATCCTGAGTATGACATAACAACCACGGTGGCGTTTTGACCTGCAGGAAGTTTGTCGTAACCGATAAGTTGAATGGTCTTTGAAATAACCATGGGCCGTTGGGGGTATACAAGTGTGTAGAGAAGAGTATCAATACGGTTGAACTGGTTATATGCGATTGCACCAATGGCTTGTTTACCCATAGCACATTGGTAAGTGTTACGAGGAGATTGGTTGTGGTGGGGGAAAGGAATTAATCCTGCGACAGCTCCCAGGACTGTAAAGGGTTCGATTTCCAAGTGAGTGGTACTCTGTGTCACTTGGTCCTCATAAATTGTGATGAGGGCATCGTTCTCTTCATTGACATCGAGATACTCAACGATTCCGCGGTTCAGAAAGTCGTCGAAGGTCGCTTTGCCCATCTGAAGCAATCGCAGATGCTCAGGCTTGAGCTTCTGCTTACCATTCTTAACGATGATATAAGGTCGACAAATGCGGCCTTCATCGGTGGCAATATGAACGGCGTTGAAGTGCGTGTTGATGTTGATGCCGACAAAAGGGGAGATCCAACCTCTCCTTCGCATAGTTCTAAACTTTTGCGCAAATCGTTTCGGGTATCGAGTTAATGCGAACGGGGTACCGTTGATATGAATAATGTAGCTTCCTTCACGGTGCATCTCAGCACCCGAGAAATTGCGGATAGGTTCAACACCAGCATCTAGTGTAAAGATCCACCGTTTGACAGGCTCTTCGTCAACGTTGGTAGTAATATGGGTCATCAAAGCCAAGTTCTTCACCAGACCACAGGCTTCACCTTCAGGTGTATCTGACGTACAAAGCATGCCCCACTGCGATGGTTGAAGTGCACGAGGACCAGACACCTTTCGGGTCTTTTCGAACTGACTGCTTATTCTGGTCATCATACCAAGAGCGGCGATGTAACTTAGCCGACTGAGAACGTGGGTGACTCCTGCTCGGTTCATGTTGAAGCGTTTGACAGTCCAATTTCCAGTCTGAATGGCTCGGTTGATTCCATATCCAATGTTGTTGGCGTGGTTGCTAATCATATGAACCGCATCGAGAGGAACTGCTCTGTTGTTTTTCTTCAGGAACTTGTCGATCGACATCTTGACTCCAGATGTGAACTGCTTGAATAAATCTTCAAACAAAAGTGAGAGAAGTTGACCAGCCAGCTCAAGTCGTTTGTTTCCCACGAAATCTCTGTCATCAACCAACTTGGGGTTGTGGGCGGCAATGAGAACCCTTCGAGTCATCTGAGCTACATATATGGCCTTAGGGTAGAAATCCAGTCCCTCAATCGGCACATGGGCAATGACCAGGTTGGCCAAGGCATCGAGGCCTTCTTCGACGTGGTTACGGCGCACTTGAGGACCGAATGTGCCTCTGCGGGAACCCATCTTGACCTTTGCTCCGATATACTCCAGCGCTTGGTGCTGGGTGAAAACGCCCGCCTTTGTCGCCTCATCAAAGTTTACCAGAAATTCATCTTGGTATCTTCCATCTGATCCAGCAACAAGCTGCATGATTTCCATATCCGACAATCCTCCCAGAGCCTTCAGGATGATTACGATCGGAATACCTTCCACCAGTACATTGTGTGTGAGGAGGATTCTGTCCTTCTTCAGAGTAACGTACGTCTTCGACTTTCGTTCGTGTGTAGAACTGGTGACCGATGCTGAAATAATGTTGTTCTTCTCGTCGGCTTCAACAATGATACGGTTCTTGCTCAGTTGCTCCTGAATCAAAATGACCTTCTCGGTGCCACCAATAATAAAGTAACCGCCAGGGTCAAGTGGGCATTCGTTCATCTCCTCCATCTGGGTATTGTTGGCTCCAGCGAGACGACACTTGGAGCTCTTGAGCATGACTGGCATGCGTCCAAGAGGCACATTCTTTCGCACGATTCGCTGCTTGTCTCGGATGTATTGTATATCGACAAAAATTGGCGCGGCGTATGTCATGTCTCGAAGGCGGCACTCCATGGGAGTCACTTCACTATGTGACTTGTTGTCTGTCCAATCTTGACGTCGAGGACTGTCTACTCGAATGTCTGTGAACCTGGAAAGTAATGTTAGCATGGCCCATTTAATTGACATCCCAGCACCTACTCTAGCCAAAAGTTGCTGTCTACTTCGCTACGAATGGTTCGATTGGCGCGTACGATATCCTTGATCTCCTGCTCCACGAAGAAGTTGTAGGAGTCGATGTGCCTAAATCTAGTTAGAACCGGTGAAGTACAATCGCAAGCTCTGCGCGCTTTATTCGGAGACATACTGTTTGACAAGACCTATAAATCAGTTAGCAAAAAGGCTCACCGGGCTGATCGACATCCTTACCCTTGACTTTCAAGAAGGCTGGCAGAAGCTGGAACTTGTCCTCCTTTGTGGAAATAGGATCCGTGAGCTTCTTGCCATTGTAGAATGGCTCCAGGAGAGCCTCGAAGCCATCGTCGACCGTAGGCATCTTGAATGTCACCTAAGAGCGCACATCTAAAAAGGATGGTTTTTGGGTGCGTGTTTGCGCTGACTACTTTTTTTCTGTGGCAGCTTGCGATAGCTTCGCAAAAAGTTCTTGCCCCGCGGTCATAGGTGGAGCCGGCTTGATCGGGCGCGCCACGGTGGGGGACGAGAGTTTGGTGATACGTATCACGTGATAGACTTCAGCTTGTATAAACGTTAACGTTGAAACACCTTGGACTTTACTATATACCTTAAAATAGGCATTTTATTAAGAGTATCGATCTCTAGATTGTGTATCATCCTTCTTAGAACTTTAAAATATTCTTCAGAAATTAGCAACATTGCCAACCTTATTCACTAATCTGATCGTTATGGTTCTTGATCTGGCCTACCCTATGCTCTGATGCTCGATTTCCATTTCTCAAGGCAATAGAACGATGCTCTCTGAGTTTTAAGTCATAGTCGCATTAACAACTAGTATGATATCAAGGTTATTGGTTGGGTTATGGTTGATGTTCTGAGTAAGTCATGACTGCATGTTTATAAATATTGACAAATGACTTGTAAATCTGATTGAAAGCACAAGCGATGTAATGATCGCACCTGTGTCTAAGGAAGCGTCAATTTGGCTCACAAAATAGCATTCTGTTAAGCGACGATTTGTGAATATGACTATATAATTGTAGCCATGGCAAATACTTGACAATTCAGCAGTTAGCCTCCATCTGAGAAGCCAGGGAATTCTTCAGTAGTGATTGCATCTAGCGTAGACTCGCAGAAGCCCGTCAAGTGTAAAACTGCGCATTATCACCAATAGAAGCAAAAAAAAAAAACAAAAAAAAAACATCCCCCGTTTTGATTCCATTTAACTATTAGGTCGAAAACTAGAATGGTCATACAAAGAATTGGACGCTCAAACGCAACAGTAGTTCTGTCAAATAGATAGAAGAAAGATATAAAATTGGTTGCCGACGCCATTTCTACAATTAATCCCTCTAAGGCAATAATCAGACACGAGTGCGAATAAAAAAGAACAATTAATCTTCATCGCTATGGCCGTTGCCATTTTTCAATTCTCAGCATTCAGACTTTACTCAACACAAGTTGCTCAGGGACATGGCCTCGGGATCGTCTGTACAACATCACACCCCCGCATGAGCATGCATACATACCCACGCAGATAACCCTCTGCAAGTTGTCTATCTGTTCATGTCTAGCATCAATGTGTATCACTGGGGTCTTTGACGGGCATTTTCTAAAGTGAGGAGACCACTCAGTGGCCCATGAAAGCTAGCTCACCTGGCTCATGTGCTGCGATCGTAGCGGGATGAAGCAAAGACATGATTCTTGGCGCTGGTAATTAGCCCCCTAGTGTGAGTTGATCGGACCCTGACTTCGAGTCGCGACGTAGTAGGGTGGGACGGCAACCTGACTAGCTTGATGGACCACTTGTAGCGGCAGGCTGTAAAAGTCGGTGAAGGGATTGAGTCTTTTTGAGAGTGAGGGGCACCAGCCAGAGGGACATGCAGAGGAAGCAGGTGGTGGATCTCGACGTGCTCCGTCAAGCTGTTAGTGAAGAATGTGTATGTACTGCCATACTCAAGCCCATCGATGACCAAGAGACAATGCTTCAGGTTATCTAGACTGAGAGACTTGGTAAGATGGTTCAACGCCAGAGTAGTCACTGTCATAGCTCCCCAGCACGACTCGAGTCATCGGTTGTATCGGTTTGGGGCTATAAGATGGTCGATATGGCAAACGAAGTTATTCGCAGTTGAGTGGGAACGGTTCCTGATAAAGACTTTCCAAGACGTCGCAACTTTATCAGTCGCAACTATAACCCATCGGCAGTGGCTCAACTACCTAGTGGTTCCCCATGTGCAACAGCGCTGCTCAGGGTGGATTTCGTACCGACCAAGCCGAGGGCCTTTGTGACCCCCATGGCCTCTCTGTGATTTATTCAGAACCGTTGATGCTGATTGGCTTCGGTGGCATCATATCCCAAGGCGCTACTGCGCGAGGTCAAAAGGGAAGCATGACGCAAGTCGCACCACGGACCAAGGCCATGACTGTCTAACGATCGGTTCCTGGTCAGGCTCCATCAACTCGTAACGATACGAAATCCATCATTTGTATCCCATGGTCAGCCACCGCGATTTCCGTGTTATTGGCCTCTTATTAGCAATGCCAGTCAGAGGTGCGAATCAGCTCAAAGTCCAAGAAGCGCCAGGTGGAGGATTTATTGGAGGCGGTGAACGAAATTAGGCTATGGATCGTCATGTGTCAACTGTCTGTGGCGGATGGCTGACGGCTATAGATGCTGTCGAAATAGAGTGGCAATATGAGGCCCGACTCAATATTGACAGCTTGTGCTGCAACGGACCTGTCAGCTTGATACAAGCAAAGATCCCATGCCAGGGCGTTCCTGGTCGATACATCAAGGGCAATCTGGGGACATGTTAGTTTGGCTTTGTTCAGGATGGGACGGGTTTTGGGTGACGTGCAGGAAGGATAGAAACACCAACCAATCGGTGCTGCATATCGGAGTGACGGGGATGTGCGCTTGGTCCATGTCTTGTGTGCCTCTTTGAGACTGGGGGGCTTCGAGATATCAATCATTGTCCATTCACGAGAAGAGGGTTTGGTAGGTTGACACGATTGAGGCAAGTTTCTTTCAACTGACATCCAGAGACTCTGTGTGCTTTGGTCTCTAATCTCTTCCACGTTGCAGGCTCCTGAATGTCTCTCTGTGAGTGACTCCCTACTGACTCTCTCGAGTTTGGGAGAGGTTGAGAAGGAATTCCAGGAAAGGTTAGACTCTTGTTACGAACCATTCAAATCCTGATCCTGGTAGATGCAGAGGTTGAAGCTTACTGTCGTAGGAGGGGAAACTGAGTGCATGATCCAATAGCAGCCTCAACTAGACAGGCATCTCTCCTCCTCACCCTGCAGATTCATGCTTGTCTCACAATTCGTAGTGTGAATCTGTAGAGTAGCGTGGAATGTCGACGAGTTATCGTCTAGTGCAACATATACATACACAGGCCAGGAGGGATAAATACTCCGATAAATGCTCGCAGGTTGAGAGACACTCACGATGGCCGCATTGGAGGGTTTTCACCATTGTAATAAGCTAACGTGCCGCTGCCAGGGACCTTGACAAGCCATGATGCACAATCCTTGCAACCCTCCATGCTCATGTCAACCTGCGCTCCAATGCACGATTAGATCCGAGGCCGTTATGGCCAAGGCCCGATACAATGTGTATAAATCGGCCCCAATCTCTTCTACGAACATGACTCAACTTTACTCTGTTTTGTGTATAAATACCAGGCTGTCTCAGCTGACATGATTGTCTCAACATACGATGCATCCCTCGGCACATATTCAAGCATTGTACAACACCCTGCTGCTCATGCCATAGCCCACCTGTAAAGGCGTTCGGATGAGAAGAGCCCGAGGCGTATTCAACCATCCGCAACAGCGACTATTACACTACTGGATCCAGACAAGCTTGAATTACTGATCTTTTATTTGCAAATTTATAAGCACAAATGGACCCTTCTTCACAGTCACTTGCTTCTGGAATAAAGCCGACAGACCAATTGGACTCGGCCGTCACTAGTTGATGTGCCTAGCCGTTGGAAGAAGTGGACATATCCATCCGCTATCCCTCCCTCCCTCCCGTCCCCTGGAGATTTTGCTTTTCTGTTCTGATGGTGCCTGACTTGGGTCCCACTGATGGTCTCGTTAGTGGTTTCTTGGGCTCTGATGGACCAGACGCAGTTCTTGAAAAAGTTTCATGTGAGGGAGGTGTCTTGCGTGCGTGCGTGTATGTCATGTATGTAAGTTACCCGCCTGGTCTAACAAACTCCAGTACGACGCTGGCATCTTGATTCCCAGGATAGAGGTAAGCCGAGGTGTATATGTAGATCTGGATCAGAACAATCAGCCTCGCTCTTGAGTAAGACAACCCCCGATAGAACATGATTTCTTGTCTCTTCCGTATATCATCAAATGTTTGTGTGTTGGCTTGTATGTAACCACAAGTATATACTTTATAAACAAATACTCGGTGTTAAATATGAGAAACTTTAGGTCCCAAACAATGCAAACCTTGTATATATCCCTGCTGCTCTTTGCTGAATTCATCCTTGACCTGTAACCAAACCCTGCGACTTGCCTTTACTGTCCGTGAGGCCCTGTCTCGTGCCCACATACACGCGCCGACCTCTAAGCCGAGCGCCAAACACCCGCGTTAGGCCAATCTTTTAGGTCTCCATTATCAACTGGATACTCCGTACTTGACCTATTTTTCTTCTCTGATCACTCACTCTCACGTCAACCTCGACTAGGTATCTATCTACTGATCGCAACTCGGTTCCTCTCCTCCAAGCCAGCTTGTCGCTCCTGGCTTCCAGGGCGTGCTGTGTGAGAGAAAAGCCTGTAACTAGATCATCGATTGTATCACCACCAAAGACACGTGCCAAGTATCTATTGTACGATTGATTGTGCATTGATTGCCATTTCAAATCCAGGTTGGTTCGCTTTTTTTGTCTAGTCTGTCTCTGTCTCTGGTTCGTCAAAGCAGGCACCTACCTCTCAGAAGGAAGGAACCTACACCTCCCATCTCTCCACTCCTGTCACTCATTTGCTCTCCTACCTACCCTCTCTCAAAGACACCCGTCAGCTTCAAGGCGTATTGTCTGTAATACCACAATCGTTGTTATATCATCTTGTTACTCTGTCCTGTTCCGGTCTGTCCTGACGGGTTCTATCGCCCCGTCTTCAGCCAAAGGTACCGAGCATAGCGCGGCGGACACGAAATTCGCAACCCGACATCCCGCACCGCACCACGAATCACCCACCGCCGCCGGCGACATAGTGCAATATCCCCCATCCATACTTATTTCACTTTGGTAGAAAGATATCCATTCACATCGCGGCGCGGCACGCCAACTTGGTATAGATCGCGCGCCCATGCTACCTTAATTCCGACAAGACGGCCAAACAAACAACTACTCCCCGCTTGTTCTTGCGATGGTTATTTGCTTTCAGAATATAGAAGACGGACGGAACTGTGACAGACAGAGTATGAAGATTATAATCCCCTGCTGCCCTTCCTCTCTTTCCTGGTCTTGATCATTCCTCCAAATGTTGTCATCCCACGTTTCATACCACATCCTAGTTGCACCATTCCAAATTCAACACTTCAACTCCAAGCTCTGTCTCTGCCTCCTTGTTCACGACATCGTTGTGGCATTTGTGGCTTGAAGCTCTATCATCACTCTCCAGCAAGTCTTCCCCGTCTATACTCTCCATATCCTGAGCTCCTATGGGTCCTGATGGATTCTGTGTACTGTACTGTTCGCCTTCAATCCCAGCTGCCTATGATCACACTGCCTCAAGCTCACGGGCCGGCTGCTCCAAGTCTAGTCTGAGGTGTACCGAACTCACCAACATCCCTGTGTTGTTGCTTCAGGAAGCCAGCCCCAAAAGACACCCCCCATTCTCAGGGCCTTACCCACACTGACCACGTCCACCCCGCCTCTCAACAACGTTCCATCCACTACCTACCTACCTACCTAACCTACCTACTTTACTACCTCGTCTCTTTTGCCTTTTCTCTGCTTCATCCTACAACTTATCGTCTATACAAACGCGGCAACTGATGCTCATCTGTTTCTTTCATGTCTTTAGTATTATAGGCTGAGACCGCTGGCCAATTCGGCGTGTACTATCTTTATCCTGTATCTATTAGTCCATCATGGATGAACTACGCTTTCGCTCCCAGCAGTCCCCGCGGGGCAGCGACCCGTCTATGCATTCGTTTGTCTCACCTACTCGAAATGCCTCCAGAATGCCTGCCCCCCAGGTCAACCCTCATGCCGGCGCCCATGACCATCGATCTGGCCTGCCTCGCCGCTTCACCACCGATTCTGGTCGAGTCCCGACACTTTCCTCCCTGGGTGCTCAACGGGTGCCCGAACCCTCCCAGGACTATAATGTGAGTAATCAACACATGACGAATCTGTCGCTTGCTTGGAACCCAACAGGCCTTCGGGTGGCATGCTTTCGTGATGGATTGCGAAAGTTGCCAATCCCTCTAATAACAGCAAGTACTGACATGTGTGATGGTAGGCAATGCACAAGGTGCAATTGGTACGTTCTGTTGCTCGTATTTTCCACCAGGGTTTGCGTTCGAAATTCCCGATTTGTTCAAGTCGGGCCTGAGCATTCGAATCCGAAACGATGCGACATCAACGAAATCAAGATACGGCCGTTAACTAATGATAGACTCAGATCGAGAAGAAAAAGATGGAATATGAACGAATCCGGGAGCAAAGGCGGAGGTTTGAGCTCGAGATGCAAAAGCTGGATCAACAACAAAGACGAGAGGCTTTGGAACTTGCTCAGATGGAGGAGGAGGTTGGTAGAATGGGCGGCCATCAGTCCGAGCCCACAACTCCCCCCGAATACCGAGATAACTCTGGATTCCCTACGTTTTTATCACGACCGAGCCGATACTCTATGTCTAGCTTGACCTCTCCCCCAGGTCTATTCAACCGCCCTGTTAGATCCGGATCGCAACTCGCATCTCCCCAATCCGGTATCAGACAGGCACGCTTTGGATTTGAGGATACTACGACCCAGATGCCTTCTCGTTCTGTGCCAACTACGCGAAGGAATAGTGATGATGAGAAGGAGGAGGCTGTTCGACAAGATCCCAGCAGTCATCGCTCTGGTAATGCGTAAGTGACAGCTCCTATTGCATGTCCATGCCTTTCTATTCCCGAGCGAGCACCTCTTCAAGTGGGGGTTTGCCATTAGAGCTCTTACAGGTCCAGCTTCGGGCTTTACTGTAAATTGCCACAAAAGCAAGCAGGTTAGGCTTTTTTATTAGGTTTCCTGCCTTGGAACCTTCGCAGCGAATAATGCTGCTATTGGTGGGTGAATCTTAACTCTGAGCCAAAGCATGAGGGCTCTGATTTATATGAGGACTCTCTAGTGAGAAGGCAAAAACCTCGCAAAAATCAAACAGTGATTCACTCTCGCAACAGAAAGCTTCAAGAGGACTATATAATCCTGTATCTGAACTTCTGCTTCGGCTCCAATCAACTCAACTTCCTCAAACCACACAACTCCATCTGCGATACAAGAATCCTCATTCAACTAGCACGAACTTGTCATCATGGACAATCAAAGAAAGCTAACGACGAACTTGAACAATAGCATCAACCGATACTCGATGCCTGTGACGCGCTCACGTACGGGGATGTATGACGTTGGTCTTGATCAAACAAACACTACTCGTTTTCTCTTTGGCGACGAAGAGACGAATTCTGGAGGACATAGTGGTCCTGATGCAAACTTCCCAACTCTTGTTCGTCACGACGATCAGATTGTAAGTATTTTCATGTTCTTTCATCTTGGCAACTTTTCATCTATCCATATTTCACCTCACCCCTTTAAACTGGAGCCAACTCCGCGGAGACTATATTCAGGAAGTTATTGCTGCGCTCCAACTTCTCGACTTACACCTGGGCTCCACATTTCTCCATGAGGTGCATATTCACCTCGAGCTCTCCTTGAACCACGCGCCCATTGTCTTTCAGCATTTGCTCTCTTGCATAGAACTCTCCTCCACTTTCCTGCATAAGGCCCAGTCGGTTTCCTTTCCCTACTGTTCTTCCTTTGGCGTAATAAGATCTTGAGCTCTTGGCCCTCTATCTATTCGAGCGCCCCACCACAGAACCTATATTGTTGTACTATTGTTGCGTCGAATTCTGACCCACAACTTTACTCTCAGCTCTCAGCGTCCTCGGCCGCCTTAGATCTTGCCCTATCCCCGTCTCCTAATCCCGAGTCGACATCTTCTTCAAGAGGTTGGAGCCGTGTTGTTAACCGTCATCGCCCCCAGCAGAGTCTCTCTTCGATCAACGGAAGCTCCAACATCGTGAGCGATCTTGTTGGCCTGGCATCTCGACCTACTTCCCTCCGCCATTCTATGGATCTTAAGTATATCTCGGAAAACGCAGTCGAGACTGGTGCCATCATGTCTCCCAGTGCGACTCCCAACATGGCGACTCCCCCTAAGCTGCAGAGCTCGTTCTCTTCGAGTGATGTTCCAACGGTCAAGAGCCCTGGGACTTCGTCTTCAAAGACAAACAACCATGCACAGCAGCATTTCCACAACCACAATGCTAGCCTTGGCCGCATCCCAGCTGGTGCAGTCCATCGTGGCCACAGCCGGGAGCTCTCTTCAGAAAACCCTGCTGTTAGCCGTGAGCAGCACAACTATCCTTCAATCCAGTCTGCCCTGCAGGCCAGTGCCGCTCCCTTTGGGCCCAGTACCACAGCTGCAGTGCAACCCTCTGCTATGGTGAACCCTTCAGCTGGGGCCGCAGCCGCGAACAACAACTACAACAACAATGTGTTCTATTCTGCCAACGGGTATGGCGCTCCTCAAGGTATTCCCCAGGTGATACCCCAGGGTGCCCCCCATCAGCCAGGAGGATACAATGTCAATATGCTCGCGAACAGTATGCAGCAGATGAGCATGAATGGCGCCAACGGTAGCAACATGTATCAGCCTCAGAACTACAACGGCTACAACGCCGGTCCGTATAATCAGGGTAACCAGCCTCGAGATAGCCAGGCACGCGTCATTCAGCATCGCCGACAGCTTGACAATGAAGGTGAGTCTGACTCCAGAGTAGTTCCGTATCAGCACACACTGACTTGCTTTGCAGCTATGTCTCGCTACCAGAACACGCCCCTTGATTCCTTCGTGGGCAACATCTATGAGCTTTGCAAGGACCAACATGGCTGCCGTTACCTCCAGAAGAAACTTGAGGAGCGCAACGCCGATCAGGTTCACATGATTTGGGTCGAAACCAACCAGCACGTCATTGAGCTCATGACGGACCCGTTTGGTAATTATTTGTGCCAAAAGCTCCTTGAGTTCTGCAATGACGATGAGAGGACTGTTTTGATTCAAAATGCTTCCCAGGATATGGTCCGCATTGCGCTCAACCAACACGGCACACGCGCACTCCAGAAGATGATCGAGTATGTGAGCACCCCTCAACAGGTCCACATCATTATTGAGGCTCTTCGTTACCGGGTTGTGGAGCTTATCCAGGACCTCAACGGCAACCATGTCATTCAGAAGTGTCTCAACAAACTTACCCCTCCTGATGCGCAATTCATCTTTGACGCTGTCGGCGGCAGCTGTGTCGAAGTGGGCACTCACCGACACGGCTGCTGTGTTCTTCAGCGCTGTATCGACCATGCCTCTGGCGACCAGAAGCTCTGGCTTATCCAGCGAATCACCGAGCACGCACGAATCCTTGTCCAGGACCCCTTCGGCAACTACGTCGTTCAGTACATCATTGACTTGAACGAACCTCTGTTCACCGAGCCTATTGTTCTTACCTTCAAGGATTGTATCACTCAGCTGTCCCGCCATAAGTTCAGCTCCAACGTCATCGAGAAGTGCCTGCGCTGCGCCCAGCCACCTTCCAAGGATCTGATTGTGGAGGAACTACTACGCAACCAGGAGATGGAGCGCCTCCTCCGGGACTCATTCGCCAACTATGTCATTCAGACTGCTCTCGAGTATGCTACTCCTCATCAAAAGCATCGCCTGGTAGAGGCCATCCGCCCCATCCTTCCCCAGATTCGAACAACTCCCTACGGCCGTCGTATTCAAGCTAAGATCTCGGCCTTCGACAACCGTGGAAGCGCTGCCTCAAGCGGGCAAGTGACACCAGCCGACAACACCCAGGGTCAAATTCCTATGCGCGCTACTCACGCTCGAGGTATTTCTGGAGGTGCCCCTATTATCCAGGGCAATGGTATGCCTCACAGTGGGCCTATGCCACCTATGCGCCAGAACATGCCCATCTACTCTCCCAACACCGCCATGAACGGTCAAGCTCCCACTTCTGGGGGACCTGTTCAGCAGCCTCAGTACGGACAGATGACTCCTGGCAATTTTGCTCCCAATGCTGCTGCCAACGGTGCAGCTAATGGCAGCGCCGGTAACAGTAGCTTTGCTGGCCAAGCCAGTGGCAACAGCGGCCCTACGAGCCCTACCAATGGCAATGGAAATGTCAGCACGGGTCAGGGCGAAACGCAGTGGCTGTAGACTTGTGTCTTGACATTTTTATAGACCTGTGTAAAATGACGTTCATTAGGGCTTTCAGTGGTACCGCAAGGTCGGCACCACCATGATTCACGATTTTCCTTTGATCTGTTTCACCACGTCTCAGAAGCATAGCCAAAAGGGCGCAGGCCCATCGCGATCGATTGACACGACGGCCTTCAGGGCCTTGCCGTGTGTACATTATCAAAAGGGCGCTATAGGACTACAGCCGCTTATCCTGGGGCCACTGCTTTTCGTGTGCTTTGCTTGGGGAGAATGGCTGCGCACATGAGGGTATGGGCATCAAGATTAAGGCGTGTACATGTATTTGGATCGGCGAGATCACAATCATCAGACATCGGCATAGACGATTCAATTCTTTTCGGACCTATTGGTTTTCTTTTCCCATTTGCTTGCGAATTCGACTCGGGAACGATTCATGTTTAGGTTGTATGACTTTAGGGAAACGATGATTTATTGCTTTCTACTGGGGAATAAGAGGTCCTTGTGGAGGTGCCAGTCTGCTGGCCTGGGAGAGGAGGGAGCCCCTACCTGCATTTAGACTAGGTCTTTGAATCAGGGTTGCTTTAACTTGCATGGCTTCCAATATGTGAATGTCTTGGCCGTGTCTGTGATTGCCTTTCCAGTAGTGTTAGCTAGGATTGCATAGGTTGTAGTCTCCTTTTCCATGATACAAAACCAAGTCGCAAGATCAGCATATATAATACGACTGAGCTTGGATGGTTCTGTGCAATGTGATCACATTCGACTGATGCCTGATCACTGTCAAAGGGACCATTGTTCGTTCTATCTACAATACTAGGATACGTGCTTCAAAAGAAGGGCAACCTTTCGGTGCTCAGTTTTTTCTGGAACAGGCAACGCTACATTATTCGATAGCCGATGACTTAGTACTTGTGAGAACATCTTGTCGCAATTAGACGAGGCGCATGTATATATATGCCTTCGTTACAAATATCAAAAACTGTAAATTCATTACTTTCAGTGCTTACACCTCGGTGTCTTGACATAAAACATGAGCCAGCCCCCTTTAACTCCATGCAAGATCCATGACCACGCTATGCAATGAAACACGTACGTTATGATATGATCATTAATAATCATTCAGTCTCAGCTTCTTTCCAATGTCACGGCGGCGAGCCTGAGCAGCTGCAGCCCTGTCTGAAGCGCGCGTATCGGCTGACTCAAAATGTTCGTTGCGAGCCTTGAGAGCTTGTAACAGCATACCAGCATCGAAGAATCCATCTAGTTATCAAGTTAGTACATTATGTCGAGAGTACTTGAGGTTAAAAGAGGAGAAACTTACACCCGCCCATTTCGTCATCTTCACTAAAGGTGCTACTCTCGTTGGTGGGGGATGTTGTGCCAGTCGCAGATCGCAGGCTCTCAACAGCTGTGATGGGACGACCTCTAGACTTGATGCGGCTCACGAGCTTCGGTCTCTCGATTTCCACCTCGCGAGCGCGGCTCACTTTTCCGGTTGACATCTTGCGATTATCGATACGTAGAATGCGACGGACCTCAAGAAGATAGCTCTCGAGGGTGTCAACAAAGCGTTTTGTCTGACGGTGTTTGCTAGCAACACATATAGCGAGCCCTTCATCCTTGATGATATACCCAATACCGAAACCATCTCCTGATGTGGGACCGAACCCGAACTGGCGAAGACAAGGATTACCACAGTTGGAAGTCGAAAGGATTGTGTTATTAAGCTTATCCCACCCAGAATCAGCAAACAGAAGGGGAAGTGGGTTCTGGTCGCGCGATCTCGAGTTGACGCTGTAGCCGCGATCTCGTGTAGGCCTCACTTCGACGCCGTCAACAGAGGGGAGCGAGTCGTTACCTGGGCTTCCCACGGGCGACCCTGCTTGGTCAGAATATCCATCTCCAGGGCTAGAGTAGCCATTGCTGTTAAAACCACTGTCAAGGTCATCATCCAAACTCCTCTGCCATACAGAGAACAAAGCGTAGAGATGTCGGTCACAGCCTTCGGCCTTCAAACATTGTCGGGTATTTGCGGTGTGCTTCTGGCACGCCTTCCTGAGTGCCTCAATCTTGGCGTCGACAGGATTATCAGCCCAGAAGGCTTGGACGAATTCAACAACCTCTGACGACACGGTTCTGATCGCCTCGGTTCGGCCGTGCAGGAACGTCTTGGTCATGGCTGGCTCGTATGTACACTCAACACGACCATAAAGCCCATAGTATGCAGCTTGGAAGGCCATCTGAACAAACGCATCTGGAGAGAAGCCCATGGAAGTGATGAAGTTCTTTCCATAGTGACCGAAGTCCAAAGTCTGGAACTCGTTTTGCTCAATGAGATCTGCCAATCGAGTCTCTGCAAAGCGAACTGCGACGCTGAGCTCAGGGATCATATCCCACTCCAGCTTTCGGGGAGTGACACTGACATCTCCAAAACTCTCAGGATCGCGCTTGGAGGGATCAGGACTGGAAGATGCCCAGAGCGAAGGAGCCATGCCATTGATTGTACGGGCGAATCGAAGAATGGTGTCGGTGTAAACATCACTAGCAAATCGAAGAACTGTGTGGCCGTCGACACCGGTATGCTCAAAGTTGATACCAGCACTTCCGTTCTTGCAAACAATGATCTGAAGCTTGTCGTACCATCGGTTGGTACATGTGCCGATCTGAACACCTTTCTCGATCTCGCTGGTACCGCAAAGCATGTTCTGGCAAAGGGCTGCAGCGTCTGCAGGCTCTGTGTAGTCGAGGCACAGAACGAAGAGGGCCGTGTCGACAATTCCGAGTGAATCCGCATTGTTGGAGCCAGGCTCGCTGGTCAGGACATCTCGAAGGCCTGACCATACCTTACGGTTCTCGGTGCTCAGGACTCCCACGGCGCCTTTGGCAGCGTCTTGGATAGGAACTTGGGTTGCGTCATCAACAATGGTCTGCAGGTTGATGGAGATATCCTTCTCGCTCATAATGACATCTGAGTTGTCATCCAAGACATCGAACCAGTAGAATTGTCCGTGACACATGACGACGATATGCTTCGACTCAGGATCTTGTTCGATTTGGCATCCTTCCTCAGTTGGAACTCGCGCAGTGCCAAAGAGTCTCGAGAATTGGTACATGCAAAGCGGAGTTCCCTTGACCTTGTCTGGAGCAAGCTCCTCCTTTCGTACTGCACGAACGAATTCAAGCGAGGAGACGACCAAAGAAGCAGCACGAGTGACTTGATCATTGCGAGCGGGAGTTGGGTCATCTTCAAGTAAGAAGAAAGGGTTCAAGTTGAGAACAACAGGGTTATCAAAGTTGAGATAAGAATCATACCCTGTGAAAGTTAGTGCTTTGCTATAAATCAGATGTATTTTTCGACATACAGAATTGTTCAATGTAGCTCGTCTTGCCCTGAGCATATGCCTTCAATTTCTCCTGTAGGTCGGGGCCATCACTCTTCAGGAATTCGTTTACGGCATGCTGTGTCTCTGCGTGTTCCCGGGCCGTTTGGAGTGGCTTGAGAGCTTCAAGGTACCGCTTGCAGGTGGCCTCGAGTTCGGGGATGGGAAGCTTGGGTAGTTTGTCCTGCCCAGAGAAGGTGATGCCACCATCTTTCCGTGACTCGTTGTAGTTTGCCATTGGAACGCGAGTATAGTCGCCGCTAAGTTTGGGGGGAGAATTGCGTCGTGGTTGAGCAAGCTCTGGAATATCGGGAAGAGTTCGAGGAACAGTAGAACCAGCAGGGTTTGGAGCAGAAGTTGGGTCAGAGAGCCTGTCTCCAAGAGGCTGAGGAGGAGTGAAAGTGCGGACTTGAGTCATGGTGTTAGTCGGGGGTGATGGAGACGAAGTTTAGGCGTAGAGAGGTGACACGCTTGTGCTAATGTTGAGTCCGCGGAGAGCGGTTCGGTAGAAGTAATGACAGCCCTCTTGTAGAAAGTAATCTGGCATAACACGAAGTGCTTTCTTGAAAGGGATAAGGTGAGTGATGGATATAATAGCCAAGGCCAGCCCAAGTTGAGAGGGCATATGGCTCTGATATAAGCAGGATACTGTGACCGAGCTGACTTAGACAAGAGTCAAGTGGACCCTACATGCACCCCATGCACACCCTCTGAACTTCACCCTCAGTGTACAGAATACTGGGGTAGCCGAATGTGAGGGAGAGCATCTTGGGGAGTGAAAACAGCCGACGGCTATGATAGGACAAGAAGGCACAAGACGGGATTTGGCAGTAATGAACCGCCTCCGCAAGTCCGATAACAACAAGTGCTCAGTGCCGAAACGTGGGATCAGGGAATATCGAGGTAAATGGGTCTGGCATAGAACTTACCCAGAACAGGAGAGAAGGCTCAGTACAGAAAAGCGAGAAATCCCCGAGAGACGAGAGCCGGTAAAGATGAAATCGGTGCCGGATTTGGAGTCCGTATCGTGATGATTATAAGGGGATAAGACCGGGATGAAGACAATGAGGCTACCCAGTAATGAATCTTGTAAGGACAACCGGGTGGCGTGCAGAAGCGAAGATGGTGCAGTACCTGGCTACGTAGTGCCTAGACTAACTAGAGCCTAAGAACCGTTCGCCTCGAGGCGTCGCCGGTTCAGAGTGTGAGTTTTACCGTTACGGACGTTTCCCGAACAATAAAGTGATAAGGTTGGTGGTTCGGACGACGGGATGTTCAGAATATGATTGCCAGACACAACCGTGACGGCAAGGTAGAGTTGATAGATCGAAGCCTAGACCGGAAAGGATCCACTATCAAAGGTAGTTGGAGGTAAATGGACTGCTTCTGACTGGCTGAATTATGCTATATCTCGAACGCTTCCTCAAACGTCGCAACGGGGAGTGGCCGGCCA
This sequence comes from Fusarium fujikuroi IMI 58289, assembly GCF_900079805.1. NCBI lineage: Eukaryota > Fungi > Ascomycota > Sordariomycetes > Hypocreales > Nectriaceae > Fusarium > Fusarium fujikuroi. The sequence goes on along the minus strand of NC_036622.1, from coordinate 4,278,924 downwards.
GCAATCAAAGAGGCAAAAAAGCCTTGATGATAACCCCAAACCCCAGATTTCAGTAAGCGGCTATGATGAGGGGAAACCGCTCAATTGGGGTCCTTTCACGTGGCCAGAAGAAGAAGAAAAAGCACTTGTACTGTATGATTGCTTGTCTGTCTGTCTTTCTGCATGCACGCGGTATTGTGAGGTCTCATAGGGACAGTCAAGCGCTTGTGTCTGATGATCTGGTGTCCTTTATCGAATTTGGAGGTGCGTGGTGCACCATGGTTAGCTCTCATGGGTGAGCTAAAGTGGACAGCTCGTGGAGAGCAGCAAATCGTAGCATCATGTGCCGCACTTGTCGTCTAGGCTGACGATGGCTGGCGAGGCTCATTCTTTCATCATTTCATTTCATTTCTTCTTAAACAGTGGAGAAGAAGTTTTGTTGTCTTCTAGAAGTCGTCTGTGATACTTAAACTGTTGCTCTCCAGATTCTTCTACTATTCCACCATCCATGGGTAAGAAAGACAATTGCCTAAAAGAGCTTGTGATGGTTTTCGGTGTGCGGCAAGAACAGAGCACATGCCATGGGCAAACGACAGACTGGAAACCTACGATTGCCTGTGTAAGCTAGGTGTGTAATTTTCCGGGGTCTCTTGGCATTCCCGAGGGCCAACGGAGCCCGGCTGTCGATGGTTTTTGGCAGTCTGGATCTGTAACGGGTATAACGACGGAGAAATATTGGTGCTCGATAGCCAGGGCCTATTTCGGTTCGGTCTAAAGGACGGCAGTGATAGAGCTTATTTCGTCATCGCTATGCTCCAACACCTTGGCTCTCTCGCTCCCGCAGTGGAGAGCAACACATCGAATGCGGGATCGCCGCAGCTGCAGCCGCAGCCGCATCCAGACGCCAGATTTTTGAGGTTTCAGTGCGAGTGGGTCAAATAAGAACACCTGGTTTGATTCGAGTGGCTGGTAGGGACGTCCTGTTGTATTGAAAGGGCTTCTAGATGTTGTTGATTGACTGAGGAAACTTGGAGGGCAATTGGAGAGGAAAGATGGGGGATCTCGTGGGGTAACCTGCCCATGTTGCCGTGAACCGTACTTTCCAGTTACCTGATCAAAGGTTTTTAAATTTTCTTGCCTCTTACCCAGGGCGTAGTTGAGTAGTATGCTCTGTCCTTGTCTTTCTGTACTAACCACATTACAATCTTCTTCTGCGGATGAGTTGATATGTCGATGTGCTACTGTGCTGTTTGCTCTGAAGACTACCATATGATATGATGTCATTTACACTTCGGGCACCCGGCGTCTCGGCTGTCCTCAAACACGGATCCGTCCTCCATCTTCGGCTCCGCTCCGTCCGCTGCCGGCAAAGAGGCATCGGTCCCCGGCGCCGACAAATTTGTTAAAATGGTTGGCCGTCGGCACATTTCTTTTGAAATGCAATTGGTATGGTTTACTCCATATGGAAGTTTGGAAACTCTACATGGTGCCGTTTTGTGATCCCCTGTGTCTTGAAATTGAAATATTGAACACATAACTAACCTGCCATGATGATTGATGGTTCTCTATTCCGAGTGCGTTAACTTTACATATACCGTAGCCCGTACAGTTAAATTATAGTGGCAAAATCCATTATGAAGCTCTCGTATGGAGATGTCCATGTGAGTCGGCATAACATTGTTGAACAATATATCCCATAAGAGTTAGCGATTCGAGCATTGCACTAACCGTTTCCAGTTAGTCATTCGAGATTACATCCCGGTTCAAACACAGCCCTACGAACCTCATCTCGCATCAACTTACGGACAAATAATCCCACCGCGTTGGGACAGTTTAGCACTTCTTATTGGCTTTGGTTTTTCGTATTCCTCTTGAATAGGAAACCTCATTCGATTGCTTGTCTTTGCGAGTTGCATGCTTCGCCCTTTCGACCCACGCTCTACGCAACCTGTAACGTATGTAGATAGGAGAGAATGCGAACAATCAGCAATTATGGAGATTCCAACATTGTTCAGGCTGCCTCCGAGATGGATAAATATCAGCAGATTTCATGCCTCAGATACTCACTCAATCTCTTCGACCGTGAACGATAACTCAGCCTTTGACTGGTACAGCTCTCGATCACCTTCTCTTACATTCTCTATATCACTATGATCTCGTTAGCTCGAAAGGCCATCAAGGCCAATCAGCAGCGTAAACAGGCGCAAACGAACCAAGCGCCAATGGAATTGCAAGAAACGGGATCTGACGCTACGAAGCATGCACCTCAGCAACCGCAATGTCGACATATGGAAGCGTATGAATCTACGTCGGGGAAATGTGCTGCATGTGCATCAGAAAAGAAGGCTGCAAGGATATATCGATGGAAGATTATCCTAGGCCTAGTGGCACCCTTTGCTCTCCAAGCACTCGACTCTACAATGTATGAAAAGATGCGAAAGTTGCAGAATGAAACTGACACTTTGAAACAGCATCGCCAGTGCTCTTCCATGGATTGCGTCGGACTTCGGGGAGATCTCACAGCTCAACTGGATTGTCTCAGCATTCAACCTCACATCTGCGGCATTCATCCCCTTCTGGGCTCAAATGGCTGATGTGTTTGGTCGCAATGCTTCTATCAATGCTGCCATTATTCTCATGCTCATCGGTAGTGCGCTGTGCACTGGGGCCCCTACGAATGCCTTCCCAGTTCTGCTTCTTGGTCGCGGATTTCAGGGACTTGCTGCGGCTGGCCTCAATGTCGTTGTTCGCACTATTCTTGCTGATAGAGTTTCTTTGCAAGAAAACGCAAAGAACTGGGCCATCTTCTCACTCGTCGGTGGTGTCTCGTACGGACTTGGCCCAGTCATCGGTGGTAAGACCATACCAAGTCGTATCTACTCTTTGAATCCAGCTAACGTCAGCTTAGGGTACCTCACAAATTCTGACTGGAGATGGTGCTTTGCCATCAACCTCCCTATTGCCGCCGTCGCTCTGATCATAGTCTTCTTTGTCCTACGCAAGGAGCTCCTTGGTCCTCAGCCCATCCCTGAGCTCAACGAGACCGCTGAAACTGGCCGACGAACGAAATTCGTCGCTCGACTCAAGACTGTTGATATTGGTGGCCAGCTTCTTTTCATCTTTGGCTTTGGTCTCGTTATCTTGGCTTTGACTTGGGGCGGTGCGACATATTCTTGGTCATCACCCGCTGTCATTGTTCCTCTGGTGCTTGGTATCATCTTTGCCAGCATTTTCTGCTACTGGGAGTATCTTCTTGCTCCTGGAAATACCATGGCCGAGAAGCTACCCTGGCAGAGAGCAATGCTCCCTTGGGAACTAATCTCAAATCGTGATATTGGACTTCTTTTCTATTGCGAGTGTGCCACAGGAATTGGCATGTATGCTGTGAGATTATCATTTACCGTTGGTCGCTCCCTTGCTGACTTTTTCAGGTGCTCTATTTTTGTAACATCTACTTCATTGCAGTCAGAGTAAGTGTTATTCAAAATAGGACACGACTCTCTTGCTAACGATTTTCAGGGCTACGACTCTGACAAGGCTGGTGTCCAACTACTCTACTTTGTCCCTGGTCTTGGAGGTTCGTTCCATATGATATTTGCAACTCGAACTACGTACTGATACCTTCATAGTCGGTGTTTATATCTGCTCCTTCATGTGCAACAAGTGGCCTCGCATGACGTTTCCCTGTATCTTTCTAGGAACACTCACCGAAGCTGTCGGTCTGGGCGTCCTTGCATGGGCTATCTACGCGAACAGACTGAGCGTCATCTATGGAATGATGGCCCTTGTTGGTTGTGGTAGTGGTATGCGTTTCATGGCTTCGCCACTTCACGGCATTGGTCTTTTTCGACACTTGCGCGCCTCCGTCATTGGACTTATGGCAGTTGCCATCCCTTTTGGTGGTACTATCGGCTTGACCATCATGTCTACAGTCTTCAACAACACTTCTGGGCTGGACTCGCATAGCGACTTAAGCAGCGTACATTCTTCGACTGGTGGTGCAGCAGATGAACAGGCTGTTCATCAAGCCAAGATGGGTGTTGTCTGGGCGTTTGTCGCCGTCACTCCTCTCGTCGCACTGGTAAGTTTTCGGTTTTTTTTTCTTCATGTCTTGGATGGGAACTAATTCAGGATCAGGCATTCCCAATTACTTGGTTCATTGGAAACGTCAAGCTTGGACAAGGTCCCCCTGGAGAGGATGGTCCTACGGACATCGTGGTGAAGGGTTCGTATCTACTCAAGCTAGTACGAGGTCAGGAAAAGTTGAAGATCGAGAAGAATGCATACAGGCTCAACAGCTCGCATAGTGGAGCATGGTCAGAAGCTGTAGCTTCTGATCAGAGCGTCAACGCCTCCAGACCCTTACAGGGTTCCCATCAGGTATAAGCCCCTGGGAAGGTCGAGAGATGAAGCTTCAAGCAGGTAGAAGATGCTAGAGTTGGGCATGATTTAGCGTTTTGAATTTCCTATATGAATATAGACCTGAAATAGACTCAATCATCGTCGTTCAGGCCCATGCCTTTAGGTGTATTGAGCCATCACTGTCGTATTTGCATACAGTTCCAGAACGTGATTCATGTTACTAATTTGTCATGTTCCGTGTAATCCTTTCATATTTTCTATAGATATAAGAATATATGTCGAGCTTCTCTCAACTATGGGTCTTTCCCCTAGCCACTGGTGAAGGGGTAGGAGAGGTTCCCAGGCGGCATCACTCTCGGTAAGGAGATAATCGAATAATTTAAATTATATAAGAAGCTAAGTTTCGAAGGGCTTTGCGATTGAATGAGTACCAGAATCAAATTTCTTTGAAATCGCCGAGGGACGAAGATGAATGTTCGTATCCGCGAATCACCAACGGCTTGCGCGTATCTGGATCCAATTTGAAACCAAACAGTGATTCGCCGAGATAGTGGAAGTTCGCGGAGATAAATGGCCTGACCTTGAATCTAGGAATTATTGCAGGGAAACACTCTCTTTTCTTCACTTCACTTCACCCCACTAACCATCACAGATCATTCGCTTTGTCATTCTTTTGAATCCTCTGCAATCAGCTCATATCGTATCGTCTAGGCCACCTTTTTGAACCGATTGACCGATACCCTTGTAACCAATAATAAATATGAGCGATATCAGTACCGAGGAAGAGCAGAGCCCAAATCCGACGTTTTGGCTCGAGTTTCGCACTTTTGATGATGGTCTCTCCTCAAAAGTCAACTCGTCATCCACTCTCACCGCATTTCCTCAATTCGCACAACTACCGCCTGAGCTGCGTCTACGAATATGGTCATGCCTCATTCAACCCCGCATTATCGTCGTCTGCTGTCTTCAGCGCGACGAACGGCTTGACCAAAGACTTGGTGAGCTAAATCAGCGGTCTCATGGCAGATCGGTGCCTGTATTGTTGCACATCAACCGTGAGGCGCGATATCTAGCCTTGCAGCATTATGAGCTTGCCTTTGGCTGGCGCATATCCAAGCTCCTTTCAGATACGCCCGTATCTGAACCGCCTCGCGTGTGGTTCAATTTCGCCCTTGACGCTGTATATCTTGCAGGTGAACTGGAGGCGTATGACATCTACGGCTTCAACTCGGCAATGGTGTATTTCTTACGACGGGAAGACACCCGCAGGGTCAAGCATCTCGCCTGCGTACTCTCGGAGCTCGGCTACGCGGAGCAGGAAAGTGATCAGGTGTTTGGATGCTTGTGGCACGTTGTCGATGGTTTTCCTGCTGCGAAGAAGGTCCTGCTGGTCGTAGGCGAAAAGGATGAGGAGGCTTTGAAGGGAAGTAAGTTGTTGAGCACAGATAACGTGATGCAGAAGATATGGGATGGTTTCTTGGGTGGATCAGCAACCGAGACGAGTTCGAGGATGGCGGATAAGTCAATGCTTATGATCGAAGAACACGATCTGCCGGGGTTCATTGCTAGGCAATAGCCTGGTATTTAATATAAGCGAAGTAAATAGATGAGAAGAACCACATAGATACCTCAGTCTATAGGTACCTAGTCTCACATGAGCTCTACCCCCATTGGATGCTCTTACCTAGCAAGCACCGACAGGGGACGGGAAGACTATATGTTTTGAATGGATCTTGACGTGTGGGGACGGTGTAGGTATATTTAGAATAGAGCTTTCGAGACTTATACCAGTTGCATTGCATATGCCATTACTGTTCCAAGATGTAGTTGCTTCTGGTGCAGCTGATCACTACTATAGCTTGATAGCAGTTTACAATCTCAGGCTAACTTTTAGCAAATACCTCGAGCTTATACCCCCAGATCCAGCTCAGATTTACCGTTCCTTGACGTTGAGTAATGAACTCTGAACAAAACCTGGTGTCTGATATACTGCGGTTGAGGCGTCATATTGAACACCTGGCACTAGTTAAGCCTGAAGAAGCATATTCAAAAAGAGTCGAACCGAACAGTATAGCAAAAATTCGAAAGCCTGTCCGCCTCATCTCGATCTATCACAGGGAAATCAGCAGACCTGGGGATGTCTTTCATCATAATGCTGTCTAAATATCCCTAATAGGGTGTTGAAAGCTCCAGGGTAAATGCAAGTCAGAAACGAGGATCCAGCCTACCTAGAGGAGGAAAGAAAATTCAGGACTTCAATCCTAGATGACAAAAAGACTTAGGTAACTTAGCATAAGTTTAGGGTATCTCTACTAAGTTTGAATTGCCTTTTACTCAATTTATTTTGACAGCCCATATTAAGGTCCTGCGTTTTCTTGCTCCCCGAGGCCAGCTAACCATGCACACAGAGAAGCCGGTTTCTAGATGGAGCTAATCACGACATGGAACCCCACATGCGATCCAATTGTTTGGGGTCGCCTCCAAGCGAGAACAGAAACGGCGAGACAACTGACCCATAGTTAGAGAAGGCAGAAGAATGAGGAAGACAGTGAAATGAGGCGATTGCGAACAACAGCTGGAACCACGATTTCCCTGTCAGGATGAGCTGTTGTGCTCTGAGCTACCTGTCTACCAGTTGTACCTAAGCTGTAAGGTACATTTGGTGCCTTGATGAGGCTGCCGCTGTGAAACCCGAAGCCCAACGACGAGACTGATTACACATGCAATAGCTTGAAATGGGCCTCAGGGGTTCTACCAGTTGCCTGACCACCAACATGCCCAGGTAAAAAGCAACTGTGCAGAGGGGCCCTCGAATTCCTACGCCACGCCTCAGCCCTGGGGTGTTGCGAGCCCAAGTGGATTCGCAGAGGGCCGTGGAAGCGCTAGGAAGACGAAGTCAGTTTGCTGAAAAGATGGAGGCAACGGAAAGGAAAGACAACAAAGGAAGAGTTTGGAGATTTGGATCCACCCGGAGAAAAATAATGGGGTCAACTGCGTAAAGATCATATACTTTCATCACGGTTATCGACTTACGGCGAGCAATTGAGCTTCAATGTTGGCTGGTTGTACAAGGTCATATCGATTTCAGCCTGATAGACTAGTCTATGATCGAGATACAGGCAGGGTTGTTGGCGATGATGAATCCCGCAGTAAGCATTGGTCACTGTACATGCTTGGGAGGTAGACATCTGACTGAGAGACGCTATGCGATTGATGTATTCAACCAACGGCCATGACATTGTGAGAAGATAACGTATGATACTACTGTAGACGTGGACCACTATTGAAGCATCACCAAGCAGGAAACAGGCCTGCCGCATTGCGAATACACGCTGTGCAATCCAATCAGTTGAGCTGACTCAAGTAGCGGTAGCCAACACATGGAAACTTGCTGTTGGATACCAAGGCAAGGCGTCAAAGAACTGGTCTCTCTCTGGTTGGAGGATAGGCGCATGCTTGACTCTTTCGGAGCAAATCTCGATAAGCCGACTTTGCCAAAATTATCAGAATTTTCCCAGTGATTGCCACAACATTATCTAGATTCCGCAATGACGCTCCATGATGAAGAGGCAATCTAGAGTTTTCGCGGTGCTAAACCCCAGGGAGAGAAGAGCGACACAACATGAGGGAGCGCCGTCTGAGGAGGGGCACGAAGAGGGAGCTACCTGTCCAATGAGGTCGATTGGTGGGGAAAAGTAGCCAGTACGGATGTCGAGGTGATGTCTGCACTGCAAGAAATGTAACCAGGACATGAAGCTACAACCCCTGCCCGGATGCCCCGCGCTGGAAGATTTGGGAAGCAAAAAGTTTATGAGGATATGACATCAGCAAGATGAGAGCACAGGACAATCAGGCACAGGACATGGGGTACCAGGAGAAACTGTGAGATCTAGAGAGAACAGACGGAAGCTACGGGAATAAACACGATGAGCTCTTGTGTCTTGATACCTCAATCAGGAATCAGCCAGAAGCAATCAAAGATCCATCTCAGGTTTGGGAGACGCAATTTTTTAGTGGGACAAACCCAGATCTGCCTGTCTGCCAGGTGCACGCAGCTACTAGACGCTTCTTCAGACCCCTCGCCCCTCCAAAGCACGCCCCCCAGCAACGCCTAGCAGCGCCCAGAAAGTGGTAGACCCCCCTGCAACACCAGAGAAGCTCTCCAAAGTGGGCTCCTTTGGAACAGCGCAGAACCGCATCGAACCTTGGCACCCGCCTTTATTTAGATCCTTTTGCTCAACTCGCTCTGTTCCGTCTTTCTTTCTCACAACATCATCACACTCAAATACCCTCTCAAAAGTCTTCAAATACACGCGATCCTCCATTGAAGCAACTGCGATTTTCTTTTCCTTTTTTCTTACTACTCTACGACATAATCTTCACCCATTCTACACACAACACCACACACATCACACAAAATGGCTCCCGCCGTCGGTATCGATTTGGGTACCACGTACTCTTGCGTGGGTATCTTCCGTGAGGACCGGTAAGTTCTATACCAAAAAAAATCCATTATGAGTTGCATTAGGAGCATGACACTAACTCTCTTCCCCAGATGTGATATCATCGCCAACGACCAGGGTAACCGAACTACCCCCTCATTCGTCGGTTTCACCGACACCGAGCGTCTGATTGGTGATGCCGCCAAGAACCAAGTCGCTATGAACCCCCAGAACACTGTCTTCGACGCCAAGCGATTGATCGGTCGCAAGTTCGCCGACCCTGAGGTTCAGGCCGATATGAAGCACTTCCCCTTCAAGATCGTCGACAAGGGTGGTAAGCCCAACATCGAGGTCGAGTTCAAGGGCGAGACCAAGACTTTCACCCCCGAGGAGATCTCTGCTATGATCCTCACCAAGATGCGTGAGACCGCTGAGTCTTACCTCGGCGAGACTGTCAACAACGCCGTTGTTACTGTCCCTGCCTACTTCAACGATTCTCAGCGTCAAGCCACCAAGGATGCTGGTCTCATCGCCGGTCTCAACGTTCTCCGAATTATCAACGAGCCTACTGCTGCCGCCATTGCCTACGGTCTTGACAAGAAGGTTGAGGGCGAGCGCAACGTCCTGATCTTCGATCTTGGTGGTGGTACCTTCGATGTGTCTCTCCTTACCATTGAGGAGGGTATCTTCGAGGTCAAGTCTACTGCCGGTGACACTCACTTGGGTGGTGAGGACTTCGACAACCGTCTGGTCAACCACTTCGTAAATGAATTCAAGAGAAAGCACAAGAAGGATTTGAGCACCAACGTCCGCGCCCTGCGACGTCTCCGAACTGCTTGCGAGCGTGCCAAGCGAACACTTTCTTCCTCTGCTCAGACCTCGATCGAGATTGACTCTCTCTTCGAGGGTATTGACTTCTACACCTCCATCACCCGTGCTCGTTTCGAGGAGCTCTGCCAGGATCTTTTCCGATCCACTATCCAGCCCGTCGACCGTGTCCTTACCGACGCCAAGATCGACAAGTCCCTCGTCCACGAGATTGTCCTCGTCGGTGGATCTACTCGTATCCCCCGTGTCCAGAAGCTCATCACCGATTACTTCAACGGAAAGGAGCCCAACAAGTCCATCAACCCCGATGAGGCTGTTGCCTACGGTGCTGCCGTCCAGGCCGCGATTCTCTCAGGTGACACCTCCAGCAAGGCCACCAACGAGATCCTGCTTCTCGATGTCGCCCCTCTCTCTCTCGGTATCGAGACCGCTGGTGGTATGATGACCAAGCTTATCCCCCGCAACACCACCATCCCTACCAAGAAGTCCGAGGTCTTCTCCACCTTCTCCGACAACCAGCCTGGTGTTCTTATCCAGGTCTACGAGGGTGAGCGTCAACGCACCAAGGACAACAACCTCATGGGCAAGTTCGAGCTCACTGGTATCCCTCCTGCCCCCCGTGGTGTTCCCCAAATTGAGGTCACCTTCGATCTTGATGCCAACGGTATCATGAACGTCTCCGCCGTCGAGAAGGGCACTGGCAAGTCCAACAAGATTGTCATTACCAATGACAAGGGCCGCCTGTCCAAGGAGGAGATCGAGCGCATGCTTAACGATGCTGAGAAGTACAAGGAGGAGGATGAGGCCGAGGGCAAGCGTGTTGCTGCCAAGAACGGTCTTGAATCGTACGCTTATTCCCTTCGAAACACTCTCTCCGACCCCAAGGTCGAGGAGAAGATCGAGGCTAGCGACAAGGAGACTCTCACTGCCGAGATCGACAAGGTCGTCCAATGGCTCGACGACAACCAGCAGGCTACTCGTGAGGAGTACGAGGAGCACCAGAAGGAGCTCGAGGGCAAGGCTAACCCCATCATGATGAAGTTCTACGGAGCTGGTGGTGAGGGTGCTCCTGGTGGCATGCCCGGTGGCCCCGGTGGCTTCCCTGGTGCTGGCGGCCCTGGTGGTGCTCCCGGTGCTGGTGGTGACGATGGTCCCACCGTCGAGGAGGTCGACTAAATTCTTTGATACCCCAACATCAGTCTCGACTTCTAGAGTTGTCTTGTGTCCAATAGTACAATGCGGAGGCTAGGGGTCTCATGGGATGATATGATGAGATTAGATTTTTCTGTTTTGTTTTTGCGACTTTCACGGTTATGAAAAAGCTCGGTGGTTTTTACCCAATGTATTTTAATGAATCGATGAATCAAAGATATTCACAATAACCACTTCGCTTCTTGCTTTGTGACATGTTTGTCATTGTTGTTGATACAGAACTTAACCGACTACATCTCTGGCTCTTAGAACCTTGGTATCGCCATTCAAACCCTTCATATCTTCATAACTGTTCAACGTCACGGATGATGATGATGTATATACATATGTCCCAAGGACTCGGAAAACATATTTCGAGATATGTAGAGGTATTGTCGTGTTTCAGGCACCTGAGAATCATTATTGGTGTGTTGACAGCACGCTGCCAAGACGTCTTTAAATGGCCTGTAAGATCCGGACCACCTACTCTCAGGAAAGGGTAACAACCTTTAGCAGCCGCTCGAGGACGATTACAGATCTTGGTTACGAAATTGGGAGTTTTCTATTAATACAGGAGCACGTTGATCAATTTCGTGGCTCAACAGGTTCATTAAATACTGTCCCTTCTGGTACCTTCCCCTCTCTACTCTCCCAAACATCTTCACTACTCGGTTTCCCAGGGCCATACTTTGTAAACTCTTTCGCACGATAATAGTCCCTGATAGCCTTCTCCCGCATCTCAGGAGAGTAACTCTTGGTACGCATGCAGAACCAGAAGTCATCCCAATGCTCACTGCATGACCTCATCTCACCGTAGCGATACACAGCATTGAATTGTCCACCCATAGAGTTGCATGCCCATGCTTGGTCGAAAGCCTGACGACAAGACATGTCCGTAGGGAGCAGGGCTTCGGAGAGGGCGTCGCGGGGAGGAATATCGGCGGGTGTAGGGGTGGATGAGCGTGTGGATTTCTTGAGAGAGAGCCACGATGGCAATTTGGAAGAGGAGGAATTTTGTTGTTGTTGGTCTTCTGTTGCGGAGGGCTTTGCGTTCTTCTCAGCTTCAAATAGGTCGATGAACTTTTGGATTTCGGGATCGGTATTGGAATTGGATGGGGCTGATGTTGAAGGGTCTGAAGTTGTGGTTGCGGTCGTTGATATTGATGTGACAGAAGGAGCCTCTTTGACAGGCGCAGCTGACTTGCCCTCGCTGGGAGGTGTTGAAGACCATAGCCAACCCATTGCGACGTTTTATAAGTCGTCGATTCAGCTGAATATCTCGTTTGAGTCTCGTGATGGTTGATGCGAAAAAGCTCGGAATTTGGTGGAGATAGAAGGGAAAGTATCGAAGAAATTGGCGCGGCTGAAGCCTGGATCTTGATTGATAGAGAACCGACTTTCCAACTGAATAGGAGCGATATAATCTTACTTGAGTCTTGTTGGTGGAGCGCAGATTGTTCTGGATATTGGAGATTCGGGTCATGAAATGCGACGCTTAGAGGGATGCCGAGGAAAAATAGATCTGCCGTATTCCCGACGAGATCTGCTCAACACGGGACTTCAGAGTTATCATGTCATAATTCTTCTAGAATGATAATCGGTATGATACTCTAAGCTTTCGTATACACTTTCATGAGCCTAGCTATTATGCTGCGATCTAACATATGTACGTGAAGGGCTTGATGTCTGCCGTGATAACCGGGCATTATGTGTTTCTCTACCTTGCACTCTACTGTTTTCTGATGGGAGGTTAACAAAGACTACTACGAACGGGAAGCTCTAAACAGTAATTCCCTAACCTTCCTGACATATTCAGAATTAAATAAAAGTATTCGTGAGCAAGTTTCGTGAGGTAATTGAAGCATCATCGTGATCTCTCTATATCATGGATCGGATCATAAATTAATTGCTTGGTGGGGTTGATCTTCACATGGGTAGGCATTTCAGCCATTGGTCAAAAAGGAAACAGATACTTTTTTTGAGGTATATGTATATATTTCTATCACCATAGTATGACTACTAGGTACCCAAATCTTAGATTAAATCTCCGATAAGAAGAATAATGCATTGTTAGCCATACAACGTGTTTCATAGCAGCTCCTCATCTCAAGGCAGTCCAGGCTGAGACTCAACTGCCATTCTCAGCTTATGACCTCATTGGAGGAAGCTAGCTGCAATGCGACAGCTCCAAGCTAGCCCTTCCTGCCAACAATTCTCTACCCTAATTAACAAACTTGGTCTCTTCACGAACTTGAGATTTCTCTCACTCTCCCAACCTGACTTGTTGCAGTATGCGCGCTGTTGGGATCGAAGCATCATGATTCCAAGCCGAGGTCTTGCGACGGCGGCACTTTTCGCAGCCCGCCGGCCCATCATATCATCGAGATCCCTCGGATGTGGCTTCGCAGCAGCTTCTCTTCGACAACGGCTCGGCCAAAATGCGATAAACCGATCTGTTAGTCGTGTGTGGGAGAGCACAGTCGTCAACCCCGAGGGTGCGGTTCCCTCAATTGCACCTGAAGAAGGTGCTGACAAAAGCGGCCATATCACTACACAATCCAATGAAGCCATTCTCTTTTTCGATAGTGAGTCTCCTTATAGACGAACCATCGCCTGCTTGTCAGCTAACATGGAGACCAGATATCTTTCCTCTCAAACTCAGCAGCGTTCTCATGCGTCCTTGGAAGTCGGACAACGACGTATCGGATCTACTCAGGCGCTTCGAATCATCCTCTTTAGGGATTCTAGACCCAATTCGCCTTGTGAAGACAGCCATTCCAGAAGACTTACCAATAAAAGTGACCGAGATCTTACCACGGCTCAAGGATGGAGGTGCATATGTCAAATTCATGCATGACTCCAACATAGACCCTGCCGAAATTGAAGGTACAGTTTGCCCTGTTGGAACTCACCTTACGCCTTTACTAACCCACTTCATCTATCAGCTCAATTAGCAAGTCGACTGAAAGAAAAGCCCACAAAACCTTGGTTCTCCATCTTCCGCCCTGTCAACGCTCGTCTCGTACAGGGCACGCCATGGCTAGAAGACCTGTATAGATACCCAACCAGCTTCATCAAAATCGAATTTGTTCCCCCAACTCCCGGCATCACCCCTGAAGAGCTCCCCGAAGAGACGTTGTACTCTTTGTTCCGCAAATATGGAAAAATCGCAGATATTATACCACAGCCAACCGACTCAAAGGTCATGCCACGGTATGCCCATGTCATGTTTCCCGTAACAAGAGACGCAATTATGGCTCGCAACTGTATGCATGGGTTCATTGTCAACGAGGTCTTGGGAGGTGGCAAGAATGGAACTAAGCTCCGCCTGTCCTTCGAGAAACGCGTCAAGGCTCATAGTATTTGGAATTGGTTGACAAACCATCCGCGTATTGTGATACCCGTTTTTGCTGCTCTGGTAGCTGGTCTTTCGGTTCTGATTTTCGACCCTATCCGGGAATTCTTCATCAAGCTCCACATTCAGCACTCTCTAGAGTTCAAGGACTCTCGAATCTACAAATGGTTCAAGAAACAGTCTGGCAACTTTGGCTTATCAACCAAACCCAAGGGAGATGGTCTCGAGGAAGTCTGGAATCACCGACGAGACGCGATCGACAAAGTGCAAGGCTGGCTTGATGAAACATCTGACACATTCATCGTTGTTACTGGACCAAAGGGCTCGGGAAAGGTTGAGATGGTCATGGATCAAGCTTTGGAAGGTCGAAAGAACGTGCTCAAGATCGACTGCAGACGCATTGTCGAGGCCAGGGGCGAGGCGGGCACTATCAAACGTCTTGCTACAGCCGTTGGCTATCGTCCCGTATTCTCGTGGGCCAACAGCATGAGCAGTATGATCGATCTTGCTGTTCAGAGCACAACGGGAGTCAAGGCTGGCTTCTCGGAAACTCTCGAGTCTCAGTTGACTAAGATCATGCAGACCACTACCGGCGCCCTCAAAGATGTCGCTGTTGGCTCGCGTAACAAGAAAGATACCGACTACAAGCTGTCTGAGGATGCTTGGCTGGAAGCTCATCCTGAGCGTAGACCTGTTGTCGTCATTGATAATTTCCTCCACAAGGGCGAGGAAAACAGCATCATCTACGACAAGATAGCTGAGTGGGCAGCGACTGTCGTGCAAAACAACGTCGCCCATGTTATTTTCCTTACTACTGACTCGGCCTACTCGAAACCCCTGGATAAAGCACTGCCCGACCGACTCTTCCGTACTGTTTCCCTTGGTGATTTAGCCCCCGAAGTTGCAAAGAACTTTGTTCTTAGCCGGCTCAAGGATCAACTCGCCGCTGATGAGAAAGCACGAAAGGAGCAAGGAGATGAAGAAACTGAAAAGTCACCTATCCCACACCCAAACATATTTGAGCTTGATCAGTGTATCGACACTCTTGGTGGCCGTCTCACAGATCTGGAGTTCCTCGCCCGGCGCCTACGAACCGGGCAGTCTCCCAAACAAGCTATGGAAGAGATCGTTTCTGAGACAGCTACTGACATTGTTCGTATCTACCTTCTTGGTAAGTCTTCAGAGATTGAAGACAAGAAATTCTCTTCTCAACAAGCTTGGCATCTTATCAAGTCGCTTGCTCAAACCCCCAACCTACGTTATAACGAAGTCACACTCTCTGCGCCATTCTCGTCTGCAGCACCTGTGGCTGCGTCAAATGCCGATGCCGCCATTGATAGCCTCGTCAGCGCCGAGCTAATCGCGGTTAAGACGCACCAGGGCCGACCCATGACAATCACGGCTAGCAAGCCTCTGCACCAAGCTGCCTTTTCGGTCCTTCTACAGGACCGTGTCCTCAGAGCCAGGATGGACTATGATGTTATCAACGATTCGTCCAAGGCCGAAGCTCGCTCAATCGAGAAGGTTGAAAACGAATTGGCTCTTCTGGGCAGCTTGCCTCGTCAGACAGCAGAGACAGCAGGGCGTATTAACTTCTTGCTCCACAAGTTGGAGGACAGCCAAGCCAAGATCACTAAATGGGATAAGGAAATGACCACTTTGAAGAAGCTTCTTAGCGAGGAGTTTTAATCACGGGTTGCATACTCTGGAAAGGATTGCTTTGATCTATAATGTCTCCTCTCTGATTATTGTCATACTATATCAGAATAGGGATATCTGAGATTTATTGAAGTCTAGAAGAATTTTCCAAGACCCAGAAAGGTGTTATGAACAATACTTATCATCCCATAGTAGATCAGCAGTGGTGTCATGGTTCAGATATGGTCGCAAGAATCTTGCAGTAAAATTGAAATTTCATCTGTCATGAATGGTATACAACTGGAAAAGCCCCTAATCGAACATAAATCATGAAGCCAGTCAACGAACGGGCGTCTCCTCCAAGGTAAATCCGACATAATGAATCCCCATATTCATGCTTTTTCTTCCAAGGATGCTCCCAACTAAACATTTGCTTAAAAAAAAAGTACACTCGTCGCCTTATCATGATCAAACAAAGTGACAATAGTTCGCCATTGACGTCCCACAGCCTTCACTATATTAATTAGTCCTAAGCCATCATGGACATTTGTGATTGATCGGGCTCTGTTGGCTGAGCTGATATTTCACAACCTTGAGTGAAGAATATGCGAGAATCTGTATCGTAGTCGTTTGTTATGCTGTAGTAGTTTCCTAATTGACAGTTAGTCACTCGGCCTTTGGGGGAAAGGGGGGGGAGGGGGGCCAAGCTGACATACCTCTTGGAACAAACCACATGCCTCCAGCGCTGAGTCGGAATGAAGCCTCGTTCACAGTGACAAGCACCTTTCCAGTATGCACAAAGAAGACCATGTGCATCTTTCGCGAATTCTTTGGCCTCTTTTCAGAGCCAGCAGGTAGATCAACAACACCCGCACCCATGAAAGGGGTGGTGAGTGTCTTGGCCATGCGGAAAGATACATTTTGCACAACACGGGTCTGAATAGCTTCACCTGATATAGCGACCCGATCCTCCATAACCTCAACTGGTTCTTCGTCTCCAGGAGGATTCGTCTCGTGCTCAGGCTCCCACAAGATGACCTCAGCGTTGACAACACCAGGATTCAGCTCCCACTCTTCAGGCTCGACCACTTCAACTTCTCGCACAGGCTTGGATTTCGGCCTTCCACGAGCTTTTGTCCTAGGCTTTGCAGGCGGTTCTTCTTGAGGCGCGCGGATGATTTCTTTGATAGTTGACAACACGAAGCGATCACGGCCGGAGACATCCTTAAATTCCTCCTCCTCTTGAACCACCCTGTCGCCTGCCCACCAATTTAGTGGTTTGAATGAGTGTCTCCCAGATCTTGTCGTCTTAACTTCGTCGGGGTTATGACGAACAGATACCAGGCCTCGCTTCTTGGGCATCGGAGGTCTATGTTGAATTGCTGCAATTGATGTGTCCCCAACATCACCTGCGGTCTGTGCTTTAGGTTTCCGTCCAGGTCTCCCCCTGGGTTTTGGCTCGACTGCTGGCGCTGACTTGGCTGGTTTTGAGGGTTTCGAGGCTTCGGTTCGCGGTTTCTTGACTTGTCTGGGGGATTCATCAGGTTCAGGTTCGGGATCTGAGGCTTCGTTATCAGGCTCTTCATGCTCCTCGGCCTCTTCTGGTTCCTCTGGCGCTGGTCGTTTCCGTGATTCGGGAGCGGCTGACTTCTTAGGTTGAACAGCGGTCTTCGGTTTCCGTCCCCTTCGGCCCTTCCCTAGCTCTTGGATCTCTTGAGGCTCTTCTTCGACTGGCTCCTCCTCCGCGGGCTCCTCTTCGACTGGTTTGACCTTCGCTGGCCTTCCTCGCTTCCCTGGCTTCTTGGGTTCTGGTTCTGCACGTTGTGACTTGTCTTTGGCTGATGCTTTGGTCTTAACAGGCTCCGGCTCTGGCTCTGGCTCCGACTCCTGTTCTGAATCGTGCTCTGAAGAGTGTCTAGTTAGGTCGTCAACCAATTCGAGAGACTTATCGAGAAGGTCCATGTCGTCCCCAACGTCGCCGGCTTCACTGGCTTCAGGTGCATCTTCCGTTTCATCAGCGTCCTCCTCCTCCTCATGAGTGCCGCCGTTGACTCCATTCGCCGTAGCTTTCCCGCGCAAAGAGGGCTTTGCCCCAAAATCGATTTTCCGGGTCACAGTAGCGTCGCGATCGTCGGAAAAGGCTGGGCGGGTAGGCGAGGAGAGATGTTCGAGGTTCGGATTTCGTCGAGGGGAAGACATCAATGTAGTCTTGACGGGCGACCGACTTCGAGGGATGGGATACTGCCTATTTTCCCTAAGTACAGTCTGAGGTCCCGGCCCAGGAACTAGAATGGTGTCAGTCAATGCATCTTACGGTTGTAGGCCTTTGCGATCGCACTTGTTTCTATATCCATATCTTCACTGCCGGCTTCGTCCTCATCGTCTCCGCTCTCATATTGGTCGTTATTTGGCGCTTCATCCTCGTCATCATATCTTTGGTCGGATCCGGTTTCTTTTTCTGGAGAAGAAAGAAGGTCGTCCAAAGGTTGCATGCCATATTCGTCGCGATTACCCGTGTCTATTAACTCGACACCAGTTTTGCTACAAGGACAATTAGACCCTACACAATACAGGGAACGATAGAATTTTGCGCTTCAAACGCGCAATATGGACCTACCGACCACGCTCGCCAAGCTTGTAAATGGCTTGCGGTTCAGCAACTTCGCTGCGCCTTGCGCCTCGAGGTGCCATTTTTTTTTTCTCCTAAATTTATGCTGCGTCTTCTAGTTCTTCTTGTGAAAAGAAATCTCTTATAGCGGCGTCAAAACGTATGGGTGCGATACGGCGAGAATTGGAAACAAAGACGCGACGGGTGACGCGGTTGTGAATGTTGTTTGGTGGTGGCTTTTAAGCGGCGCGCCCAAGTAATTGGAATCGAGTGGTCCTCGCCTGGAGCTGGGGGGGTGTTAGAGGGTCACAGTTGATTTGACCAGTGAAATCTGACATGAGCACAGTGGGCTCGAGTATGCTTTTGCATGATACCTAGGCCCTAACTTGCTCGGTCCTTTAACTGTATGCGAAGTTCGTAATGAGGAAAGAGCTGTGCTGTGGATAAATTATTCAATTTTCATTTATCTATACTCAATCGGAAGCTCAGCCAATCTGTTATGTTCATAATAAGTGACTGACTTGATAACTTACTAGTATTACTTTCAGTTTGCCGACGCTGCATGTGGCTTGACTTATAGTGGCGCTGTAATGGATAGGTACCTTAGTGCATGCAATGGCTTGTTTACTTGTTCTCAATGGATCAACGACAACATCAGATGACATGACTCCAAGAAAATCAAATACAATTATAGATTACTAGAATTAGGCTAAGCCAATCGTATATCTCCCATGACTTACAACATGGAGCTTGCTATGCCTGCCTTTAGGCTGGTTGTGGTAGTCAAGTGCCTGTACCTAGGCATAGGTCAACGGCACTATATAAAATATGGGGCCTGGGTGCTTAACGCGTCTAGACGCGTCTCCTGGAACTCTTACCACCAACTTTCTCTTTACTTCAACTTCCATGACAACCAGAGGCATCAAAACGATCAATTGACAAATCTGTTCCCAAAACTCAACTTACAACATAATAAGCTATACATTTCATCTCATAATGACGGATTCACCAGCTGAAGAAGTCCCCGAGACAGTCACCCGCTCCTCAACAACTTATATCCCACCCTCAGTCCATGGCGAAGCCCTTCTCTCAGGCTCATCATTCAACCACTTCTCCGCCGTTCCCTCCTCTCTACTCCCCAGCGACCCTTCCGACCCCTCCTCAGCAACTCCATGTTGCCTCGGTGTCGACGAAGCCGGACGTGGCCCTGTTCTCGGCCCCATGGTTTACGGCGTCTTCTTCCTCCCTATAGATCTCTCTGATTCTCTACTTCGCGAGAAGCATCACTTTGACGATTCAAAGGTCCTCACACCCGCTGTTCGTTCAGATCTTATGCGCACACTTTGCACACCTGGCTCGGATCTTCACGACTCTTGTGGCTGGGCAACAGCTTCACTATCGGCTAGAGACATCGGCGCGAACATGTACCGACCTACAAATGCCTACAACCTCAATGCACAAGCTATGGACGCCACGGTCGATCTTATAAAGGCTGTGTATGCGCTTGGCGTAAACATCCAGGAGATTTACGTCGATACAATTGGCCAACCAGCGGCATATCAAGCAAAGCTGCAGCGCGTGTTTCCCACGGCCAAAATTACGGTTGCCAAGAAGGCCGATAGTTTGTACGCCTGCGTCAGTGCTGCATCGGTATGCGCAAAGGTCACTCGTGATGCCGCGCTCGAAGTTCTTTTTGAAGCGAGGGCAGACGAAGACGAGAAAGACGGTGAGGGCATGGCATGGGGCTCAGGTTATCCATCTGACGGACGCTGCGTTGGTTGGATGAAGGGCAACATGCATCCTGTGTTCGGATGGGGGCCCGAGTGTCGATTCAGCTGGGGGACAGCAAAAGACATGCTTGAGGCCAAGGGAAATGGTGTCAAGGTTGAGTGGCCACTTGAGGATGACGGTGAGACGAGTAGGCTCACTGATTACTTCACCTCAGGGGACAAGGATAAGGAGTCATCGGAGTTGGGTAATTGGTTTGGTACACCGGCTGGCTTGGAAGCATTCTAGATACCCCTATAACCTACTTGGGAACGAATTTATTGAAACAGTCAAATTTTGGATATCACCTGGGCGTGAATCGAACATATTCTCCTTTTATTTTTACAGTAGACATTATATCCTGTTCGCTAATCATACTCGACAAGGCCCAGCGCCACTGCTCAGACTCATACACAACCCCTATGCATTAAATTTCGTCAATGTCATCCTTCTCCGTGGAAGTCGTGTTGGCCTTCTTGCCCCGGCTATCCAAAGTATCCATGCTAATGTTATCGCTGTCCTCACGCGCAGGCATGCCAACAGCCTGACGCGCTGTATCGGAGTTGGCAATAAAGTCGCGGAGCTGCTGCTTCGCAATTTCGACACCCTGTGTCATAGCAGCATTGCCCATTGAGAGCATAGGACCGAGGAGGTTAAGCGTGTACGCAACATATGTACCTCCGGCGATGACCAGGATAAGGAGGCAAAGGAAGGGGTTTCGCAGAACTGAAACGCCGTTTGTTAGTAAAAGCACAAAGGCCAATCATAGGCGGATTAAACTTACCAGTCAATATCTCGTTCCAGCCAAGAGCAAGGAGTAAACCATAAAAGTACCAAGGAACCTGAGCAACACCACCAATAGCACCTCGCTTAGCTTCGACATAAACTCCATCGGCAGTCTTCTTGAATCGTACAACAAGGTCCTGGCGCTTGCCCTCGCTGAGCACCGTCATCTCCTCCTCGAGGCTCTTGCCATCCTCTTCGTCGATACCTCCAATCGGTGTGAGGTCCTCCTCATCACTAGCCTGGACACCGTTGGGCTGAGGTCCAACGAAGCCTGGTAAGTCAGGGGGGCCATATGTTTCCGACAGTCGGAATCTCGAGAGAAGAGGAACAAGGGTGAGAGTAGACTCTCGCGCCTTGGTGTAAATACCCTCAATATCGTCACTAGGACGCCATATCCTGGGTACACCAGCCTCGTCGTATCTGAACTTATCTTCAAAGTTCTCTCGAAGCTTCAGCAGAATATTGCCCTCCATAACCTCTTCCTCGATCTTTTCTCGAAGGGCGTTCCAGCTCTTTCGGCGCAATCGCCATGTGCCGATCTCAACCTCTTCCTGAGTAGCGTCGAAGCTCTTAGCTCGCTCGGCAAATCGAACCTCGGCTTCCTTGACAATGCCCGTGAAAACTTTCCATACTCTGTCCCAGAGATCCTTCTCGGAGTCAGGCTTCTCGCCGGTTTCGGGGGCGCCACCGCCGGCTCGGCCGCTGCCCAACTTGTTGAACTCGAGACCAACAGCA
The DNA here is from genome assembly GCF_900079805.1 of Fusarium fujikuroi IMI 58289. Taxonomy (NCBI): domain Eukaryota; kingdom Fungi; phylum Ascomycota; class Sordariomycetes; order Hypocreales; family Nectriaceae; genus Fusarium; species Fusarium fujikuroi. The sequence continues at coordinate 4,257,233 of NC_036622.1, read as the reverse complement.
TCGCCAAGCCGAGATCTGACCCAGCGCTCGACACGGGTCGCAAGTCGTCGCATTTCTTCTTTTCGTAGTTTAGCGCTCTCTTCGTCAAGCTCCTTCTCAAAGAGCTTGAGCTGCGATTCGAAGTTAGTCCATGGGACCCCTTCAATGAGTAAGCTCTGAGCCTCAACACCAAAGATATCCAGTGTCTTTCGCTTTTCGTTGGCAACAATTTCGGCAAATTCGTAGCTACCACCAGCCTTCTGCCCAGCCTTCACCTTGTTGGCAACAGCCTCGCCGAAAGCAGTGACACCGGCTTTGTGGGCGGCGGCCAGTTGGCCCTGGTAGAGTGCCTTCAGGCGAGTATCAATCTTGCCCTCGAGCTCGTGTCGCTTGCGGGCGTAGACCCCCTTATGGTATCGGCTTGCCTGCACCTCGAAGGCCTTGATGCACTTCTGGCGAGCATCGTTACCAGCCAGGCCAAGGTCGGGCAGAACGGTTGGGACACCGAGCTTGGAAGCTTCGCTCTGCTTCTCTTCAAGGGGCGTGACTACGACGTCAAAGTCAATCAGAACTTCTCGAGAAATCTCGTCGCAACGGAACTGAGCCAGAAGCTCCTGTTGGGTAGGCAGGTCCAGGTCCTTGTTGTTCACAATCTGGTCCCAAATGCCCTCAGCGTAAACGGAGAAACCATCGGCAGGAATTCGTCGGTGATACTCGGGAAGGAAGAGACCACCCTCGAGCTCTTGGTCACCGTGCAGACCAGGTTTGCCGTGTCGATGTCCAGCGGTAAACCGCGACCCAAGCTTCTGGACCTCCCCGGTGAACTTATCAGCCTGAAGGATCTTGTGAGGCAGGGCAGCAAAGCCAAAGTCGAAGTAGTCCTCGATACGCGAACCCTCGAGCCCCTGAGGCTTAGAGATGGACGACCAAATCTTAGTCAGGTCCTGAATTAGGGTGGTTCGGAGGTTGCCCAGGGGTGTAGTGCCAAGATGATCGCGAATGACGAAGAAGAGTAGAGATCTGGGGGTCGACCTAGCTAGAGTTAGTAACAGCGCAAGCAATGGGTTACCGTAGAGCTTGGCTTACTGCTTGTCCTTGAGGAACAGCTGCAGGTTGACCTCGAAAACGGTCTTGAGAAGTCCCATATTCGCGCCCTGATACAAACCAACCTGATGCTCCCAGATGTTGACGATCAAGACCTCGCTGGTGGCCAGCGCAAAGAGGGCACTTTTGCGCTCAAAGTCCTGGTCCTCACCGCGCTCTCGACCATCGGTACCCTCAACATCCATGACAAGGATGTTGTCAGACATCTTTGTGCCTGCGCTCGTCTCGCGCTTGTTCTTGGACATCCAAATACCCTTGGTGGTCTGTCGACGCTCGGTTTCTGACATGACGGAAAAGTCGGTGCCAAAGAGGTTGTTCAGGAGGGTCGACTTTCCGGTCGACTGGGAGCCGAAGACGGAGATAAGATGGTAATTGAAGCCAGAGGCAGCAACATCGGTAACGTTGAGATACTCATTGAGGTGGGTGCTGTAGTGTAGTAGGGTTAGTTAGTTCTGGAGACATCATGAGTGACAAAGTGGCGGGGAACAACTCGACAGCTGTACAGTACATACTTGAACTCCTTGTCCTCGTCGATAACCTGGACGCCGTGCTCATAGCTTCCAGCCCCCGGCGCCTCGCCGACGGCAGAGAAATGGCCGTTCATGGTATGCGATTGGTATATATCAAGGAGAAATGTAGTAGACGTGAGTGGGTGCAGGTAGAGGTGGTTTATTCGAGAGCTAGGGCGTGCATCCGTGGATAAAGTACGGGTGGCGACCCTCGATATGATGAACTTATGTTATCGTGAGAATATATGCTGAAGGAAGTCTCCCTTGTTTTAATTTGTAGAGGGAGAAAAGGGTCAGAAACAGGATCGAGAGTTGTTGGGGCAAATAACTAGAGCAGTCGGACGACCAAAAAGTTGTGACCACCTGGACAGAGACAAGGAAGGACAGGATAGATCCTTGTGACGACGAATGATGGGGTTGTGAGGTACGTACTAAATTGCTGGAACGAACCTCTTCTACCCTGGGATTCGACGGTCCGAAGGCGGATTAGCAGTCGAGGTCCCACTGAAGCACCTCCCTATCACTCCTCATATGCAGGTGCTCTAAGGTAATTAGCTATATGGATACCCCTGCCACATGTTTATTTCTGTGATTCGGTGTTAAAAAAGCGGTCACATTGTACTGCAGCGGCTGCCCTAGGACACGCACCGCAAGACATGTCATCAGCTGCGTTCTGCTACTAACAAGAACTTACTACTGCTTACTCATGGTAGAGACTGGTTCTATACCTACGTAGCGGGTGCTGGCGGGATCGGTCCGGGTGCCACAACGGACGGATCAAGTTATGAAGCTTGAATGATGTTGCCCTCGGCCAATCAGAGGCGTCTCGCTTGAAGGATGTACATATGTAACACCCCGCCGAGGGGCATCGAGGGGAAGTTGATAATGATATGAGGTTGAACAGCTATAACCTCAGATATTGCAACTTTGAACCTCCAAAACATCAGGTCTGAAGGAAGAAAAATGTTGGTCAAAGAGTCTCACGTCGATGTCCCGACCTCTGCCAATGGCAAGGAGGGTACTATGCGTATGTCCAGCTCAACTCTCACGATATGCGACATGAGAAGCTTACCTACTTACACTCGTGACCAGGCATCTTTGTCTTTCATCCCACTATTCCTGGATATCCTAATGCGCAAGTCTCCTGAATCCTCTCGCTCTGCATCATTCTGACCTTCGTTCAGACGCTTCCCTGGTGTGAGTCTCTTCAGCGAGATCTACCAAGGTAAGTCCTCACATCATACTCACATCAATATCACAGCAAGCTCACTCTACTTCTCCAGTCACTGGCCCTGTTGCCCGTTTCGCCCGTCAGATCGCTGGTCAAGGCTACATCGTCGCTGCACCTTCATCTTACCATGACTTCACTGGCCCTGAGCCTCTCAAGTACGACGCCGAGGACACTGATCGTGGCAACAAGTTCAAGATCGAAAAGGTATTCACTGGACAGCCAGCACTGTTAACTTGCACTTACGATAACTAACTGTGATAGACCCTCGAGTCCTATGATGCCGACTCATACGCCACCGTCGATTACCTCCTCTCACTTCCCACCTGCACAGGTCGTATTGGAGCTACAGGCATGTGTCTAGGTGGTCATCTGGCCGTTCGCGCTGCTGTAAGTCTTTCACCAAGCATTTTCTCTTCATATTAATCAACAGCTCGACACAGCTCGACCCTCGCATCTCTGCTTGCGTTGCCTACTTCGCAACTGATATTCACTCCCGTACACTCGGCCCTTATGATGCGCCCAACACTTCATCAACCGCTCCTCCCAACAGCAACCACACCATCGATCTCTTCAACAAGTTCAAGGGAGAGGTTGCCATGATCTTTGGTGTAAAGGACACTCATGTCCCTGATGCTGGTCGCGATCTAATCCGTGCCAAGCTTCGCGAAGCTGGTGTCCCTACCAGCTTCTATGAGTTTGCGTGGGCTCAGCACGCCTTCATCCGTGACGAGCTAAGCAAGGGACGTTATGATCCTGCCATCACCAAGGTCTGCTTCGAGGTTTTGCTGGAACTCTTCGGTCGTGTTCTCAAGACTGACTTGGGGGCAAAGGACGGTGATGTCCCACCTCCGGAGCACGTTTGCTAAGTCAGCAGCCTCCAGAGACGCAAAGTTCCTCGAAATAACAATTATCCTCAAAATACTTGATTGAAGTGTAATAATAGTCTAAATTCTTTACTTCGTGAATATTGAGAGCTGCTGGTCTGCAGTCCCTGGCTGGGTTTCATAAACCGATACATCCGCACTCTTTTATACGGACGACCCAATCTGATTTCTAAGAAAGGAGATGACTGTTCTAGTCTCTCAAGTAACCCGAATACCAACATAGAAAAATTCAGTTCCGTCCCAAATAACCTCCCCAATATTACTATTTTCAGTACACACTGATCAGCCGTTACGGTTCGTCTGTCTCACTTCCAGGTCCACTAGCGCTGGGGAGCGGGTGGTTGTCCTTGAGGAGGCGGTCCCTGAGGCGGTCCCTGACCGGGCCTTTGCAGGGGGTGGGCGACATTATACTGGTTGCTGGAGCCGGCATATGGCTGGTAGCCTTGAGAACCTTGAGATGGGCCGGCAGAGAGATTAGAATGGTAAGGCGTTGGGCCCATGCCAGCCTCAGCCTCTTCGTCGAAGGGGCCACGGTGAGGGCTGCGAGGGCTTGCTTGCGTCAACGTGATGCTAGCACGAGGGGCCGTCTCAAGAGAAAGTGAGGGGATAGCCTCACCCGCCTTGCGGCGACCCCGAGTGCTCTCACGCTTGAGATCAGTCCGCAAATGCTCGATGTCGCGGTTGCGGTTGACTTCATCATCGTGAGAGCCTAGGGTGTGGTTGTCACTATTATCCCAGACACCGAGGCCGGCGGCAGGGGGGCGCGAGTTGAAGCCCTCAGCGGCCTGGGCCTGGCTCTCTTCAGTGTTCTCCTGCTTCGAGGTTGGGACCATGCGAGCTTCATCAGTAGCCTTAGCAGCCTCCTCGCGGCTGTTCTTGGCAAACTCATCGGTAACAGTAACAGAGTAAGAGGGGTTTGTAGGTCCACCAAGAGGCTCACCGCCACCACCAGGAGCAATGAGAGGCACCTTCTTCAGAGCCAGGGCAAGTGCACACATGAACTTAGAACGGCGGCTGGCGCGGACGGAATCGTTGTGCCAGTTGGACTTGTGAGCGATGGTGACATAGAGCAGAAGCTTGTCGAGGTTACCGACACCGCCAACGCTAATGCTAAGATCAGGCTGGAAGTCACGAGCGTTCTCGGGTTGACGGACAAACTTCTCCATCTCGATGCGGAGAAGTTCAATGTCCTCGAATGAGGTATCGAAAGAAACGTTGACTTCGACGGTTTCGTGCATGGCCTTGCTACGAGAGATATTCTCGATCCAGATGTTGTTGAGCTGAATGTTGGGCACTTGGACTGTTTGCATGGTGTCCAGTCGGTGGAAAACCGAGTAGAGGAGGGAGATCTTGTTGACAACCATCCTGGTGCCACTGATATCGACACGATCACCGACATCGTAGGGGTGCTTGACGAAAAGGAAGATGCAAGAACCGAGGAATTCCTGGGCAGTAACCGCGAAGATGAAAGACAGAGAAAGCAGGGTAGTTCCGGCAGTGGTGAGAGTGGTAATGAAGCTACTCTGGAAGAAAGCAACTGTGGGGATTGTCAGTGAATTCAAACACACTTCTGAGGTGAGACTTACGGAAAACGAAAATAACGACCAGCAGGACGACGACGAGAAGAATCTTATCAAAAGCCTGAAGAGCTTGACCAATATCCTTCATACCTTCGGCGATTGCCTTTCTCTCCGTACCGATTTCGACAACCTTTCGGACCATCTCATCGAGACTAATATCACCATTGTCATCACCGTCGATCATATAGAATGATTCCTCAGCTTCTTCCTTGTAAGCGGGTCCAAGAACCTCCTGGAAGTCATCCAGAACAAGTGAGTTGTGACCCTCGACAACGTAAGACATCCATATACGTCGACCCATTGCCTCAGATGACTTAGTCTTCTCAAGAGCTTCGATGACGATGGAGTGAGCGGAGTTGGGGTTGAAAACTTGTCGGCCAGCGATCTCAGAGGCAAGGTTGCCGAAAACGGAGGTAACCTTGTCTCCGATCTTGCCAACCTCTCCAATGAGCTTCATGGGGGTGGCAGAGCCGTTGCGCTTGTGTCCCTTCTTACCACGGAGCATCACCTCAATGCTATCATTAATGATGGCATCCTCATCAGCGAATTCGTGACAATGGAGAGGGAAGAGGGTTCGAGATGCATCGAACAGAAGCCCGAGCAAGTGAACTTCACGCTTAGACTCCCTGATACGGTTGGCAAACGATCGCTGATGGTAGGAGATACCGATCAGCTGGACAATCGCTTTTTCACCAAGGAAGACAGCTGAAGAAACGAAAAGAGCACCCAGGACACGGCCCATAGTGCGGACCCATGGGACGTAGTTCTTGCCTCTATCTTCCTCCATCCAGAGGTTCTTGAAAGTGACATAAGAAGCCAAGGCCCAGAAGAAGAAGGAGAAGGGAAGGATGAGATTTCCGAGGACAGTTGCGTACTTGCGAGTACCCTTGCTGACGACGCCAGTAAAGAACATGAAGAGCGAGGGTAGGAACCAAGCAACAACCTTTGCGATCCAGCATGAGAGCCACATGATGAGAACCCAGAGGAAGATTTTGAAGAGCGGAGGGCCATCATCGCCAGCCCTGTCACCATCTCCGTTCCATTTGCCGACAGGAATGCCATCCTTCTTGCCAATGGCGGCGAGGACAATTAGGGGAATGGCCAAGAGAAGACCGACGGGGACGACGTATACAAGGTACCTGGTGACAACAGAGAAGCCGATGATTTTGTAGTAGAGTCTGCCCATTGGGTTCAATGTGGTTTCCTCTCCTCCGGTACCGCTACGAGAGAGGCCATCGCCCATTCTCCTTCGACGGCCGCGGTGACCTTGACCGGTGAGTTTTTCGTCCTCGGTAGGAGAGTTGCTATCCATGGTAGAGGGTTGAGGCATGTCGGCCTTCCTCATACCACTCCGGGCAGAGGCATTGCTCTTGACCGGCGTGAGCTGAATACCGTCGCCCATTTCGTTATTGCTGTTGGTGCCACCAAGGGGAACGAAGCCTGTGTGAGAGTGACGCGAATTGCGGGGAGACAAAGAAACGTGGCGATTAACCATTCTCGTGTGTAGTTATATATCAGACTCCAACCAGGGAGTTGAAAGGGCGGGAGTATTCGATATGGTGGCCCGAATACTTCGAGTCAAGAGGCGATCGACCTGTTGGCGTGAGTCGAGGCCGATGATGAAACCGATAGGCGTTTGAAGATTGGAGGTCGGGCAGTGCTAGCAGGATATGAGACGGTGGTAGGATATCAAATCCTTAGCCGCAATGATCTGCTTGCGCTCGAAGGGTGTCTAGGAGTTAGGTGGGAATGGGGGTGATGATCTGTTTGCTGAAGACTTGCTCCAAGCTAGATATGCCAATGTTGTATGCCGATGATGTAGTAGATTCAAGGAAATAAATGCAGGCAAAACGCTACGACGATCCCATGTGTTTCTCCTCCTCTTTTTTTGCAGGTATAGGACAAAGAGCGAAGGTGATCTGCAGTCTTCTCCAGCGAAGACGAACAGGAACAAGTTGGTGGTTATTTGTGCCACCTGAGGTGAGATGAGGAAGCGAGAGAGAGAGAGAGAGAGATCAAACCTAGGAGCTAGGAAACAAAACAGAAGATGGGAAGCTTTCAAAAGAAGGGCAAGCCTAGGCCGGGGTGGGAGGGCCGTGGTTATAATAGGGACTGGAACGAGAGTCGGTGGAGAAATGATGAAGAGGAAGAAGAGAGAGAAAGGGAACGACTAGGTACTAGAAAGAGAGGTTGAAGTCAATCATTGACGAACGAGGTTTCGGGGATCATGGATTGGGTGGGTGTTCCTTGTTCCTTCCCTGTCGGACTTGGCTCTTGCTCAAGCTCATGTGAGTGCGAGATAGTTACAAGTTACACTGTGACATCCACTATCATGGTGTGCTTTTCCTTTTTTCCTCATGTGCTAGGTACTAGGCTAGGCCAGGTTTTGTTGCTATTTGAGGTTTGTCCGCCTTGCCATCCAAGCACAATCCTAGAAATACCAAGCCGGGACTCAGGTACCGTCAGCAACGAAAGGGGTCCCCGATTGTTTTTTTTTTTCCTTCCCACTCACGGGCGGGTCATGGCTCTGGAGAACCTAAACTTAGGGGCCGTGAATCCACCAGCAGCGCGTCTTCAGTCATGGCGAAAAGCCAGCCACCCACTCAAGTTTTTCTCTCCAGGTAAGGTATGGACCAAGTCCAATTGGGTCCTGGGTCATTAGGGCCCTCAGGGCTCCCCTCTCGCTGGATCATGAGCCCTACCAGCTGAAAAAGGATCCGCGACAGGGTCCCCAGACACTGGGCACCTCTGCAAGTTTTTTGCTCTTTCACTTTTTTCCCTTTCATCTGCTGTATGCCGGGCTTCAGGGGCACCCGAACCCCCCAAATGTCCGCGTTTATCCAGTAATATTTCAGAACGGCAGCGGTTCTCAACGCCGGGCCAGGGGGAGGCGCCGCCCCCCGGCAGCCACAAACAACCATTGACAGGCTGGTCTCAGATACCCCTTTGTTTCACGTCTCCAAATCGGGCTGGGGTGCTACGCGGCCGAAAACTCAACACAGTACAGTGCAGCCTTTTGTTATGACAAGAAATATGTAGGATTCAACCAAGGATGAGACGTGGGCTTGTACGAACGTGATTTTTGGTAGGCAAATGCATGACATTTCTCAGCTTTGACAATCAAAGTCTGTGTATGTCTCGGTTTGCACGTCTAAAACACCCGACCACCAACAGGCCATCCATCTACAACACTGCAAGAAGAATATCTTTACCACGAACAGAAGACACACACCCAAGCAAGGGAAGAAACATAACAAAGACTGGGGACCAGAGGCGATTGTCGATACGAGAGATCAGTCAATCATCGATGCAAAGCACCAAAAGTTAGCATCTAACCGTATCTTCTCCATATTTATTCCACTCAGCACTGTCCACCAAGAAAGCTTCAAGCTCTCGAGGTGTCCCTCCGTGGCAAAGATTTACACCAGAGATCTCAAGGGGTCCTTATACCGATCCCACATCGGGAGCTGACGTTTTGACGCCAGCAACTGCCACAGTGAAACACGGTACGGTTTCTCCCTGATCTGTGATAGTTTGAATGTTGTTGAAAGAGTCGGCATGCTGCACATGGCGAGAATCATTACGAAAAGTTCTTATTCGATGTTCGACTTACAAAGGGTCGATGGCGGCTCAACAAGTTGTAGGCTAGCGGCTAGCCTCTCGTGCTTTCAACGGCTGAGTTTCCTTTTTGTGTTACTGATTCCCGACTAGCACACCTTTGGATAATTGACGCGCAATTAAGACATTGAAGACAAGACGAAACCAACCACTTTTCTTTTCGCCATTCCCGGGAATTCTAGCGTCTACGCTACCAGAAAATGAGGGTGTTGATCAACTTGAAAGCCGCCAACTGCCGCATTGTCTTGGCCGTTGGTATCTTCGGACGAAGTTTGTGTAGTCTGATCAAAGATCCTGACGTTGATATTGAAGAGAATGCTGAAGATGCTGTCTATGATGCTGTCTATGGATATCTCATTCTGGCCATTTCATCTTCTAACTACTCCATGATGCATCTTCGGCTCACAGCCACCATACCAAGACTTTATTTCCTGCTCCAAACCCCTCTCATCTTGCCACTGGTTCAGAAGAACAAAGCGAACCATGATATTTACCCCTGCAGGCACGAAGTGACCTCAAAGTCATGCTATCCCGCATTAGCCTGTGTCAACGTGTCAGAATAAGGGTGACGGCAAGGGAAAAAACGCTCGCTAGTTAGTCCACGCCTTGACCTCCATCCACTGTGATGGAAGTCAAAGTCAAAATTTCAATTTCAAAAGAATCGAGACCGTGAACTATTTTTTCCTTTTTCTTTTTTTGGGTTTCATCGTGGATCAATATGGCAGAGTTTGCGGATATATGAAACGAGTTGAGGAAACGCTCTTATCGATTATGTCCCCCTATTTCTTCGCAAGGCGACATTAAATTCGGTTCATCTCCCGGTGCCAAGAATGTGTCTTTGCTATAAGCTGATGGAGTGTAACCCTACCTACGCTGACACTGGCACTGGGAGTTGGGACGACGTCGAAACTGGAACTTGGGAGGACCGACAGTTTGGGTCACCACTCGGCTTATTCCACCAACCGCATTTACTCTACCAGTATTACTTTTTCAACTTCAACTTGGTCCTATAATACTTTGCTATTATCATCTTGAACGATCATTCTCACAGTTGCTAATCTGCTGGACCCTTCATGTCTCACTCCTCTCCCACAGTGCCCATCCACCTTCGACAACGCAATGTCGATCCCATTATTCACGAGGAATCCACGTAGGTCGATCAGCAGTCTCCGCTTCAACCAGCAACAACAAGAAAATGCAACGTGATCTGATCGATCAAACATCCCCGGAAAAGCTTGGCCGTGCTCTTGCTCTACTGTAGAAACGCCCAAAGACTTCTCACTCCCCCAGTTCGTATCGTCGGGGCATCGTAAACGAGAAGAAGCTGCACAGTATGTGCGTCACTCACTAAGCGCGCGCAAACATCATGACGTTGAATGAATGGGAACTTGTATGTACGGAGAGACAGTGTGTCTCCTCGGTTTACAGTAGACGCCCGTGTCGGCCTCGGCATTATAGTCTCACTTCCTAATTCAGTTCTGTCACTGAGCATCAACGCCTTTTGGGCATTTATCTCCTTCCAACCCATCCGAATGTTGATCAAGTGGAGATGGTGATCATCTCCCGAGGCCCCGAATGAGAATGACGGAATTCCCACCTTGGGCCAAGACAGGTCCAGTTGAGAAGCCCGCTTCACTTTCCGCTATCACGACGTCACTCACATTGAACTAAAGAGCTCGGCGAACTTCAGCGTCAGGTTTTGGTGAATAACGTAACCGTCAGAGACGTAAATTGCACAGACGATGCGGACTATTATCATATGTACAGTAACTAGTCTTCTCCTGACGTCACTTGACTATAAACTAATACACTCGTTTCTCCTCTTTCGTGGGGTATTCATCTCCCTTAGTTAAAGACAAGGCCCAATTCCATTTCGCTTGCTACTTTCTCGTGCAGGGTATCATAAAGAGTACAGTACAGAACAAACTCTCCAAATCAATCAAGTCTCCCATAAACAAACGCCAAATGTCATGATATCACAATCTCCACCATCAACCTCATCGTGTCGTCTGGACTCCTGACGTAAGTCCAATTGTATCCTTCAACTCAACCTTTGCCTTGTCGTTCTCATAGCCGAAGTCACTGCTGTGATTATCCTCGGGTTCGCCAACTGTGTCAAACTGATACAGAGGCTCCAGTCTTGCTTCTCGTTGGAACAAGATCCATCGTCTGATCCACCAGGGAAGCACTTTCGTAACTTGATATCTCACAAAGACACGAGTGGGTACTGCAAAGATGTAGTCCAGCTCCTCGAGTGTCCGCTGTTTTGTTTCTGGTAGCAGCAGGAAGATCATAACCAGCGCGACGATGTTGAACCCTGCATACATGCCAAAAGCACCAATGGCGTGCAATCTAGCCAACATCAGTGGGAAAGTAATAGACAATACTGCCGCCCAGAAAAGGCAGGTTGCCACAGCCCACGACATGCCCACCTCACGATGCGACAGAGGAAATACTTCAGCTGAGTAGGTGAAAGGCACAGGTCCTTCGCCAGGTGAGTAAAAGGCAGCGAAAAGATAGACGAAAAACGCAACCAAAGCCATATGAGCTCCGCCTGTGCCTGGGATCAAAGTACATAGACCTGCTGCAAGTAGTGTCCATGCCATCTGAGGAAAGGTAAACAGTAGCAGAGATCGTCGACCAAAGGTGTCTATCGTCCATATTGCAGGCCAGGCAAAGACAAAGTTAACCAGCCCAAAACCCATCGATGCCAGCAGAGCTTGGTTATCGTCAGCACCTGCATCTCGGAACACACTTGTCGAGTAGAACGCGATAATATTGATCCCACACATCTGTTGGGCAATCATGACGACGAATGAGGCCACAGTAGCACGGCGCACGCGAGGAATAGTGAAAAGCTCGATGAAACGCTTGGCATAGTGTGCCTCGCCAATAAAGTCCAGCTCGACCTCGAGTTGCGCATGGATGTAGTATAAGTCGCGAGCGGCCTGGATCGGGTGGTTTCGTAGTCGTAATAGGGATTTCATCGCATCTTGGTAACGGTTCTTCTTCATGTACCAACGAGGCGATTCTGGGCAGAAGTAAATCAAGCACATCAAGGGTACAGCTGGGATGAACGCCGATCCTAGTTGGAACCTCCATGCGTTATGGCCGATTTTCGTAACAGCGACATTCGCACACGTTCCTAGGAAGATACCGAAAGCCGTCCACATCTGCCAACTCATGACAAAGGCTCCTCGAATCGGGGCAGGTGAGTTTTCCGCGGCAAAGATGGGGACTGTCTCACATGTCAGCTACGGGGTCCCAGCGACGTGCTGCTTGCCTTGTGGTCCGGAGACGTAGAAACTCACCTGTTGAAGCCTTGGTACCCATTCCAATGCCAAGTAATACGCGACACGCAAAAAGCTGTCTCCAGGTGTTACAGAAAGCGCTTCCAATAACAGGCCAGAGACAAAAGTTGGCCGAGAAGAATATCGTGCCGCGACGACCCCAACGGGAATTTAGGGGATCCGAAAGCCAACAACCAAAGAGAGCTGTTCCGATGTAAGGGGCAGAGTTGACGAGACCGACGAGGAGCTTGTCGTGTATACTTTCACTGCCGATACTGAAAGCATAGGGAAACTCCAAATTCGCGCCATTCGAACCGGTTTGATCCCATCCTTGTACGGCTGCGCCGATGGAGCATGTCGCAACGGTCAAGTACAGAACAAAGGGGACTCGCCACTTGTGGAGGATTTCGTCTCTGAGAGCTTGTATCTCTGTGTCGTCGAGCTTTTCGTCTCCATCGATATCCTCATAGCCAGTAGGGTCCTGCGCAACTAGAGCGCCCTTGCGAATGAGGGGGCGGTACTGCTCTAGTTCCTTTTTTCGACAGAAGTCATCAACATCAGCTAGAAGTCTTGCTCGTGGAAGACCCCAGAGAGGATTCTTGATTCTTGGGTCATGTTAGTCATGAAGGATTGAGCGGGCGTGCCGAGGTTTAGTGAGCGTACTTGGCTTCAATGTTTGCATGAAGGTTGACATAGGCTTCTGAAGGACGCCGTGCATGTTCTATCATGGAACTGGAAGGATATTCATTGGTGGTCCTTGACAGACTGAGAGTACTGATCAGCATATGGATCGGCAATGGGTCAGCAAGGGTAGAATATACCGTTCTATGTCGTCTCCGCCGCGATTCGGCGCCATCTTGTGTTATAAAAAGCCAGTGACTGGTAAAGTGAGAGTGAGTGACTGAGGGTGGCGGGTTGAGAGTAAGATGGGTTTGGTCGGAGAGACGGGCGATTGCCCGATTGAGAAAAGACTACACCAATGATGTTGATTGTGGTGAGAAGGTCGTGGGTGAGTTGGTCAAAGATAAGGCGAGGCGTAGATATCACAGAGACAGTCGAGCTGAGCCGAGTTGATTGATGAGCCGTGTCAAACGTTTCTAGCGGGTGTCGTCGGTCGATCGCTTCAAGATGTGGGGTTGGAAGCTGGGGAGATAAGAACAATGAGGCACAGTCAACGCCAAAGCCGAGGAAAAGAGAGTGATCGATGACTGTTTAGTTGTCGCAACGATTGGGAGATGTTAGACGTGAGATGAGGATTAATAATATGTAAGAATCGATCGAGCAGTTGACTTGGAATGAGTTGTCGTGAGTTTGGTTAAAGAGTTTGGAGGAGGCAAAGTTGATGAGTTGAGTCGAAGGATCCAGGCCGTTGGTTTGATTAGCCTAGTTGAGTCGAGTCGAGGCGGGCGAGTCTGGGGTGAGACGACGAGACTTGGTCCGGGCACTACCTTAGTAAAGTTAGTGGACGTAGCACTGGACCTAGGACTATAATGGCAGCTTCTTGAATAGACCTAGTGATGGGGATAATGCACTAAGAGTGATGGTACTCGTCTGTATTACATTGAATTTCAAGTTCACACAGGAAAAGACAACAGATTTACGAGAAAGACGCTGCGCTTTATTCGGGCTTTGACCGGCCGGTGACCCAAGGACAAGGACAAGAACAAGGTCAAGATGGGGGAAGACAGGGTAAAGGACAAGGGTCTTGACTTCGGTTCGTTATTTGCAGGGATTATCTATCAGCTTCAATACTTGTCTTTGGGGCATGACAATTGGCAATTCTTTATATTAATACTGACTTGCCAAGGTACGTGTATTTTCAAGTCAATGTCATCGTCCTCTCTTCTTCCTGTGGAGAGCGTGATTGCCCCATGTCTACCTCATCAGATAAAGATTGCATGCACATCTTTGTCTTCATATCTTACTTAAACCAAGGGACATACCGAGCTCAGTTGGTCTGTCTTTTATCTCATTTTGTTTCACTTCCTGTGACCATTTCAACGCCGAATTGACATCCAAGAACAAAGAGACGCTGATAACTCAAAGTCAACATGTACAATATAAACTCCTATTCTGGCCCAGTGCCTTGAAAGAGCATCTTTAGACAAGGGGACCTTGTCTCGGTTCCGTTGTCACAGTCCAAACTGTCTGACATCCCTCCATCCTTTCAGCCTCTGTGCCGCCTCTCTGCAACCCTCCTTAACATGCCGAACTTTTGTTCCGAGAGACAAGTCAGAGTCAAATAGCATGTTGTTGTAACCGACACATGTAATCACAAGGTACCATTCATGTCTCATGATCAAACCCAAAATGACAACTTAAAAGTTACGAGTGTGGTTTCTCATGATCCAAGACAATGGAGATCAAGGATCTTGTAATTTCCCGGGCGAACTGTCTCTAGCAGTCAATGATCTGCGCAATCACACATCTCGAATCCTCCGGATGCAAGAGATGTAGACAATATCACCCGGTTCTGTCGTGAAGGATTCCTCGGGCCTTGGGAACAGCATGGATCTACATCGCATTGCTTATTCGGTTAACCGTTTGGCTTACCCGTTCTTATGTACACACTCCGAACCGGCTCCGACTAAAGTGTAACGTTTGAGGGTTACACGTAATGCTACATGTTGTCCAACGGTGTGCTATCATTGTTCATTGTTTCTAGTCTCTTGATTTGAACAACACCGTTGAGTGAAACGATTTTTTCGTCTAAAGTCCCCAATTACCCCAAAATTTCAGAGAATGACCTCATTTGCTGCTCTCTCGGGCTGCTTGGCTTCTTCTTCAGCTCAAGGCAGCAGAATTCCCTGCATCGTGAGTGGACGTCCCCAGGGTAGCCTCATCTCCACCAACACCACAGACTCTTATCTAGATACCCCTTCTCTCTCGCGTTTTCCCCAGAGAATCCCAGCTCATCGGCCCTAACTATGATATCCAATATGCCCTTGTGCGATCCCCAGATTCCCCGTGGTTTTTGAGATCCCTCCGCTCGTAAATCTGTCCAATCGTGAGATCGCAACATCAACTATCCACACCTACCAGAAAGGCTCTCACATGGTAGGAAATACCACTATAGGAGTATAACTAATGCAATAGCTATCGTGTAGCATGCTTACACATTCTCGGAGTCGCCGATGTGATTTCCTCGCCTTTATCTCAATTCGGATGGTGAGCCCCCGAAAGATCCGAATATTATCTACCAAACAAGGCTCTCGTAAGTGTTTAGTGACACCATCTTACATTATGTGTGCCCGGAATGCACAGAACTGCACTGTATCGAGGTTCACATTCACCGCTGTTTGGAACACGATCACGATTTCCAAGGTAACCACGTATTATTCTCAGTAAACAAGTGCCCAATATAAGCGACCATATACAAATATGCGCCAGTTCGCAAAGTATCAACCAAAAGAAGCAACACCATATCTGCCAAAGAAACAACCTAATAACTCCGCTCAACTATGCACGCCATTGCAAACCTCGACAGTACCCCACAAAGCATCATTTCTTAGGCACACCCCTTAGAATATCCGTCACCTTCATCCTCAGATCCATAAACGTCTTATCCTTCTTATCCAACTCTTCAAGCAGCTTCTCATACTTGGCCTGCCACTCATCCGCAGATAACTTGGATGCTGATTCCGTAGACATGGCTTCGGGACTCGGCTCTTTAGAGTCGTCAAGCATCTCCACCGGTACAGCAATTTCCATCTGATACTGGCCCCTGAGATGACCTAGGCCGTATATCCATTCACAGCTATACTTCATCGCACCGTCCTGCACGCCAATGCGTTTGAGTTTCGTCGTCCCGGCTAGGAGGTACCCGCCTCCTGTCATGGCAGCTAGGTTGATCAAAAACATGTCCGGTGATGCTGCCTTTCTGTACAAGTCTTCAAGAACCGAGTTGACGATCGCCATCGCTTCGGTCGTTGAGCATGTATGTGTTGGATTCCCTTCAGCATCGAGCCAATTTGCCCCAAAGAGACTGCGCATCATATAACCGATAACCTCATCGACGTTGGTACGTTCTTCAAGCCTCTCAAAATACAGCCTAGGAACGTCCTTTTGTTGTGCCATTGTATCCTCAGCCTGATGCTGTCGTGACATAGTCACTTCGTTCGTAGCTCTTGCAAAGTTCGATGATGTTCCGACGTACGTATGCGGAGGAGGAGCCTGGGTTTCACCGGGGCCGTTGATGACCACGACTGGGGGAGGAGTTGCAAGTCTTACACTGCCTGATGGTCTTTCGGGGACTTGTAAAGATATACTCGGGCGAGAAGGCCTCGGTGGAGCAGGGGTAGGATGCGGCTGTGATGTTATAGAGGGGATCGAGAAACTATTCTCTGATTGTCCACTGTCTACCCCGGGAGCTGAGACCGGCGGAGTACAAATGGGGGCTACGGGTTCCTCAGGGGCTGCTGTGGTGGTCGTGGTAGAAAATGGAGGCAGAGAAGCATCTATAGGAGTTCTGTTCATCGGTGGCCGTCCTCGTGGTTTGGCACCACCGTTGGAGACTCCCGGTCTCCAGGCAGAAGACACATTCTTGGGCCCTCTTCGCTGCGTCGTAAGTCTCGGCTTGGACGGTGTAACAGCAGACTGTGGCTCAAGAGCATCGTCCCAGAAAGATTTCCTCGAGTTCGGTGTAATAGCAGACTGCGGCCAGCGAAATAGAGGCGTCTGCTGAGAGGTATCACTCGGAGTCCACGGTGCAGCGCTTAGCCTCGTGGGATCTGCTGACAATGGCATTAACATGGGACCGCTTACGGCCTCAACAGCTGATGACGGTGCGAGGTGAGATCTCTGAGCGGGAGAAGTGGCTGTGTCATCGTCGACGGGACGCTTTCTGCCTCTCTTTGGCCGTATGTGTGGGAAAAGAGCCCTCAGAGCCATGTCATCCTCGAGGGCCACACCATCGCGGATAGGCTGGCTCGTAGGGTTACTGTCAGTAGGGATCCTTGTCCAGTAATCATTCGGAATGTCCATCAGATACTCGAAAAAAGCCTTGACGTGCATGGAATTCATCCACTTCTAGACCAGTCTTTAGTGGGTAAACCTTGAGTTTGGGTGGCCCTACATCACATACCTTTAGTCTCACGCCATACTGTGCAACTTTCTGGGCACTCTCCTCCTTGTTTGGGTCTGGGGGCTCAACACCGAGCTTTGTAGTCAATTCTGTCCATGTCCGGATCTCGCTGTTGTAAAACTTGCGGACGAGCTCATAGATGGCGAATGTGCTGAAGGACTTGCCGCCGCTGCGAGGGGGGTTACGGAATGCCTCTCTCAGACTTGTCGTGTCTGTAGAGAGCGGCACTGCCGGATTGCAAAAGAGAATAAAGTCAACGTAAGCATCCTCTACCGTGTTCTCGGAAACGCTACGGTCCGGGAGACCCGGGCGCGTGGTCGGAGGCGCAGCGGATCCGGCCCCCGATGCGCCGGGCTGAGGTGGAGGCTGAGTCTGGGCCGGACTCGGAGCCGGAGGAGAAGGAGAGGGCCCGGTTGCGTTGTTGACAGAGGCAGGTGACGGCATTTCGAGTTCATCTCTTCAGGTTTTTTCTTGGCCGTGAGTTATTTTAGCACGTCACTTCTTTTTACATAGTCGATCTTGCTGTTTCGTGTTTCGTCTCATGTGAGAATTGGGGGTAAACAGAGACAGACAAGAGTGAGCTCGAAGGATGAGATTTGAGACATGAACTGGCTGATCCAACGGGGCAACGGACGAACAAATGGACCAAGGCTGAGAAAATCTCCCTAAGAGCAACGGTATTCCAGTTTAAGACAGTTTAAGAGTGTGATAGCCTTGCAGATACCATTTAGCGAAGAGTACGGAGTATTTCCACGCGTTTCAGAAATGAAAGGGGGATTCAAGTTGCAAATTAGGCCACCAAGCGATGGAGCAAAAGGGGCTAAATTTAGCAATTGGCCCAGGATGAGGAGTTTCTGCTTACCTTACTGCCACTGTAGATCTATGTCTATATCTATCTATCTATCTATCTATCTCGTATACAGTAAGACGGCCGTGCACAATCAAGTTTTGCCGTCATCATTCATCAAGCGAAATGTTCGTCTTTCAACGTTAGCATATTTCTTGACGCCATTGTACAAACCCAATCTATCCCAACTCTTAACAAATCCGTATAATTCCCGATATACTCACTCTACGATCCTCATTGGCTCTCTCAACTAGGTAGGTTAATTAACAAACAAGCTGTGTACAGTAATCAAAACCCTTTACTAATCAAATCGACTGTACGCCCTTGTGGCCATGGATGTCAATTGACCGACCTCCAGCCAACGGTTGTGCATCTTGGAATTGCGTGCTCGAGCACATACGGCCTCATGGCCAATTTTGGTATGAGATGGTCAAGTGAACTCGGTTCTGATTTGAAATCCATATGTTATGATGGTAACATCTCTAATAAGTGCAGATGAAAAGTATAAAGAGCTGGATAGGAAGCAACTTATTGCACAAAGCATCTCTATTGATTCAATAATCAATTCAAATCATCACATTTGATATCTCTGCCATTATCGCTTGCTTTTGTGCAAACTCACACCAGTTTCTCTGATATCCCTTACACCTCTGTATTCTGATCCATTTGATACACTTGGACGGTTTTATCAAGCCCTACAAGTCTTGACAATGGCCGTCTCTTCAACTATTCCCCGTGGCGACATCACTGCAACTCTCAACTTCTTCAATCCTCCCTCCGACAATTCAACTCCCTATAACCACGTCGACACTCCCCCCAAGGGTCTTCCTCAGCGCAACTTCACAGACAACCCTCAACCTACTGTCATACATGACATCCGTGGTCATGAGTTCAAGTATCATCTAGACCGTGATGCTTTCCAGGTCATCCAAGACGTTCCACCCTCCAGCGAGATTGACTTCGTCGATGATGATTCTATCAAGGAGAACTACTATCCAGAGCTTGAACAGCTTCTCCTCAACAACGTCCCTGGCTCCAACAGGGTCTTCTTCTTTGATCACACTATTCGCCGCCAAACACCCAATGCTACTCGTGCGCCCGTGACTCGTGTACATATTGATCAAACAGCTGCGGCTGTAGCTCAGCGAGTTCGCAAATACTTCCCAGATGAGGCAGACGAGCTTCTCAAGCGTCGCTATCGTCTCATCAACGTCTGGCGACCTCTGAACAAGAAGCCTCTCGAGTCTTTCCCTCTGGCTGTTGCATCCTCTGCTTCTGTCGAAGATGACGACGTCATCCCGGTTGAGCACAGATATCCAGATGGGTACCGCGGTTGGACTGCAGCGATTCAGCATAATCCTGAGCAGAAGTGGTATTACCTCAGTGGTATGACAGGCAGCGAGAGGCTCTTGCTGGAGTGCTTCGATAGCGAGTCTCTCAAGCCTGGATCTAATATCAAGGGCCGTGTGCCACATACTGCTTTTGAAGATCCTAGGACCCGGGCTGAGGCGGAGGGCCGTGAGAGTATCGAGGTGCGCGCATTGGTATTTGGTCCTTGAAGTTGCGTTGATTGGAAGGGAAAAAGAGAGAGTACGGCATTGGAGTTTATGATATCATTATATGTTGATCTAGTCGCATTCAATTTGATATAACAAGCATGACGTTTCTAGTTCTATTCAACCAGTCTCAGCCCGCTAGGAAAAGTGAAAACATAAATGCATTGCTGATAATTCAGCTCGTTTCTTTATTCAACCCTTGAGTAAAACTCATCCCAACTTTGTGAACCCAGTTAACAGACCCCACACCGTCTGCTGCTGTAGTCTCTTGGACTTCCATGGAATAAGATGCCGCCGTAAGCCAAATCGATGCTACGCCCTTGCGCCGCGCTTGCAATACTATAAAAGGAGGTCATTTGCGCCGCGAGAATCTCTAGTTCTTACGTCCCTTGCCACGCGTACTGCTGCTACCCTGGCGGCTCATGGCAACTCCGCCAGCACTGCTCTGGCGGCTCATAGGCACTGCGGCGCTGGACAGAGCTGCTACTGAAGTAGCTGCACCAGCATGTGCTGGGCTTGGTTGATCCCGAAGGCTGCTGAGAGCTGGTAGGCCCAATGAATCGCGAACATATTCCGGGTCTTCTCTAGGAGCGCTAGTGAAAGCGACATACCGTGAATGCTGGTAAGGTATTGATACAGCAGCGAGGACCCGGCGCATTCCAGTTGGGCGATCAAGGTGAGCTCCAGGCTTGTGTGCTGCGTCGTATTGCTTGAAGAAACCCATGATCGTAAGATCAGAAGTGATATCGTCATTGGACAGGGGTACCGGGAAGTTCTGGTCTGCTGTACGAGGGTAGGGCTTGAGATATTGCTGGGGAACCGGAGGAGGCATCTTGGGGGGTTCGTGTGCGTGGAGAATATCCAAGTTGTGAACTTCGAAATTGGTGATACCTTCAAGACCTAAAATCTTGTCGTCGAGCAGATTACCGCCACGAGTGCTGCGGGTGGCGTGCGAGACGGAGCGCTCCATAGCTGGGGCAGAGGGCTGAGAATCGGCGTCCTGGTCGCCATTGGCTTCACCATTGCCGGAATCGCTGTCTTCGGGAGAGCCGCCGCCACTAACACGATTGCGAAGAATATACTGGTGCGCAGCAAGGGCAGCAGTGTTGTAGTTAAGCGAAAGCTCCTTGTCGGTGAAAAGCTTATCAATGCTGTAGATAGGTCCGTTCTGCTTAGCAGCAGCACGAGCCTTTTCAGACTGCCATAGGGGTGTAGTATTGTGGTTGTCGAGGGCTCGTCGTGTCGGGGCAGGTGAGCCGTCGTCATCGCCGGCGTTTCGCTTGCGCTTCTTGTTGTCGGAATACATCTGCAGATCGTCGGCGTCCTTGCGCAGACGTGTGGCTCGCTTTCCATGGGGACCACCGGGGCTCGCAGGATTGGTCAAGCTGAACTGGTTGGGGTTGAGTAGCAAGGCGTTGGAATCATTAATCTCCAAAACCTCTTTCTCGCGGTTCAACCGGTTCTTCTTGTGGGTGAGGGTATTGACCAATCGATCTCGAAGAGTGCTGGTAAGGGCTCGGTGCTCGCGCTTGGCGGTCTCAACCTTGTAATCATATGTGTTTCTATATTCTTCTCGTCGTCGGTCGTATTCATTCTGTTTGGATACATGGTTAGCAAGACACTTGGTCGTGTGGCGTGGGATGGCTTTTTACTTTTGACTGCGCCAGCTGAAAATCACGAATTTCTACCAAATCCTCGACTTCGTCAACGAAGTCAGAGAATCGGATGCCAGCCATGTCAAGCAAGCTTCGGGCATCTTCGGCGTTGACCGGAGGACCCTGTGTGTTGGTGTGCTCCTTCTGGAGTTCAGAGATGACCTCAAGGACTTTCGGATCGTAAGGGTCGAAGCGCTGGACGAGATTGATGTCAAACTGGATCTTCTGGAGCTGATCGCGATATGTCATGTCCCTTTCCCGGTGGAACTTGTCAGTCATGCTAGAGAGTCTCTCTATAAGAGCCTGTCGCTTGCGATCTCTTTTTGACTGGGAAGCGGGAGCAGGAGAGCGTCGGTCGGTTCGGTTGGCCATGTTTGCAAGGGCCGCTGCTTCGTTGGCGGCCATTGCAAATAGTTGCGGTTATGTGTAAGTGGTGTCTGAAGCTTACAAAAATGCTTCTGTAGGCTTCAAGAAAAGAATTCAGAGGGTTGAGATCCGTGCTATCTTCGTGATTGTATGTTCAGGGCTGAGGTTGTAAGGGTTGGGAGAGTAAAGAGTCCATGCAACTTGGGATAAAAGAGCTGAGTGCAAGTGAAAGAGATGGCCAAGACAAATAGAATCAGAGGATGTCTACTCCACAACAAGCTGGGTAGGTACTTATTGGTTGGTAACAGGAGAATAGAGCAGGCAAACGAACAATTGCCAGCGTAAGTGCCAGTGCAACGCAATAGTATGATAGAACAATGTGGCAGTGGAAGTAAAGCAGCTTGGAAGTGTTTCTATTGTCTCGGCTCAAACTGGGAGAGAGGCCCAGAGAGGCATGACCTCGCCGGGGCGCTTGTTAGTGATCTCACCGCCTACTGCAAACGGCAGTATAGGGAAAATAGTGCCCCGGGCCGATCTTGTCATGCGACCCAGTCAGTGGAGTGATTGGCTGTATAGTCATAGTGCGAGATACTGTGCTTACACGGTCAGCGACAGAGCTTAGGTAACCTTCACCAGGAACAATTAATACGTTCAGCGGGAACAATAGATTTTAATCAGCTTTCAGTTTAAGAATCTCTATCATTGGTTCACAGACCTCCTCGAAGCTTGTGCAACTGGCTAATCAGTCCAAACCCACCCGGTGCCTTTGTATCCTCTACCACAGTCGCTGCAGCATCTCTAGTGACACTTCCTTTCCGTGACCGTGATTCTACTTTAATCTTTTCCTTGGTCAGCTCCATTTCCTTCATTAGATCCCGATGCTTGTCTTCAACCGTCTTGGCAAGACTCTCTATAAACTTATTTCGTCCCTTCTCCTCTGCTGTGTCCTTCCATACACGGTTAAGCTCCTTGAGTTGTTCAATTCGTTGTGCCGCTTTCTCAATGCCTTGAACAGGGTCGTCAGATTTGTTCAGTAGATCTGATATCTCGTTTCTGATGTTCTTGAGTACTTCCTTGCCCTTTTCCTCTGAACTTTGCTGTGCTGAACCTGGCTCGGGTGCTGATACTGAGAGGAAACCGGAGCTGACGGAGATCTCTGATGGTGGAAAGACGAATTCCATAGCATCTCCGAATGTCTTGATAACTGAGTCAAGGCGTGCTCGCACAAGAGTTAATGTTTGTAGCTGTCTGATGAATTCAGGGTCATCTGGATTGGCTCCATCGTTGGTAACAGCTGCAGCAGTTGTCGACGGTGCCGCACTCCGGTCTTCTTTAGCAGCGACCGCAGCGGCATTCTTGGCCTCAATAGCTTCTTGCAATCCTTCGGGAACAAACTTCTTGATGTCGTCATGAAGCGTCTCATTCATAGTCTCCTGGAGACTCAACGTCTCGCCTCGTAGTAGCTCCACCTCATAAGCCAGGCGACTCCCGCTTCTCAAAATGTCATCAGTGAGATGCGTAAGAGTAGTTGACAGCCGTGAAGTCTGGGCGTTAAGTTGTGAAATAAGAGCCTGAGCTTGTGTGGACAGCTCAGCGAGCGGTGTGACATCTCCGGCTCGGCCAGGTATAGAGCGCTGCTGCAGTGGAGGAAGGGTTGAGTTGAGGAACGTTGCGGGATCAAATGTAGGGTCTAGAAAGTCTTGTAGGAATTCATCTGATGTATGTGTTGACTTTGGCTGAATAACAGCTCTTGACTTTCGTCTCGTATGTCCTGGTCTTGTAGCTGCGCTGCTGGTAGCCCTTCGGCGGCCAGTTTTCAGATCTGTGGTCATCTCCGATAAGGCTTGTATGCATATAGAGTTCTCTCTACTCTCTGGATTTTATGAATATCTGTCGTCATAAAATTGGCTTAAAAGTCCCAAGGGGTATCGTTTCTGACTGAGCTATAGCTATGGTGGCCACTTTGGGTCGTTGGCACGGAATGCATGACCTAACCGATGATAACCCGGTCGCCCAAAATCACTTGTCCACTTACAACAATCACCACTCTCTTCGCAACAGACTTACAAAACCTGACTCATATAACATGAGTGATTCTCAAGAAGAAATGAGAATTGATCCCTCAAGGGCTCAGGCTCTTGTTTCTCAGCTTAATTCCGTCAAAGAGCGTATTGCTGCCGTAGCAGACGGTCGAAATGTATGCATGACACTCACTCTCACTCTCATATTCAAACACCAATGAATATACCCTGGCTTACATCTATATCAGGTCCGACTTGTTGCTGTCTCAAAGCTCAAGCCTGTAAATGACATTCTAGCACTTCATCAGGCTCCTACTTCACATACCCACTTTGGTGAGAACTATTCTCAAGAGTTGACTCAAAAAGCGGCCTTGCTCCCGAAAACTATTCAGTGGCATTTTATCGGTGGTCTCCAGTCTAGTAAGAAGCCTGACTCACACACATGGAACCACGCATACTGATATGATATGTTAGACCATTGCAAGTCTCTGGGAAAGATTCCCAATCTCTTCTGTGTCTCAAGCATAGATACTTCCAAGAAGGCCCAGCTTCTCAACACTGCCCGCACCAATCTTCTTTCTTCACAGCCTGATCTTGACAAGATTGGTGTCCATGTGCAAGTCAACACATCCGGAGAGGAAGCCAAGTCTGGCTGTGCCCCCGGCGAAGAGACCGTTGCTCTATGCCGTGAAGTCATTGAGAAATGCCCCAGCCTCCGTTTTCTCGGTCTCATGACCATCGGGGCTATTGCTCGCAGCAAAGCCACTACCGCTGAGACTGAGAATGAGGACTTTGTTACTCTCAAGGAGCAGCTAGATCTTGTGGCTAAGGAGCTGAGTTTGGATAAGGAGAGCTTGGAGTTGAGCATGGGTATGAGTGAGGATTTTGAAGGTGCAATTCGCCTGGGAAGCAGTGAGGTTCGTGTAGGCAGCACTATTTTCGGGCAGAGGCCAGCTAAGGCAGATGCAAAGATCAAGGAGTAAATACCGACTTAACACAAATTCAAACTCACCTTCTTCAAGTTGATGAGGTTCTCCAATGCCCTAACACCTGCTCCATTGTCTTCACCGCCTGATTGGATTTTTCTTTGCATCATATTCATTCAATTTACAATGAGAGATCGTGGTATGTAATAACTGCATCCTCCTTGATCAGATCACTCCGCACAGCTTCATCGCCTTGTGCGGTAAAGAGGGACTATACAAGGAGGATAGACGCAGGCAACTTTTCAGCCAACAAACGATTGGCTTCAATTGAGCGCTTCCTCCGATTTCATGCTAGTTCCCCAACGCCCATATGCTTCTGTGGTATTATAACAACTCCTGTCCGGCGAATATATAGAAGATAAACATCATGTTCTCCCATCAAGTCACCATCACATTACGGAAAGAGTCCGAAATCTGTTCCCGTGAAGGTGGCTCGAATCGATCCGGTCCCGTTGAGATTCCTGCAGCAAGGCGTTCTTGCATATACTTCAACAAAACCGCTGGCACGGAATCATCTGTGGCACGGATAGTTAATCGAATCATCTGTCGAATAGTTAGAATATGCAACATCTGAAGCGGAATGGCTTCGCCTACCTGTTGTCCATAGTTTGGTTCCAGTCTCATAAGGCAACCAAACTTGCCTCCTTGAGATGTGTGAAGCACGCTTGCACCAACAACGTTCTTGGGGTTGGGGTCAACCATGTCCAGCACACGCCATCTGAAGCCCTCCACTGTCTTTGTAACGAAGCTCTCTGTGATTTCTCTGTCGCCCTTACCACTGACTCCGAAAATGGCTTGCGCCTCCCGTGGGGCACCACCAATCTGCTTCCATCTCTTGAAAAAGTCCTCAGCAGTCAACTCTGCCGGGTCCATGAATTTGTGTATAGACACGGGGAGCTTCAGAGTAAGTGCCTGTAGTGCACCAGCCAGGTAGCTGATGCGTACGGTCGGACTCTTCTCAAAAATCTTCTTTGCCTCGAACATAACAACTTGCTGGGACTGTCCACCTTGCACAATGGTACTATCAGGGAGGTTTTTGACGTCCCATGTGAGATTCTCTTTTTCGTTCTCGTCCAGATCCAATGTCGTTGTAAAGGAACTGATGTTTGCAGGTGTCTTGTTCTTAAAATATGTGATCAAGCAAGCCATCTGGCCACGATATTCTGATCGAACACCGATCTGTAACTGGCCATCTTCGTATAGAACGCCGTCCGATCTAACAAGAAGTCTGTTGAATCCTTGCTCCCATCCGGGTGACAAATGAGCTGCACTAGCCAAGTTAGGGGCCTTGAGCATCTTTGGCTCAGATGGTGTAGGTGCGTTGAGATCGAGCCCAGCCAAATCGGCAACTCCATTGCCATGACCGTTTGTACCAGTTGCAGCCTGGCCATTCGGTTTCCCGTTCAGTGGCACATTCGAGCTGAAAGTCCTCTTGAGTGCTCCAGTACCCATGCTAAGTTCCCGAGCGTCTGCATTGGCGTCCTTTCCTCCCACTACCCAGGTCCGTCGATCGCTCGTATTAGCGTGTTTCTGGTGTAGTCTTGAGAGAAGTGCAGACTGTCGTTCAGGGAAAGGAGGCATCTCGTCGCAAACTGTTCGGAGGAGGTCATCCGTTGGCATATTCACAAGGGTCAAGTATTCACACGCTCTCTGCTGAAGCTCGGAGTCCAGATTGTGGCTGTGAAACTCAAACACATGAATAAGCTGAGGCTTGATTTCCGGGAACAAGTTGACATATTTGACAAAACATGAGAGAATCATGGCACGAGTACTCGAGGAGCATGCTGTCAGCTTGCCCTGAAGAGCCATAAACTGCTCAATAGGACTGCAACGAGGCTGGTCAGCAACTAAATGACCAAACTCTCCCAATATATAGGCGCCAATCTTGACCAGAGTCTCATGGCAGTGGTCGCCCTTGACATATTGTAGCGCATTCTGAGCTGCATAAACCTGTAGCTCCTCGTTGTTCGTCACAATTTGAATAACTCGCTGCCACACCTCATCGCTGACATGATCTCCAGCCATGGCGATAAGTCTGAGGGAGATATCAACGTACCACTGCACATCAGTGGCGTACTTTTCCGTAAGAATGGCAATCTTAAGGACCATTTCTTCTCGGATAGCAAAGTCGGCATTCTGTAGGTAGTGCAGTAGCTCACCAACGATGACTTGTGCATTTGTGGCGTCACACATGCTGTAGAGTAAGTCTAGACCCTTGCGACGAACACTGATATCTCGATCTTTGAGCGAGCCAAGAATGATTTCCTGGTGTTGCTTGATGGGGTCCAGAGTTTCAGCGCGTGCAGCCAGATGTGTCATGGCTTCCAAGCCCAGATATCTGACGTTGGTCTCCCGGCTCTGGATAAATTTGCCCAGTCTCGTTGAAATTTGCTTCATCAGGCCATGTTCAGTGTCTAGATGGATAATAAGGTTGATGGCTTCAAAGAGCACGGCGTTTTGAGCGTTGTTCTGTTGAACGTTCTTGTTGGTCTCCATGGCTAGGTTCAGGATCTTTTGCAAGGACTCGCGAATCATTTCCCGAATATGAGTGTCCTCTGAACATTGTGTCAGTAACTACTTCCTGCTTAAACGCGCTACCACACTTACCTGCAGGTGGAAAGTATTGCAGAAGACGAAGTAATTTGATCTGCAGCCAGGGGCAGGGGACTTTGTAGTAAAGGTAATCGGTCGTATACTCGCCGTCGATAAGAATTCGCTTCAGACGAGCTGCTGCTTTGGCATACGCTCCCTTGTATTGCTCTAGATTATCTTGGGCTAGTGTCATGACCAGCGATGTGACCGAGAGTGCAACGCCGAGGTCAGAGTCATCCATAAGGTGGATAATGCGCTCCGCCCATTGCGGCGATATGATATCTGGGTGCTTGCGGTATAGTCGGAGAAGCGTCAGAGCAGCCTTCTTCTTGACGAACGATTTTGAAGTACTACGTAACAGCGGTCAGCGTGGTTCCTTCGCACTAAAGGGGTATAAGCGCATACGGAGAAATCAGGAGTCTATGAACCTCTCCATTCAAGGCTTCGCCCATCTCTCGACTTCCAACGTTGGCAATCGCATGGAGAGCAAGACAATTGAAAAGCTCATTATGATCGAGTAGGTCCTTGCGGATGCTGTTGACAACAAGGTGCAGAAGCTCGTGCTTCTCGTGGAGAAAGAGTGTCATAGCCAGATAGCCTATCTGCTTCTCTGAGTATTTGTTTGCTGAGATTAGATTCACAGCCTCGAGGTGTCCAAAATCGACATTCCAACCCAGGATGTAAATATATAGCAGCTTGCAGACATATTTCTTCTTGTGGTAACCGCTGAGACTGCCGTCCTTGAACTTCTGTCGAATATTGGCCAGCTCCTTATTGATTCGCTTCTCCTCGAGTTCACGCGCTCTCGCATTTCTGAGATCAGCAATGAACTGGACCAATCCACGCATATTGGCATTGCTGCTACTTGAGCGGCCGAGAAAGCCTGTGCCTGAGCTCGACATTTTGGGCGGTGGTATGCAAAGGTATTCGTGCGGTCAAGTCGCTGAAGACCCCTGATTTTTGGAACGAAACGGGGGGAGTCGGCTTAGATGGATTCGTACGGTGGACGGTGATGTCAAAATATCTCCAAGACAGAGTATGGTCGCGCCTTATCGCAAGAATCGCATAGTCGACTCGAATTGTCCAGACGGCTCACGCGCCAGACATCGATTGTTTGTCGATGTGATGGGAGATTGCTCGCTGGAGGGGCGAGCTAGACTGAAGATGCGGATGGAGATGCGGTGGTGGGCGGTGCTCTGTTGGTGCGGCCTAATGATTTAGTTAGGAGTTGCGGAAGAGGCCCGTGGGCTAGGGAACGGATGAGTCGGGGATTGACAAGGGCTACGACAGGCGAGAGGGGATTGTATTGTAAGCGTGTCGGTGATGAGAGAGTACCAGCGAGTCCTGCAACAAACGACACAGAAGGGCTCAAGAAGGAAAGGAAGATATGTTTATTAACAGCAAAGTTGGTAGAAGAGGAGGTGAGAAGCGTGTTCATCTGTCATCCCATGGTACCCAGGCCAGTAACTTCTAGCCTCTGAGAAGCCTCCTGTGTCCTGCCTCCTACGGGTGCAATAACGGCCAGAAAGGGTTTAACCGCTCATGGTTACAATTGGTCCGTGCTTCGTTCACTTTAACACTGCAGCCAGTAGAATGCTTCCATGGAGCTATCAAATTCATCATGACTTCAATTGCTTCAATGCTCGAGGGTTATCGTTATTCTACATAAACAAACTTCACATTCCTTTTCAAGTTCAAATATAGCTTGGTTGATTATAGTTCGCAATGTCATCCTGCACGGTTTCACGATTGGCAATGCGCTGTAGTCGACAGACTTTGTCACAGCCAGCCAGTCTCTATCGTCACATCTCAAATCAACGGTTTTATGCTGTTCAAGCTGCTGGAGCCCCTCGTTTCCAAGTTTTCAATCGTCACACAAAATGGCTACAAAAGGAACGAGCTGGTACCAACTCTGAACAAAGCCGGGAAGCTGATTACCTCAAGGATGAGGTTGCAATACGAGTATCAGAAAGACTTCTAGTAAGTACCCATGTTCTTGAAGCAACACTCGCTTCTCACATACCAATAGGACATCAAACGCAGATTTCCTCGAGTGTTGGATCTCGGCGCAAATTCATGCAACATCGCACGAGCTTTGGCCCAGGAGAATCCTGATCCTGACCCTAACACACCTGAGTCGCCGCCACTGGCGACTCGTATTGACGAATTGGTTGCTGCTGATTCATCTCATTCACTGCTTCACCGTGATGCTGATCATGAGTTCAACAATAAGCTTAACATCACTCGAACGGTTGTGGACGATGAAGAAACGATCCCTTTCGAACCTGCTTCATTTGACCTAGTGATGAGCTCATTGAGTCTCCATTGGATCAACGATCTACCCGGTATCCTCACTCAGATCAACAATGTCCTCAAGCCTGACTCTCCTTTCATCGGCGCTATGCTTGGCGGAGACACACTATTCGAGTTGAGAACGTCACTGCAGCTGGCAGAGACAGAAAGACGAGGTGGCATGTCTCCTCGTGTCTCTCCTTTGGCTGATGTCAAAGATATAGGTGGTCTGCTTCAGAAAGCTGGCTTCAAGATGTTGACTGTTGATATCGATGATATTATCGTTGATTACCCTGACACATTTGCTTTGATGCAGGATCTTCAGGCCATGGGCGAGGGTAACGCTGTCCTCGGAAGGGAGATGGGTGCCATTTCCCGCGATGTTCTCCTCGCTGGCGATGCCATCTATAAGGAACTTCACGGTAACCCAGATGGATCCATTCCCGCAACTTTCAGAATCATATACATGATCGGATGGCGCGAAGGTGAAAACCAGCCACAACCTCTGGCCAGAGGAAGTGGTGACATAAACTTGAAAGATGTCTTGGAGCAAAAATAGAGGGCAGATGATTTGTATAATGTAAATAATGTAACACCAGAGCTATGTTCCGCGGACAGGGGTTTACTCTGCGGCTTATGAATTGGATTCATGATTCTATGTGTTGACCGCTGATCATTGCGAACATGTCTCTGGCACCTAAACCTTCCGCCAGTCGGTCATTGTTCGGCCGATACATCCCAGACCAGCGACTTCAACGACCTTCTCGTGCCAGCTCAGGAGCACACTCATAGCTGCAGTGGCGGGCTCATTCGAGCCAGGTCGCCCGGCGATTTGGCTGAAACCTCCCGTCGATTGAGGTGTAACCTTGTTTGGTGATCGAGAAGCTGTTCCAGGGTGAACCGTAGCCATTCCTTTGTAGCTATCACATCGTTAGGTTTGCACATTTATCCACCCGTTCCATCATCAAACGTACATATACTTCATCAGGACATCCAGGCATTCAGAACCGCCCTCAGATCCATAGATGCTCTTCAGTAAGGGAGACATGTCGCTTGCCTTAATCGACTGGAGAACCTCAATGATAGTGTGCAGGTGAGCGTCCTAAGAAGGAACGTCGTGTTAGATTCCACAGGTGCAGGGCCAATGTACGCTGCCTAATCTTCACTCTCTGTTGACATACCTTGGCTGCGTCCGTTCCGTTATATACTGGCGTCTCCAAGCTGCCCCTCAAAGCTCCCTCCGCATCACCGCCTCTCAGAAGCTGCCTAATCTGCCCAGAAAGCTGGCGCACTTCCGCCTCGTCGATCTCGGGCTGTGGGGGATGCAGAGTCGAGGTGTCGAAGTTGACGCTGGAGTCTTCGTTCAGGGCGTCGATGTTGATGGTGCGCCATGCGTCACCGAGCGTCGCGCTCGTATGCTGCTGGATAATTGACATCTTGGTATTCGGTATTATCAATTGTTATCGGGTGATTTGCGTGCGACTCGAGGTATGGGGAGTATTCCTGTATTAACTGGAAGCTATATCGGTGTCGGCTTGGGTGGACGTTCAAGCTGCGTCAGCGATGGCGGGGTGGAGGTGAGGCTGGAGTTGTGGCTTGTGGAATAGTAGCTTGCCTGAATTGGAGCTCGTCAATGAGTGATATATAGGAGGACCTAAGCTTCAGTGGTGCGGCCCTGCTATAGCGGCCAACATCCAAGGTAGGAATATAGTGGACTTTCACTGACTCCCAAACGGCTCAAGGTATGTATTGTACTATTTGTGAAATTCTCTATCAACACTAACGTCTTCGGTTCCACACTGTCATGCAACACTCTTTGTATCTTCGCTATGTAGTAACAGGTAATTTTGAGATAATTGCGTCTTTGGAAAAGGCTTACTGAGTTGTCCATCAGGTAGTCTTGTTACACGCGCAACTGTCTTGGCATGTCCAGATTAACGCATTCTTTTGAACCATGCAATACACTAGAATAAACAGGACTTATACGCCGTGACTAAATAGCTAAGTTCTGTATGGAAGACTCGAAGTTTCGAGCCAATCGAGTTGATGGCACGGGGAGCAAACGATTATCAAATCCAACGTAGTGAAAAGAATGGTAAAAAATAACGAGGTGAATTTCAAGCTACCCTAAACAGTGAGTTTGGTCGCTGCCCCGCGAGCACCTTCCTTTCTATCACTACATGAAAACCAAGTACACCTGCCCACCACCCTACAGGCAAATTCCAATGTGCTGTAAACATCGAGCTACTAATACACTACCTTGTCTATTCTGCTCTTTCAGATGAAAGAGAAAAGGCTACTATCTATAATAGTTGGCTCTACGTTCCCTAAGCTACCACGGATACTTACCCGGTATTCCATCACTTGGTTGAGCGGCTGAAATAACCGGATGCGTCGCGGCACGCAACATGCTTCTCCAGACTGAGAAGTCGCCATGATAGAGTATCAGGGGTCAGCCTGTTCGAGTCAGTTTATTGAGGCTCTGGCTCTTTGCAGTCAATGACCAGACTGTTACGACTCATGGCTGAAATGAGGAAACCGATGAGGGACCCTTTCAGACCTGTACGCAAGAGTTGGTGCGGTTGGGCACGATAGTTACTATCTTGATAAGGATCAACATTGGGGAGCGCGGCGGGCGGAAGGCAATAGATCTGTGCATCCATCTCATCAGAAGCTTGACTCGTGGCTTGCTTGGTCTATCGTTCGGGGAGCATACCCGGCACGAACGACACACACACCACAACAAAAGCTCCTCGTTGGCTTCATAGATCAGCCTTCCAGAAGCTTGCCTACCTTGTCTAGTCAAGAGAGGCCTCTTATTATGTCTCCACACAAACAGCCCAGGAACCATGGACGTTTGGGACAATTTTTTTTTTTTTTTTGAAATTACCTGGCGGATCCGGCACGGACGCACTACAATTGCGGAAGCGGTTCCCCGGTGACACGAATACTATCGTCTCAACGAACACAATTCAACCAAGCAGAGAGGTCTGAACTGACAACAGAGAGGTTGAAAGGGGACAGCCACCAAGGCGGGACGCATCGGCAGAGTGTTGGTGCATATTTGGGTAGGGTACTCAGTATTGGTGCGAAGTTGATCAAGGAAGTAAACACCCACAGCTTTACACTGAAAATTTCTGCCAAATATGACGTTCAACGCAGGCTTTTGTCGGGGTGTCTTCCCAAGCAAGAGTCCAATTCTGGTCTGCAACACTGTTCGTTGAGGCTTCTGGAAGGCAAGAAGCGATCATCTCGTTTAGCGTAGCCTTCAAAGCGAAAATCCCTTGAATCCGATAGGTGGACTTTGATACTGCCCCACTGCATATGCCATGAAGGGTCCTAATCTCATCTTCTTCGCCGGCGGGTACGTACTAAGTATCAGCAACACCCAGCAACAAGCTGAGATAGGCACTGGTGACATTTCCACCTTGACTAGCTGCAATAGTCTCGAACCAAATGTCACTGGCTTGGACATGGCAGCCCGATCTACAAGCAGCTGCCGTGCTCGACAAGGTCAGTTGTGATAGTGCGATGGGGTGAATCGATAGCACCATTACTTGTGGTATCGGGTTGGTCTGGGCATACGATTACGGCTTCATCGTGAGCCACGACAGTCATGTTCGCACATGTGTGGTGGTCTCGCCTCATCATCAATTGTATAAAGTGGTATGGCAAACAAGCTCCTGAACCAGGTTTGCTTTAACGAATCTGGAGCGGATCCAAAAAAGGACCGGAAACAGGGCTCATCTCAAACCAGGCGGGTTACCTACGTCGCATGATACATATGTGATCGTTTCCAAAGTTATCTAAGAGGGAGGCATTGAAATGGCCGGAAGCTAAGCTAGCTGCCACATGGTGAGTGGAGGGCTTGTCAGTCCCGTCCTCTCAGCCGACAGTTGCAGGCTGGAATTGTCACATGATATGCAAGTGCACCACAAATTCATCCAGTATTGGTACCTTGGATGGCTTGAGAGTACCTCCCTAAACCGATCGACTAGGACGATCTGTTGCTGGGAAAGGTCATCATCCATGGTAATGCGCTATAGGGATGCTTTTTAGTGGTTGATGAAGGCTGGGACAAGAGTAAACGACCCCTGTTTCAAATGCTAATGGCGTTTGGAATTTGGCTAATGCAGGAACACCGAAGTTCTGGGGTTTCTATGCGGCGCTACCGCAATGTGCAAACCGCCACAACGTGTAGCTGGCCACGCTAACTCGGATGTGTGCAGCGATACCCCTGAACTTGCAGCACGGGAGCTGGCAGTTCATCCCAATCCACCAACCTCTCCACTGGAGGGGGCTTACAAAATTGCCCGGTCAGGTGGAGCTGGGTCGAGAAGGAGTCTACTGATGGGAGATATTACAAGAGATGACACACACGCCTTAAGTCGCCCGCACAGTGTTCTATTACCGCATGTCGCCGCTGACACCGTGGGAAAGAATCGTGCTTAGAGCTTTGTGTTGTGGAGTTCCGTTGGTTGACAGGCTTCTGGAAGCTTTCTACGAAGCCTCATCGGCCCACTTTGACTTCAAACAAATCGCCGCAAGAATTATAGGTGTGACATTCCAGAAGTTCATCGCAGGTGTCCAAAGCAAATTCCCCGACACTGAGCTGCAAGGAAATACACGACACGCTTTGCAATGCTCGTGGTTACTTACTTACGGCTGTAAAGGTTGCGGTCTTCATTGTTAGTTGTTGATAAAGAGTCTGACGATACTTTACACAGCTTCTCGGCGAATTGTGGTGATATAACATCGACCTGCCAATCTTAGAGACGTTGGCCCAGTGTTAGGCGAGTCCGGCAATACTTCCGTTGCATTAAGTACAGCCCGCATGGATAGGGCTTCTCGTGACACATGGGTTCCTTAAAGACGGATTCAAGCATTTTACGACGTCTCATTTAGCACCAGCTGAATGTGAAACAATTTTATTACCTTTGTGCTCAATTTTTTCTTGATAATTTCGCAAACGAACACAAGACTGGGATTCCCAGAGGCAAGCAAGAGATACTGTCCTCGTTACTCACCAGAGAGACTCTAATCCATACCTTATGTGTACACCATTGCCGCAGATGGCCCAAGGCTCAACCAAGATACTGGTCAGCCGAGATGCCCCAGCGGTTCCGCGTCCTTGGGATTGGTATCCGATATCATAGCGGGGCGGCATAATTTTGAGCTTGAGAAGCGGCAGTGTCCTTGGGCTGAGGAACTTCCATCTTAGAGGACAATAAACTGTTCTGGTTCAATGAGGCTACTCCAGTGATATCCGTTCTTGTCTTCGTTTGTTTCTGAACTTCTATGCACTGTCTGCACGTGAGCAAGAAACCTGCGAGAGCTTGAAGCTAGAAGCATAGCCTTGATGACGATTTGTCCTTTGGCAACTAAACCCAAGCTCGGTAGCCGGCCGGTATGGTAACCCACCATTTTGGAACCACATGGCTACGGCTGAGCCCATCAATCAATCGTCAGTCGCTAATTCTGGATCGCGCATAGTTCGAGATCAGGTCTCCTTGTCATATAGGCAAGGACCACTTCATTTTGCCAAGTGACAGCTGTCACAAGAATCATTGCCAATACACGGAAACAAACAAGAAGGGCGGGAAGGCTTCAGTGTCGTTTCACATGCAGTGATGAATTCACTCGTAACATGCGTGGGCTATTTATAGCTCTGGAATCCACGCCAACAACTTGAGATTCTTCGACAAAGCGTGAAGTGATCAGAGAGCCTGAGCTGCCCCTAGCACAATCTGACAAGATATTTATCAACAAGTATCGGATACTGAGATCGATTTATGTACTCCTTCATGGAATGACTTCTAAGTCAAGGAATCAGGTGCTCCTAAAGATGTCATTGGTCTTATTGACGCATTATCTTGCTGCGTTCTGATATTGCGTTATTATGCCACAACAAGATGAGACACCGAACGTGTGAGATATGAAGACCTTCTTGTTCTAAGGGCCATCAACTTCTATCGGAGGAGCTTCTATCAGCATCAGAAGTCTACAAAAGATTACACAGGTCAAGAAATAGGATGTCCGATGCAACTGGTGTCATGTCTACAACAAATCCCCCCCATAGCCCCTACGACGAAGAGTCTAACTGTCTCAGAAGCAAAGCAGGGACAAGAAACAAGTCAAACATCAAGTTGCAACTGGATATCAAACAGGCAGGATGGCAATAGCTGGAACAATCAAGCCGGGGTCTGGAGCTACGACGAAAGAGTACTGGGGGAACCGAGAGAATGGAGGACCCTGGCCATGTCATGGAAGAGGAGACCGATTCGACAACTTCGTTCCTGACTAAAGAGGTACCCCATGATTTAGCAAGACTGTATTACACAGTGCAGAAACACGGCCCGGAGTACCATTTTGACGCTGAGCTTGACGCCAGTCGCATCTCCTCCCAATTACCACCGTCGTGGATTATCCTCACAGCCAAGGGCATTGGGGCCAGTTTCGGAACCACTACGGGGCACCCGGAAACCATCGATTCCATGAAGGGCTTACCCGTCCATTTCAGCGTGCGCGTGGCTATCTACCTTACCTCGTAAAAGACGTTGGATGAAGAAGGTTTACCGGGAGCTACAAAGCGACAAACATGGGTGACAGAAGCGGACTCTAACGGGCTGTCAACGTCAAGACCAACAAGCTAACGCTCTAACGTGTCCAGTTACAGAAGGAGAGCACTGTTTACTGCAAGATGAATGTGGGTGCCTGCCAAGGGATGAGCAAGAGGATCTGGGGGGTGTGGTGAGCGCATTGCAGTTGGGGGGTGTGAGAAAACGGTCTGAGAGGTCATGGCTAGGTAAGTTGCGACGCCTTTCCAACCACCCGGAGACATTGCACGCCTTGCAGCAAAAGGCAGATCCCAGCGGCTCCCGACCCCTGCGACCCGGTGGCCTGGGTGTCCCAGAGAGGCGAGAATTGAGAGTCAATGTCGCTGTCAGAGTGAATGTACACTGCAAGGTACAGAGGGTACCGTAGTATGCATGCCCAATACATGGGTGGGTGCTGTTCGGATCAGCGCTCCTTGGGGAGTCAAGGCCCTGGATGCCGGAAGGACTACTGGTAGAACCCATGCTGATGGCAAGCGAGAGAAGGTTGAGAGAAGCGCGCCCTGAGTTTTGGAAGCCCGAGCTCTCTGGATCCCTCATGGAGACATGCACAGGCCATGAAAGAGAAGCCATGAAACATGGTCCAGCCAGGTACCGCTCTGTTCCCTCCTTTTTTTGCTTTGGAACGATGGGGGACGTGGCTCACGGCTTTTTGTCACCCCCTTCTGGTACGCCCCCCTGGCCCCCTGGAGCGTGGGCTACTAGGGAAATTTCACAGCAATTTTTGATGAGGTTCATTCTCAGGTAACTAAAAGTAATAATGATGGATTTGACTGACTGAACGGCACATTGAGGACACCCCTTGCCTGGTCTGTCTTTACGCTGCAAGCCTCACCTTGTCATGGATGAGTATTGAGAATTTTCCCTATTACTTCTTCCTCCGACCGGTGTGCTCTGTACAAAAGCGTCTTGCTTCGCACTTCCATTCTCCATTCAGAACTTCACTTCACGTCTCCCTTTGGAACAAACTCCCTTTTAAGTCCTCTCAGCCGCCCGCCTCGTCAGCTCAAGACTTGTGTCTTCCTCCTGCTCGATCATCTACATCTCTGAGAGTGAATCACTTACACATACACATACACGCTTATAACTCACAATTAAGCGAACGATATCGACGACTTTGACGACTAGTTATAAAACTAGCCTAACTTGACGACTGGGACACTTACTCACTCACTCATTCACTCATCAGCAACCTCATCTCGCCTTGCCTCATTCATCAGGTCACATCACCTCTTGGAAGCAAGTCTAAAGTCTCGAACTAGCCCAGGCCAGGACCAGCAAAGAAAGGGAAATACCTACACCCCCTTCGTAATAATCGGCCCCGTTCGTCTGACCCACACTC
This sequence comes from Fusarium fujikuroi IMI 58289, assembly GCF_900079805.1. NCBI lineage: Eukaryota > Fungi > Ascomycota > Sordariomycetes > Hypocreales > Nectriaceae > Fusarium > Fusarium fujikuroi. Next base: position 4,219,684 of record NC_036622.1, on the reverse strand, counting down.
ATTCGACCATCCGACCGGCGCCACTGCAGCGTGCCTTGTGCCTGAACTCAACTACGAGCTGAGAAAGAAAGCTACGCTACGCTACCGTATTACGGCAACGATCCGTCCATCCCATCCCCATACATCCCATCCCCTTGACGGAAAGCAAAGCTCGAGTCACCCCAAATAAAAAAAAAGGTTTCCCCTTATTGGATCTTGTTACTTATTTGGGCTGTTGCGCAAAAAGCATAACTTTCTCTCACATCCACCCATAACGAGCCCCCTTTCTACTCACTCACTCCTCAAGAGACGCACCTGTCCGCCCTTCGTTCATCTACAATACAATACCAATACGTCTGCGACATCATCTCTCGCTCGTGTTGCCTATTCCAACGTTCTGGTGTCGACGTCTCGCCAAACTTCAACCATCATCTACCACCACTCCTTTACCTGTCCGAAACACGCTCCAATTATATTGGTGACGCTCGCATCTTGAATACCATTCGGCTTTCTGTTTCTCTGTCGCTTCAATCCTTTGGCCAATCCGCGCTCACATTCGCTCAATACCGTTTGTACGCTCTGTCGCACCAAGACGAGTATTCCTTGTAAGTCAAAATCGCTTACCAAAATCACTTCAAAGTCCTCGCGCTGGTGCCTGTCTTGGTCTTCCTTTGAGATACCGATAACAGTGTGCCTCCTCCTTCATTTCCTTGTCCCTATATATACTTGCGTGATCCTCTCGCCTTTCATATACATTGCACACCTGATTCACCACCACAGCATGACTGACCGGCAACATAGCAGCAATCTCAACAGCAACAAGAACAATAACTCATTCATTCACACGTTCTCACAACAACAGACAACATGATTGACGGATCATCAACACCCTCTAACATGGGCCGAGGAGCCTACGACACAACCGGCTGCCCCAAGCCCCCGCCCCGCCCCAGACCTTCATAAGAGGCCATCTCGCTTGGATTGTTGGATAAACTCTACATGTATCCCAACCTAATGCGACTGACGACCACGCCAAAGCCGGGCCACGCTGGCGGTTAGGCCTGTCCGGCGATGACACGACACTGCGACTGTCCTGTTACAGACGCGCACTTCTCACTCTTCCGCCTGTCTTCTCTTCGACTCTAAGCGACCTTTCTAATTACGACATCATTTTAATCACTTTCAGCAGCCATGGGGCCGAATAACTCCCGGCTCTTAATGCGTTCCGAATACACTTTTTAATACACATTCCTGTCGAAAACTATATACACAACGGCTCGGAGCCATCCCTTGCTTCCCAGCAGCAAGCGGAAATTTCAAGGGAAGGGCTTTTTTCTTGGGAACGAATGCACTCATTGATTTGAATGAGTGCCGATTTTTTTCTTTTTTTTCTTCCACACTTTCTGATTCGTGGCGACGCGAAGTTTGTTTTATCACATTGGGCTCAGCAACGCGGCGTTTGAACATAGACGGGAACCAAAAAAACCGGGGATTTGTTTTATTTTCTTGTCTTTGGGTTTCATCTTCTTAGCACGTCCTTGTCGGCTCAGGTCTCGAGTTGCCTCCTCCGGTATCCACAGTCTCCCTCGACTACCAGTCTGAACCTACAACACCCACTCACGTCAGGGCGTTCTGAGTCGGAATGCAGATCTGGCTGGGATGGGAATGTCTCAGATCGCCTCCACAGCGCATCGCAGCACGACAAGGGTTGGCGAGCATACTTCAGAGGAAGCAGATGACCGAAACCGAGCAGAGACAACAACAACCAACAACAAGGAAGACCTGACCACGGGGCCGAGAAGATCGAATGCCATGATGACATATTTTGGAGTTTAATTCAAGCAAGGGTTTCGGATAAGGATCACAAAAACTGGGAACCGGATGGGAAAAGATGTTCATTTTGCATATAGACTTGGGGACTTTGTTTACCTTTTTTGCTTTTTTTGTTTTCGCGCATTTACTCTTGGTTCCCACCTCGCTCGCACAGTTTTCCATCTGGCCAGCTTCTCTCGTTTCTTTTTTCTTTCTTTTTTCTATTGTTACCTTTTATTACTACTGGATCGGATCGCTGTTTTGGTTTGGGCTCCCTCGCGGGAGGACCAACAGCAGAGGGATATGTTGCTGTATTCCCGTGTACTATTTCTGTATTGGTGTACAAGACATGGCAAGACTATTGGAAGAGGATTGAGGAGGGGGAAGAGGAAAGCGATGCGATGCTCTGGCCGTGTTGAGAGAGCACTTGGGCTGGACTCAGGATTGATAGAAGATACCCCCTACTACGCGCTTCCCCCTCGAAGCCTCTAGACTGTATAGTATTATTTTATAAGACGGAAGACTTTTAGCTACACAGCGTACGGAGACTACGAGGAGAGAAATACAAATAATGGAACTATTCAATAATTATCATTGGCCTCGGATGCAACATGTGACTTATGGTATCGCAAGAAATCTATTTTGAGGATACCTAGGACAAGATATCCGTTGGTGAGTGAGTTCATCGTATACTCGCTGCGTTTAGCTTGTTTGGGAACGTCGAGGCGAGGAGAAGACGGAAATCATTTGGTTGAGAGACTGTTTGCTCCCTATGCTCGAAGCCGTAGTTTGTGTGACGAGCGGGTAGTGGATGACGAACCGGGGAGAAGTTGGAAGATCCCGAGGCTATGGGGGACGTATCCGTACGTACGTACGATGCCAAGGTATAGTATATGCGTGTGCGCATTTCACAGTGATCAGACAATTACCTTACTTTCTTTTAGTGTTAATCAAGGGAACAATACGGGGGAACAATACGGAGTAACTACGTGCTGATTACAGAAGAGATTGGTTGGGATGGCGCGCGCGTACAAAGTACCCAGTAACTTTATCCATCTATCCCTTAGGTTGGGTTGGGCCGGGCTGGAATGTGATGGATGGCTACGTTTTAGAATGGGATAGCACCTTTACTACTAGGTAAGGTAGGGAGGTAGGGAATGAATAGCCAATACTCTAGGTCTAGAGTCTAGAGAACCTAGGATACGAAGAGACAGCGCAGTCTAGAGTTGTGCCAATGTAATCTATCGGGAAGGAGAGTAAAATGTGTAATTAAGACGTTAATTAAAATGTAATTAATGGATTGGATGTCACTGTAAGTGCTACAAGGTTGAAGCATCGTTGTTGGGTCAATACTCTAGTACAGTACCCGACCGTACCTAGGTACTTAGGTAAGGTAGGCAATTTAGCATAAACGCGCCTCGTGCGAGATTATGACAACAAGGGGCGGGCATTGATACTTACGACAGAGACGAGTCAGTAAAATGTTGCCTAAAAGCTTCTGAGCATTTTCCGCCCAAAAATACATACTTTTTCTCAGTTCAAGCAAGGTCCGACCTTGGTTTTGGCGCTCGGGCAATGAATGGATGGTAGCTCGTTAATTGACTTTCAGGGGGGGGGGCCTTGACGCGCAATGATTCAGCTACGATGATGACGATGACGGGAGGGAGAGCTACGGATGGCTGATTCCGGCGCTTGGAACGTCAAAGCGACAGAGTCAAGAGTCAGTCAGAGGGAAAAGAGTTGTTGGACGGAGGCTAAGGTTTTCGTGATGGAGATCCTTGCCCTGGAGGCGTTTGAATGTCGCCCGTTTCATAACCGTAAGAGTAGATTAGTTAGTACCTAGATAATAGAGCAAATGTTTGTGGCCAAGTCTCAGGTGATGTTTGCTGGTTGCCCTCAGAAACGAAAACGAATACATACATAACGACAAGATCTGGAAAGATAAGGTAGAGCAGGCATCACGCGATGGGAAACAGGTCCAGATTCAAAGATGGGCTAACAGAGACTGATTTAACATGCCACTCACTACATCCACTAAGAATTTCACAGGTTCAGCTAAAGACTCGCGCTCGCCGACACAAGCATACGCAAAAGATCACCAGCCGAGGCTGATTCGTTCCACGTACAGTATTCGTACCTTGCAGTCAAGAACCCGTCTCACAACACATGCAGTACTTGTCAAGCAATCAATCGATGTCTTGTCTCGGTAACTAATTGGAGATAGAAAAAGGGAGGCGCCGGTGGCCGGGGTACAGATACGAGTCGCAACAAGACAACAAAAGAAGCCACTCATGAGAGAAGAGTCTCGATTGATTGGATTGGATCGGATTGGATCGACAGTTTGTTTGCGAGGTTGGCTGGGCCGACTACAAGAATAGAAGAGTTTGCGTTTGAATACGAACTGAAACAGAGTAACAGACCAGATATCAAGAGAGGAAACAAGAAGGCATTGTATGTTGTATGTACTGTTTGACTCGGAAGAATGAGAGAACAAAGCCAACAGCCATTAATGGATAAACAAAACACTTGCGAACCAACCCAACAAGACGAGATGAGACAAAAAGGTTAATTACGGTGCCTTGCATAAAGTGGATGCAGGAGGCGTCATAATGAGAAAAGAGACAAACGATAAGACAGATTCCGTCAGTTAAAAAACAAAAAAACAAAAAACAAAAAAAAAGAGGGAAAAGAAAAGAAAAAATAACTGAGACAAGAAGAGCAATATTCCAGACCAGCACCAGAAGCAAAGAAAAGACAAGAAAAGACGTTGTTTCTTCTTCTCTTAGTCTGTGAGCTACTAAACAACCCAGCTAAGGTACTCTGTAGAGATGCTAAAAATGAACTGAGTCCAAGTTGATTAACCCCTGAAAATGATAAATAGGCTAATGCAAGATGACATTGACAGCTTCCTCCTTTAGGCTGGGGTACAGAACCTTCTCATCCCAAGTCTGCGTCATGTACCGGTACGTACCGACTGTACATGAGCCTTTGCCGCTTTGGTCATGGTGAAACCGGGCTAATGCAGCCTGGCTCCCGGGACCGAAGCGTTGGGAAGGTGAGGTGGAGAATGGGTTTTCTTCAGGCAGGTGCAAAAAAGACGAAGCAGAAGCGAAAGGAAGGTGCAAGGGCCATGACGGGGGAGAGAGGAGGGTGTGAGACGAAAGGAAAAATACGAGAAGGAAAAAGGAAGGAAAGAAATATGGAAGCACCTACTCTATACTGTGCATATTGATTAATCAAAGAGGCGAGACGGGAATCTTGCATGGACATGGAATAACGACAAGGAAAGAGCAGGAGTTGAACCAGGGACAGGGACAGGGGTCAATGAGGTGTGTCCCTAACACAGAGAGACAGAGAGAGCAAGTACCTGTATCCATATTCATAGCACCCTGACCTCATGCTCAGTGATGGTATCAATCAAGTGGATACAATCAAAGCGTTTGTCTAGGTTTGTTGTTTCTTCTGCGACTTTGGAAAGGATAAGGCTGTAATTATTCAGCCTCAAAGATTAAGGGCAGCAGAAAGAAAAAAACAGTAACAAAGAAAAAAAAAGAAGGAAAAAAAAAAAACATGAACTATGGAGTACCATGGGATACAATACGATAAAAAAAACTAGTCCCAACCAAAGACACGATTGAGTTACTGATCGCGATGGTCTACCCAAAAACTATCACTCGGCATGTGCTTCCGTTACAGCCGCATTGGGTACTAAGACAGCCACTTCGATATCTCAGCCAGACAAACATGGTGCAAGACAGACACCTATATTCACATACAATATAACAAAGCAGCCCTGCCTTGCGTTACAGCGCGTATCATCCTCAACGGAACACCGCCCCGATATACCTTCTCCAAACCCAACACGCAGCAAAAACAAAAGACAACCGTTTCACAACGAGGCTGAAAGACCGAAGAAAAATTTTGCTTTCTCTCTGCCGAACCCAGCAACTTGGTAACATCCAAGACCAGGCTGCAACGTCGCAGCACTAAGCGCAAACACCAAGAGCTGAGACCACGATACTCTCCATCCGGGGAGTTGCTGGCAAAGTTGCCTAGTACTAATCTACTGCAGTAGCGAAAGGGGGCTCGTGCAAGAAGAAGAAAGAGAAAACTTCTTTTCTGCTTCTATGGAGACGTGTTGAACCGAGGCTACAGTATCCCCAGAAGTGGACATGGCCAAAGTTGACAGATCGTCATCTCGGCATTGTTTTTGTCTTCTTCTCCTGCTGTTCAAACAAACCCATATCCATGCTATCTCCTTACCCATGCTATATTGTATGTACAATCCATGTCTGACCAAAGAAGAAAAGTCTAAACAAAATGGTTCCTGCAACTGGGCGTTTATTTCAGCCTGTCTTCGTCTCAGCCCTTGTTCTTCTACCGTTCGCCTACCTCGCAGGCTAGATAGTTCGTCTCTACCAGGAGCTCAACAGCATGGATGCGGTCATGTGTCTCTCGGAACCAGATACCCTTGCTTGCCGTCCCAGCCACCCGGGACTTATTGATGTACAGTGCAGTACCGATCCATTCTGTCGGTCCTGATTCTTACGGGGCTGAGCTTTGGTTTGGCTCTGGCTTTGCTCATGGCCAATCTCTCTTGTACGGGAGCTGGGGATTTGATTCCCCGTGCTCTTCGGCGAGTGCCGTACTCTAGAAGGGTCCAAGCCTCAAGGCTCAAGGGATGATGATGTCGCTTGAGCCTCAGGTGGCAATGACAGATGCTCCTCGCATGCTAAACCGCAATGGTCGACCGGTGGACATCTCAATATACTTGTCTCACTTCAGGCTCACAGGGTTCAAAACGAGTTGATTAAGGTATTCCAAGGAATCAGATTAGATCTTCGGTCAATTGTTTCTGCGCATGCCCGATTCAGCGAGCAAGCTGGAGAGACTGCAATACTCATGTTGTTAGTATTTAATGTCTATATTATTATAAAACATAAGTTGCATCAGCTGTAAAGAACTTGTAGTATTTGAGAAGGGCCACTTGAGACTTTGTGTATACGAAAAGTCACTTAGCATAATAAGGCTTCGTGAGCTAAGTCATATCTTGATTGAGGCTCTTTAGCATCAGACGATAATAGGTCGGCGTCCACATCATCGTGTACATATAAAACACTTTCTAATAACCAGGCACTTGGGTAAATAGCCGCACAGAGACCTCGCATTTCCACCCACTGATTGGCAATGGCTCTGTATCAACTACGTTCTATATGCTGCTATAAAATCCAATATAGTTTACCTGTCTTGATTACAGCTCAGGATAAACATCACTGCAACTATTAGCATAGGTAGCCCACAAATGACGTATCAACTCACATTCGCCTCTGAAGAGGCATCTCCCTTCTAACCTTGTCCAAATGCTCAAGGTCGATATCAACAAACCCAATTTCACCCTCCGCGCCATCCTCAGCAGTCCCCTGGGGCTCTCCCTCTTTCACGCCCTTCAGCTTCAGCACTACATTCCCCCATGGATCGGCAACTATACTCTGTCCCCAACTAGCTCGCTTCTCGTTGTGTCTTCCAACTTGTGCTGCTGCAATTACATAGCTCTGTGTCTCGATGGCCCTGGCTCGGAGAAGAGTCTCCCAATGTGCTGCACCTGTGCGAAGGGTGAATGCACTTGGGTATGTGATAATCTGCGCTGGCTTGTTCTTCCATGCGCTGTGAGGTCCTGGCTGTGCGAGAGCCAATCCTGCCTCGGGGAATCGCAAGTCAAAGCAGATGAGGCTTCCAATGCGGCCTATGGGGGAGTCAAACGGTGCTGTAAGGCTTGTTCCAGGCTGGACTGTTGCACTCTCCTTTAGACTGCCATAGTCAAACACATGGAGCTTATCATATGTTGTTGCATCGTTGATGTCTCCGTTGGCAGTAATATACAACGCACGGTTGAGAATCCTCTTTGACTGGTCTTGTCCCTCTTCACGATGGTGAATACCCACATGAATAGCGACGCTGTGCTCACGAGCTGCCTCCTGGAGACCCTTTACGAAGGGGGACGTCGACAGTGGCTCTGCAAGTTGCAGTGAAGTCTGTCCATCTGGGGCGATATAGTCTGAAGCTTCAGGGAGGAAGAGTACCTAGCATGGCTGCATGTAAGTATACCGTGTGCGCAAGATCGAAAGCCACCCGAAAAGAAGTATCGCCGTTTCGGGTTTACAGTGAGACATATTCCCAACCGACGTAAAGAGGTCTTACAGCTTGGGCCCAGGGGGATGTCTCACGGCTCCACGGACCGACTGACTCCCTCGAATCCATATCATGCGTCTCCTTACGACAACTGACAAGTCGAATTGCTAGCGTCCATCTCGATCGAGGGATGTAGAGATTCCTCGGGGCCAGACACTCGTCCATGCCCAAACAAGACCCAACGAGAATCAATTCCAACTCACTTTTGCTTGACCCCGCGCCGCACTCGCCACCAACTTGACGCATTGTTCCAGATTACCCTTGATCGACGCCGTTGAGCAGATCTGGCCGATTGCCTAGGCCCATGCCGTTAGATACGATAGTCCATGCCGCCTCGAAGCAAGGGATCTTCTGAATAAAGCAAGGGATCTTCTGAATAGAGCAAGACTAGAGCGAGGAACTGTGTGAACCAACCGCGATTGCCATGATGATCGCCTCCCGTATAGCCAAGAGCACAAATCCTCCCGAACGGGTATGAGATCTAGTTATTGGGTGCTTAATTAGTCTCCCTCCCTCCCTTGTGGCTGTAGCTGTATGGGGAAGTACTTGGAGACTTTGAGGTGAGGGCGTGTTTGTCTTGAACTCAACAGAATGTGGCGTTGTCTATGTTTCTTTGTGCCAGGTCGATCTGGACCCTTTTTTTTCCCAGGAATTAATTGAATTGTAGAGACAAAAAGAATTGAAACTCTCTATGATTGTTGATGATTCAAGGGAGGGGAAATGGCGATTCCGCAATAGTTGATAGTCCCACTTTTCCAAGCACATCAGACAGACGAAGCATTTGTAATTGACTCTCAATAAGACTCAAAAAGAGGATGCCACATTAAATCTAGCAATGATTCCCCTAAACTTACACTAAATTATCCAAGTATTTTTATTACTCGGGTCGGGATCTCAGAGTTTTATTGTCTACCCTAGCTTATCTACCGCATGGAAGGGTCAAAGAGCCATTTCTCCCTTGATTCAACATAGGAATGTTTTCGTCTCTCAAGTCCAACAAAACACTCATCACGAGATCGACTTAAAGTTCGAATTCAACTTCAGGTTAGGCCAAGTTCATCAGGGGTCTATTCTTTCTTCTCTCCCTAGAAGGCCCTTGTCCCTTCACTTTTCTCCCCAAACTATAGCCCTTTTCGCTGAGCTCCAAGCTTCAGAAAAAGCAGGTGAAAATGGTTGAAAGAAAGGCCCAAGAAATACATGGCGCACCCATCTTCCTATGGTGTACGCCTAAACAGGCATTGTCGAATTCCCTCAGTCTCAAAAAGAATCCCCAATCTTCATGCCATCAAAGTCTCCCCTCTCCCATCCATTTCCTATAGTGCATGCCAAAAAAGAAGAAAACAAAAAGGACTGCCTGTCCCCAAGTCATGCCTTTAGTAAGAAAAAACATAAAACGCCGTGCTAAGTAATATCAAGCCATGCACGCTGCGCAGGGTATCTTCCACTAGCTGGTCATCCCTAGCCCTGGCCGTGTGTCACGAAATCTCATCTCACGTCTTCCCTTTCCCATTACCTCGCCGCATTTTGATAGCTATAGTATGTTGTGGTGTGCTGTGCTTATTTGGGGTTCGATGCGTCCAGGTAAAGGTACGCCTTTTGAAGTGCCTTGCCTTCTCTTCCATCCCTTTCTAATACTGAAACCCAATCGCGAAGCTGGATATTCCGCCCCTTTTCTTTATCCTCTCTCCATGTGCCAAGTCGGTTGCGGCCCTCGGTAGTCATGGCCATGTTTGCAGGTGCCGGCGCCGCTCCCAGCCCTCCGGGCCCCTTTCCGGCACCCGAAACGTTTCTGGTCGGCGTGCTGGCTCCGCTGCCTCGAGTCATCCAGTCGTATGTCTTGCCAGCCTTCTTTTTACCAAACAGTCCACCCTTACCTCCAAAGCCAGCAAAGAGGCTACTTGTGGTGTTTTGGCTCTGATGACTGTCAATTTCAGCAGCCTTCATCTGCTGGTTCTTCTTCATCTCCTTCTTCGTCATTGCTTTTGGAGCTTCTGGCGCTACAGAACCGGGAGTGCCAGGCGCCACGCTGCCAGCACGCGATGTTGTGGCTCCCGAGTCTGGTATACCATCCTTACGTTTCTGGCGCTTGCGGAGTCGTGCCTCTTCCCAGTCACGCTCTTGTCTAGCAAGGTCCCGCATCGTCGTTGTCATATACGACGACACTTTAGGCAGCTTGACTGGAGGCACGCCGTTGGTCAATCCGGCTGCATCGCTGGAACCTGTAGAGTGTGAGAAAAGCTGAATACTTGCTGCCGGTTCTACTTACGCTTCAGTGGATTCGTGCTATCCCCGTTTGCACTCTCCACAGGGGTCCCGTCGACACCGTTCACTGCATCCACTGGCTTGTCAATGGGCTCGAGGGGCTCAGCATTCATAGGAGCTGCCGCTGGAGTCCATTCCTCAGGTATATCGCCATGAGATGTCTTTTGCCTATTCGTTGCCACTACATGTGCATCTTCCACTAGTTCTCGGAGTCGCTGCTTTGTGGCAATAGACATTAATGCCAACTGATCAACTAGAAAAGCATCTTGTGGGATGTATGAGCCCGTTGTATGAACCATGGTCGAATCTGGGCCTGGAGTCACTTTAACAGTCACCTTTGGCGCAGGAAATTGTTCCGGAAGCCTCATCTTTCCCATGGTTTGACTGTTGTTCTTCAGATCCAAATTCAGCGCCAGGTGATGTTCTCGTGCGATCTTATCCGCGCGTCGATGCAGCAAGGCGACTAGCAAAAAAGGATCACTAATTTCCTGTGTCCGCTGAAGTGCAAGTCGCATCGACGACTCTGACCAAGCCCTCTCCGCTTGCTGTGCAGCAAACTGATCCTGTGGTTGATCCGGAACAGACTGGGCAGGTTGGTTTGCTGGCCCGGCACCGTAGAAGCTCGACTTTGGCCCCGGTGGCTGGTGAGCAAAGCCCGTCCGCGCTTCGTCAAAACCGGTCGCATACAGGTCGTTCATATACTGCTCCTCAGCTCGAAGGTCGATGCCAGTACCGGCAAGCGAATCTGTCACATCGTACTCGTAATCCTTGGTTGGTCGCTCTGCTGGCCTTTGCGGGGGCCCCATGACTCCGGGGCCAGGAGTTGGGGTCATTAGCTGACCAGGAGCAGGTACAGGCACAGGAGTCATTGTGGCATTAGTATATTGAGGTATAGGCTGCTGTAGCTGCTGGGTCTGCTGAATAGGAGGTGTTGAGTTCGGTCGTACGTCAGGGAGATTAAGGCCAGGCGTTGTGTGCCCGTTGGTGTAGGGTGTGGCATACTGTTGCGGCAGAGCAGGGCTTTGCGCAAATGCAGGAGATCCAGTCCCAGCAGGCGGCGTAGCTGTAGCGCCTGGAGTGGCACCTGGACTCGCGGCGTAAGGGGATGTAGCATATGGCGATTCGGGTTGCGAGGATGGTCCGTCGGTTCGAGCTCGTTTCTGCGGCGGGAGGGCAAAGCTGGACTGCGACGGGGCAGGCGAGGGTGAATGCTGCGGTGGAGAGAATGCGCGAGGCGGCACCTGCATCTGCGTCTGGGGCTGAGGTTGAGCCATGATGAGTTTTCCTGTTCGTGGTTGCTTTGTCGGTCGAGAGGCGAGCCCAGGTCGAGGATAAAGAAAGCTGGGAGAAATGCGTGAGTTGAGTGTGTTAGCTCAGCAGGCAGATGAGCCTGTCAAATCAATCGCGACGCCTCCCATCCGACGCGCTCAATCTCGGCGGGGCACTCGGAAAAGCTGTAAAATTGTTCGGCGGGTGAGAGATTCGCTATTGGAAAGCGCTCAAGCTTCGTTCCGAGATGGAGGCGCTGGATATCGTCGTTGGGCGAAGGTGTTAACTCGCTGCGGGTTGGCTATGAAGGAGGCAGCTTCGCCTGTAAAACGGAGGTCGCGTAGTTTTAACGTCACGTGCGCAGAGCCTCCTCCCGTAAAATACGTACGTACCTAGGATCCCTTCCTTTTGAAAGCCACCTCCTCCACTAATAATAAAGCAAGCTCCCGTCAAATAAACGCCGGCTTTTATCCGTTCACTGTTCAAAGAAACGCGTCTGCCTCGTTTGTGCCCGTGCTGCCCGCCCATTTCATCCATCCATCCATTCATTGATATAGTGATCTGATCTCTTTTGTTATTATCCCTGCAGCCAGTTGCAGTTTCATTAGCTGTGAACAGCAGCCTTCTATCGGAGAGCTTGTGGCCGAAGGCTGCTTCTACTAATAGTCTATATAGAACCTCGACGTCGAATGTGAGCTGGACCATAGTTCGGCGGATCTACAACAATGGCATCCAAACGAAAGGCTTCCGCCATGAACGCGGCTGCGGCGGAAGAGCCAGTGGATCCTTCAGACGAACTTATGTTTCTTTGTCTGGGAGGAGGAAACGAAGTGGGAAGGTCATGTCATATTATTCAATACAAGGGCAAGACGGTCATGGTAAGAACAGGTCGATAAGTCTATCACATAAGTACTTGTCTAATGCCCTTTATCAGCTTGACGCCGGCCAACATCCCGCATACGATGGACTCGCTGCATTGCCCTTCTACGACGATTTCGATCTTAGCACTGTCGACGTGCTTCTCATCAGCCAGTAAGCGATCCCCTCTTACCACCCCCGCGACGATGTACATAGGCTGGACAGGGCGAGGGACGACTCTGTGTTTCGATATTATGTGATGTGATAGAACGGGTGGTACAGAACCGCCTCGTATTGCGCTGTGCTATTGCGGCCTGTATCGTGCTCGCGTGATGACGACATCCACGACTTTGCTTTCTTGTATGCCAGATCAATACAATACAGTTTGCCCGCTTCCCTTACCTTACGCCCTCGCTGTTCGTCCTCGTGATGCCGTCCTGTCCTGAATCGCCAGTCGCCAATATTATCTCTAGATAGCCAGATGCCATCAGAGGATTCCAGCTAATCAGCCATAGTTTCCACATCGACCATGCAGCATCCTTACCGTATGTTCTCGCAAAGACGAACTTCAGGGGTCGTGTCTTTATGACCCATCCCACAAAGGCCATCTACAAGTGGCTCATTCAGGATAGTGTTCGAGTGGGTAATACCTCATCGAATCCCACTACGCAGCCAGTGTATACTGAGCAAGACCATCTAAACACATTCCCTCAGATTGAGGCCATCGACTACCACACAACTCATACTATCTCCTCCATCAGAATCACCCCTTACCCTGCCGGCCATGTTCTTGGTGCTGCCATGTTCCTTATCGAGATTGCTGGCCTCAACATCTTCTTCACAGGTGACTACTCTCGCGAGCAAGATCGACATTTGGTCTCAGCAGAGGTTCCTAAGGGCGTCAAGATTGATGTTCTTATCACTGAATCCACCTATGGCATTGCTTCTCATGTGCCTCGCCTCGAGAGAGAGCAGGCCCTTATGAAATCCATCACAAGTATCCTCAATCGAGGCGGTCGTGTCCTCATGCCAGTCTTTGCCCTCGGACGAGCTCAGGAGCTGCTCCTGATTCTCGACGAGTACTGGGGCAAGCATGCTGACTTCCAGAAGTACCCCATCTACTATGCCAGTAACCTTGCAAGGAAGTGTATGCTCATCTACCAGACCTACGTTGGTGCCATGAACGACAACATCAAACGCTTGTTCCGTGAGCGAATGGCCGAGGCAGAGGCGTCTGGTGATGGAGCTGGTAAGGGTGGACCCTGGGACTTTAAGTACATCCGCTCTCTCAAGAACTTGGACAGGTTCGACGATGTTGGCGGTTGTGTCATGCTTGCCAGTCCTGGTATGCTTCAGAATGGTGTCAGTCGTGAGCTACTGGAACGGTGGGCGCCCAGCGAGAAGAATGGCGTGATCATCACTGGTTACAGTGTCGAAGGCACAATGGCTAAGCAGATTATGCAAGAACCCGATCAGATCCAGGCAGTCATGTCTCGTAGTATGGCGGGCGCTCGTCGAATGCCCGGAGCAGATGGCGAGAAAGTCCTCATTCCTCGAAGGTGTAGTGTTCAGGAATACTCGTTTGCGGCTCACGTCGATGGCGTTGAGAACCGTGAATTTATCGAAGAAGTTGCAGCTCCTGTCGTCGTACGTCTGCCTCCTCTCTCATTCACCACCAAACATTATGCTAACGTTTGTGACAGATTCTTGTTCATGGCGAACAGCACAACATGATGCGTCTCAAATCCAAACTCCTCTCTCTCAACGCAAACAAAACAGCAAAGGTCAAAGTCTACTCACCCCGCAACTGTGAAGAGCTTCGCATCCCCTTCAAAGCCGATAAGACCGCCAAGGTTGTTGGAAAACTTGCGTCGATCCAGCCTCCTCAGAGCATCCATCCTGATCAAAGCGCTGCACCGCCTCTCGTTACCGGCGTGCTCGTTCAGAACGACTTCAAGCTTTCTCTCATGGCGCCCGAGGATCTACGCGAGTACGCGGGTCTAAACACAACCACCATTACCTGCAAGCAGCGCCTGACCCTAAGTGCTGCAGGTGTCGACCTCGTCAAGTGGGCTCTTGAGGGCACCTTTGGCAACATCGAAGAACTCCCTGAGATGCGCCGTGGAAAGAATGGTCAAAGCAATGGGCATGGAGATCATATGATCACGGATGGCGAGGAAACGAATCAGGAGGATGCTGATGAAGAGGTTGCTAGCCTCGTTGCAGCTTACCTTGTCATGGGATGTGTCTCAGTCCGATACCGCACAAACGGCGAGGTTGAGCTTGAGTGGGAGGGCAATATGCTCAACGACGGCATCGCCGACTCCGTCATGGCTGTTCTCTTCTCCGTGGAGAGTTCTCCTGCTGCTGTCAAGCGCTCCTCCGCTAAGCACTCACACTCGCACGAGCTACCGGATGTGAACCCTCACCACTCTGCTTCCCCAGAGGAGCGCCTTGAGCGTCTTCTCTGGTTTCTCGAAGCTCAGTTCGGTCAAGACAACGTTGCCCCAGTGACGACCCCCAAATTGCCAGCTGTAGAGGACACCGAAGACAAGATCAAGAAAGATGAGGCCGATGATGCCATGAAGACAGAGGAGGATAGTGAGGATACACAACTCCAGGAGAGACAACAGAAGGAGATTGATAGGCTGCACAAGATTGGTATTCCTGTGCCAGGAGTGTCAATCAAGGTGGACAGGATGAATGCTACGGTTTGGTTGGAAGACCTCGAGGTTGAGTCTAACAACAAGGTTTTTGCAGACAGAGTGAGGGCGGTGGTGGAGAGAGCTGTCGAGGTGACGGCACCTCTTTGGGGATGAAGAGAATATAGCTCCAGAAACATTCACGGACATGTACAAGAAGGCTTGATTCTATAGTTACAAGGGATGGGCATTACGCGGGCTGTCTGTCTGGCTATCGAACAGCTTGACTTTTAAGTAAAAGAACTTGGCAAAAGCCCAGAGTTTCTAATGTTGCACTATGCTACCTATGATACAATAAAAATACCACTGTCTACTGCTATTAAAAAAAGGCAACCTATACGGGAACCCTTCCAATTAACCCAAGTAATCCTTGAGCTCTTCCGACTCTTCCAGTAGGGTGTTGAACGAGAAAGGCGCAAAAGGCCAACCCGCAAACTCTGCGAACTTGGAGAACGACTCGACCCAAGCGAGACGGAGAGAGTGCAACATGGCACTGGTACCCTCCATACAAACGAGAATAGCAATGGCTAGGATGTGTTAGTGAACAATCAAGATAGAAGGGATTGGCAATGCTTACTCAAGAAGAACCACATAGTAAAACAAACAACAATCATGATGACACCGACAACGCCGCTCATTTTGAGGGCAGGGCCAAGAGTCATAGACCAAAGCACAATACTCAGCTGTTGATGAGCGAGAGACAAAGCCCAAAGTCGGAGGTAGGAGGCAGTATGAGAGACACAGTTCAGACAGAATTCTAGCCATTTGTTAGCAAAGTACAATGCCAATGTAGATTGGGGAAAACTCACCAATTGTGTGAATGACCTGGTGGATCATAACCTCACTAAACTCGAACTCCTCATGCTCCTCACTAATGTTCTGAGAGATCATAGCAACTCCCTCGCCATCTTCGTCGAAGCTGTTGCCGTGGCCATTGGCGTCCTCATCATCGCCGTCCAAAGCACTAACTCGGGAGGTTTCACCTATGCTACGGTAACCCTTGGCGCGAGCACGGCTGTTTTCCCATCGAAGATAGAAAGGCTTGAGGAAGAGGAGGATGGGGACTTGGACGAAAGCCAAGAGCAAGAGAATGACTTGAACAACAGACTGTCCAGCGTAAAGCTCCTCGCCCTCAGGAATAGTTCCGGGTTGGAGGAACATGTAAATAAGCATGTTGAGCAGTCCAGGAGGTTGGCGGCCAGTGCCTAGCCAATCAACAGACCACTTGTAAACAATGCAAACAACAAGGTAGCCAAAGATGGACTGGAAGAAGATCATGCCAGGGATGAAGTTACCCCAGATGTCAATGGGCTTCTTGAAGTGGCGAGCATTGATGTAAGAGAAGCAGAGCGAGTAGGTCATGTGTGCCCAGCCCAGAAGGATACTCATCTTCATCTTCAAACTGTTGCTGAAGAGGAGGTCATTCTCACTTCCGTGCCATGCATAATCCAAACCGAAGGGGTAACGGTGGCCATCTTCCCTCAGAGTGGCAACGATGCTTGTAGTGTTGGTATAGTTCTCGGGCTTCTTAAACTCCCAAGCACTCTCAAACAGAGTCATGGACATAGAAAAGACATCATTGTAGATTAGGCCGGTAAAAACGGAGAAAACAGCCATAACCAGGGCAATATATCGGCCGTAAAAGATCATGGCAAACAGCTCGAAGCTGACCTTCTTCAGAGACTTCTCCCAGTAAATCATAGCGAGAGCAGCTGAAAGCATGATGATGGCATGGCCGAAATCACCGAACATTACAGCGAACAGGAAAGGGAAGGTGACAAAAACAGGAATGGCCGGGTTGACCTCCTGGTACGTGGCGGTACCATAGGCATTGACGATAGTCTGGAAACCTTCGGTGATCTTGTTGGTCTTCAGGTAAGTGGGCGGCGTCTTGTTGGTCTGAATCTTATTGATAATAGAAGGGACGGAGAGGCCAGCTCTGTTAGTGACGTCCTGAAGCGTCGTCCTGATCAGGGGAAGATCATTGGTGGGGACCCAGGCTTCGGCAATGAGAGTTCGCCGGGCGCTATCATAGGAGAAGTTGTTTAGGGTGTTATACACGGCCTTTTCCTTGGCGACAAGAACCATCCAGGCAGACAGCGACTGAGAGATCTGCTTAAGCTCTGCCTGAAGAGTGGCCTGGGTGTTTTGTAGAACGTTCTGGACATCCTCCAGGCGGTTGTTAACCTCGTGGATCTGGTCTCGTCGAAGATCACTGTTCTCGTCGACATTGTAAACATCGGCGCCCATGGACTCTGAGATCTTACGGATCTTGTTGAGAATCTCCTTGCCGTGAGCGAAAATCACGAAGACGTTCTTGTTGATAGCCTCGTTGTTGGTAGGATCGATCAAGGGCTCGGGAATCTCAGACTGGTTCATGTAGAGGTTACCTCGCAGAGTTCGCCAGAGGATACGCTCGAAGGAGGCGACTCTGTCTCTAGCAATGACACCAGCAACGAAGCCAATGTTCATGCCGGAGAAAGAGCGCTCGGCATCGGGGCCACCCTGGTTTTGCTCGATGTCAGACAGAAGAGGGGCATCGTCGTTGTCAGTAGAAGCGCGGATCTCCTCGACGTTTCCATGAGCACGGTCGAAGAAGCTACCGGCCTCACGTAGAACCCATCGCCACTCGGTCAAGTCGCCCTCACGCTTCTTCAGGGTCTCGTAGCTCTCGTTCAGGGCAGAAACTCGCTGTTCCAATTTCTGGCTTCGCTCGGCAAGCTCGTCGATTTCGGAGGTTGAGGGGGATGCAAGTCGCTCGACGTCGAGGTCCAGCTTTCGTAGCGGGATCCCGATCTTATCCATCTGAGCGTAGAAGTATCCTGCAATGTGTTAGATTCGTATGTTCGTGGTGGATCCCTTTGAATGACGTACGCAGCTGTCGCTCAACATTGTCGAGTCGTCGAATTTCCTGAGTAAAAGTGCGTTGGAATGCGCTGACATCCTCATTAAGCTGCATGATGCATCGATGAATTAGCCTCAGTTCTTGATGCAAGAATTGATGGATTGTTGCCTACATCGCGGAATTGACAAAGACCAAGCTCGCCGAGGGCCGTGACAACTTCGCGACCGATTTCATTGGAGACATAGAGCTGTACCATGCTCATGTCCGCAGAGCGGAACGGGGTATCCGGTTTGGGAGCCATGATGCCGTCGAGCACCGAAGCTGTATATGTCGTTGGAGTTGGAGCTTATTCAAGGAGCAAGGCACGCTTTGGCGCGGTTACGTCGCAGGAGGCTGTTCTTGCCACGGCCCCAGGTTATCCGGTTTTAGCGCCACGTGATCTTGTCCAGCCACCGATATCCCAGCCACATTAAGCTTTATGCCACACGGGAAAGCTGCGAGATTGGTTTGAGGTTAAGAATAGTTAGGTTATCGGTATCGACATTATCTCCCCTTCTTAGATCAAAGATAAGATCGATGGTAACCTCCGCATATTTATAAATTGCATAGTCTCGAAATGGTTGAATATGCATAGTCTAGATTCTGATAGGTCGGGGCCTGAGTATAACTTCTTGTAAGCAGATACAGACAGCCGTCCATCATACTAGAAAAGCAACAACAGAGATTATTTGTTCATGCGAGTCATACATTCACAGTTATACGAATTCAGATTAATCATTTCATGAAAGTCATTATTGATTATCTACACGTTTTCCTTCGTCATATCCATGCTTCAGAACGCTTTTTTCCATCAAAAATGACTTTGCTTTTATCGCTAATTCTGACCGCTATGCGCCGGGATATCAGAGCAAGATGCAACCCAAATCTACCCGTATAAATATCAAACCATAACACCTTTAACAAATGATGTGAGAGTAGAGAAATCCGTGCAACTGGTGTCGGAGATTGGCATTTTACAGCCTTCGGCCGAACATGAACGTGCCATACATGCCTCCGACGTCGGCCTCCGCAACCGGGATCTTCCTCATGCCCCAGCTCTCAGCGCCCAGCTTCCACCACCGGGCGCCGCTGTCGAGAGAGGCCCCGTCGGTGTTCAAGCGGACTAGCCAGTAACGGCTGCCGAACTCCTTGGGGGTCCATCCTGCACGTTCAAGGTTCTTCTTAGCCTTGGCCGCTCGCTCGTATGCGCGCTCTTCGAGCTCGATAACCTGCAGCGGGGCGGAGGCGGGGGTAAGAAGTGCACTGGCACTACCGATGATAGTGTCCAGGTCGGAGATATCGAGGTATCGGAGACTGTGAGGAATCCACTCCTGGGCTTGGTACAGGAGCTGGTGGATGTCACGGAGATCGAGGCCTCGGCCGATAGCAAGCTCCTCCAGATGCTGGACCAGAGGGGTGAGGAGAGGGATCTGGGAAGGATCCATTCTGCTACCCTTGAGACTCAGCGATCGAAGGGTAGGGGGCAGTCGGGGAAGGATAGCATCAACATCCGCCTTGCCCAGCAGGAGGTGGCTGCTGGCATTAGTAGCAAGGCTAAGGACAGTGATGGTCTGGATGATCGCGGGATGAGTTGTGACAAACTTGACAACAACTTCAGAGGTCAACTCTCGGCACTTGGCCAAGTTCAGGTGTGTGAGTCTTGCCGTCTCAGGCAAGCTCTGTAACGCCTTGTCGGTAACTCTGGTTCCGGCGAGATCGAGGTGAGTAGCTCGTTCGAGTCGAGGGAGGATGGCCTCGAAGACGGAGCCTGGCAGGTTCAGGCACTTATGGAACGAAATACGGGTAAGAGTCAAAGAATCGGGCCACTGAGCCTGGAGGAGGCTAGTGAACGAATTCTTGAAAGAAGGAGAGGAGCAGCCGCAAAAGTCGATGGCCTGGAGCCGGGGCATTTCAAAGAAGAGCTTCTTGATAACATCGGGTCCCAAATCCTCATCGATGTACTCTTGCGCCAGGAACTCCTGCAGGTATGGGGTTAGCTCGAGACATTTGTAGAGGGTCTCGGAAGTCAGATTTCGAGTCTGGGCTCTTTCGCTTGCAGTAGAGAAGATGGTGGAGGGGTTAAAGTGGCTGAAGTCGAGCCGCCGCACAATGGATGCGAGCGCGGGGTACTCAGTGATGGTTGCGAGGAACTTTCGGAAGATACGAGAGTGAGGAATCGTGATGTGACGGTAGAGAGTGTTGAGAGTCGCAGCATGAATAGATCGCGAAGTAAGGAGAAGAGCCATAAGGTCGGCATTTCGTGGTGTAAGACCATTGGGAGGGATCTCGATGACGAGAAGGTCGATAATGGCACCTGTGATCGACATGTTAGTACAAGGTGTGTCATATAGTTGGGACCGGGGTTCAGCAGGGTTCATGGCTGATGGCTGCGATGCGCGCAAGTTTACGTACCCAAAACTTCGCTGGGAAGTCTCTCGAGAGGAGAAGATCCGGTCTGGTAGCTGTTCGGTGAAGCCTTCTCAGCGACGGCGGGAGGTGCTGGAGAGCTCCATGTCATGGATAGCTTGTGAAGATCCTCGCAGCTGCGGCTGGCGGATTTGCCCTTGATGGGGATCTGCTTCCATCCGCGAAAGTTGTCCGCGGGGAACCAGAAGCCATGAAGCCGACTGTGAGGCTGCGTCAGAGGAGCCTGAAAAGACGGCTGTGCAATCTCAGCGGAGGGTGAGGGTGATTCATCGAATACCTCTTCCGGCCCTTGAGTGTAGGAGGAAATCTTTGAGCGGGTAAAGGTCTGGGCTAGACCATCATCGTTCTCTCGGACAGACGAGAAGGACGATCGAGCAGTCTTGTCGCTGTTGCTGTTGGGAGATTCGGGGCGTGACATTTTGGCCTTGAGCAGAGCAGAAAGGTCAAACTGAGGCACCGCGTGGTGCGTGGGGCTAAGAGGGAGGGCCATTCAATTAAAGATATAAAGATATGCAATAGCCGACCTCAGCGAGAGAGGACGGAATGGTCAGGTGAGAATAGGCTAGGTAGGTAGGCTAGGTAGGAATGAGATCGCCAACCAAACGGTTGGCAAGAATATCAGGTTCGAATAAAAAGAATGTTCACGAAATAGCAGTGGCGTTCTATGAGCCACCGGATCCGGAGTCTTCTTATTATACGGTGCTGTCTGTAGGTATTGTTAAGCTTAGGCCGATAGAGGGCGGCGAGAAGCGATGACGAAATGGTTTGCGATACTCGGAGATGAGAGATGACCAAGAGATAAGATCTAAAGGTCAGAGGATACTTTCTTATCGTCAAAATAGTCTGGAATTCAAAAGGAAGAAACAGAGCGACTCGCGCATCAGGGTTCGGGGGGGCTTGGGGATAGTTATAAACGAACGAACGACTCCACGAGGCAACTCCATGAAGTTTAGTCTAGTAGTACAACGACCATTTATTATGACTAGGACTAGGACAAGGAATGGGTAATGGAACTAGGGACGGGACCTCAATGGGGACCTCATGACGGGGACCGGAGGGTCCAAACGCCAGGGAAAGGGATCCAAGACCCAAGACCGAGACGAGACAAGCAGGACAAGGAAGGGAAGGGAAGGGAAAGGCAAGATTCAAGGCGAACCCCGAACGATGAGCAACAGTAAGTAAGAAAAGAGGCTAAGGAGCGGCGCCACTGGGGCCAGTCCAGGGACGTTGGCGTTGGTGTTTGGCACCTCATACTCATGCACGGGGCATTTGTTTAGCTCGGGATCGCACAATATTGAGTAATAGAAATCAAAGACTGGATGGACTTTTCGGGTCTGGAGACGTCAGGTGAGCATTCGACACGACACCATGGCTTGTCTGTCACAGTCATTCATTACCTGGACTGTCACAGTCGATGCCATGTCCGTCCATCCATCATGAAATCTCGGTCAGTCAAGGATGAATGTCGCAGCTCACCAAGTATCCATCCATTCTATCGAGAACCACCCAATGATGAATTGTTAGCGAGTAATGAGATGCCAAAAGCCGCTGCCGCTCAGAAATCCAATGTCCAAACAAAGAAAAGAATTTCGCTGCAACCGCTAACGCCGGATCGGCCTAAAAAAAAGAAGAGAGAGAGAGGTGTGCCACTCACTCGATTGGATGAAACAAGTCGAGATTTAGTAATGAGAACGACCTCGCTGAGAAGCCAAGACTAGCAGAAAAAATCAACTCCCCAGCTGCCTCTTGCTTGTCCGTCTAATAATTTTGTCAAACCTCGTCTTGGCCACAACACGTCAAATTGCACATCATCTTGCTGACCATCAGATGTTTCTGCAGTGCAGGCAGTCATGTCCTTACCCCAGAATCTTGCAAGCATTGCGTCTTCATGTATTCATTTGACGTATATGTTGTACAACTTGCAACACGAAAGACCATGTCACTTATACGAACTTACACTTATAAACTCCGCGGACAAGGCTCTTCCCACCTAACCGTACTCCTCCTCTTTGCGAGACAACCTTTTTGCTGAGCCAGCCAGTAAGTGGATTCTTCCTACAGTTCAATAAGAACCAAACGTAACGTAGCAAAACGTAATATAATGACATCCTTCGTCAGCGAATGGATGGCTGCACCTGTAGAGTATAGGTAGAGTAATAGAAACAACACAACCCCGCCTTCGTTTCCCTGGAATTGCATCAAAAAGCCCCAGATCTCGAAATTAATAAATCACATATTGACAGATTCGCCGAGATCCTCGTGATCTAAAGAATGTCGGCCACGTCGGGAGTGCAACGCGATTCGGCAATGGCCTTTTCTAAGCACCCGTTTCTTCTGGACCCCCCAAGCTAGAAGCCCAAGGTCGACCCGACACCTTCGCGAAAAAAAGGACATTACTATAGCCTACGTACAGTGGCCACTCAGGTCACAAGGGCAGTCTTAAAACAGCAGAGTTTGAGGCGCTGCATGCTCCTCGGTACGAAAAGAGTATTTTTGCCTCAAGATACCTTACCCGCTTTGCACCGCCGGCTTATTACCACTCCCAATCGTACAACGCCGCACTCATGCTTGAACTGTCTTGAGAGACAGAGCCCGCCAGAGAAGACAAATTTGAGAGAATTTTAAAATGCTAACGATACGTAAAAGAGAGGCATTTCCTTCGAGAACCGGCAAAGATGCCGGTCCCCAGATTTTAGATCCTCTAGAAGGGTTCTTTTCAAGTAAACATTACCCTCTCCGGTGGGCATCGTCGTTACCGGCACCCCGTTTCCTCCGGCCCTAGTCGACGCCAACTGGAGCTTAAACACGCCAGGCCGAGACCGACCACGGAGACGAACACCGACTCCAGCCGCCGAGGGACCAGACATGTCAGCCGGGGTCCTATTTTCAGTGGTAACCAAACGGAGACCAATTTACTCCGCTAATATTGTAGTTAATAAGTTAGTATCCTCTCTCCCGAAACCTCATCTCAATATCAACAGGCTTGAACAACCCCCAATTGCTGAGCACAGACAGCCAAGAAACATACCACGTTCCTGAATCACGCTGACCATATGATATGCCATAGTACGACCAGCATCCTGGCAACATGCGATTTAGCTGTTGCACGTGCCTCATGGTGTCTGACCTAGATGAGATTGCTCAGCTCGTCCCCGGACTATCGTGTACGTGGTATGTAATTAATAAGCTACATCGGCTGTTTCTCCAGACGACAATGACCTGGGAAAGACACCGCCTCATCAAATTATGCACTCCAGACTGAGGCCCCTGAATAACCTGTTGAATGCCAGCCGAGATCGCCATCATTCAGAAAAGGAGGTTCACAATAGCATCATTGTGCAACATGTTTGTGCAACACCATTGCAGGTCCTCGGAATCATGATCGGATTTCGGCACCATCGTCAGGACTTCCCAGATCTGTGTTGTGTTTGATTACGAATATATCATCATGAGAGTGTAATAACGTGATCTCCTCTCAGCGCCAGCGGACTCGGAGCGCGGCCGGGACACTTACAGCTTGCTTATAAGCGCCGTGTACCCGCAGCCGCACCCCCTGGAGCCTATCACTGAAGGTAAAAGGGAGAAGACGGGAGCAGACAAAAAAAGACACTGGCCATTAAGAGGGACAGATTTACCCCGGATTTTCCTTACCGTCATGACCCAGATCTGCCTGTCACTTTCACTTTCACTTTCTTTCCATCACTCCTCCAACACGTCACCTAGCTCCCACTGTCTCTCTGACTAAGTACCTAATAACCAACCCCCTTCCAAATTCCGAACCCCCGGAACCTCCATCTCCGTGTGACACTATTGAGCTCGAAACCTTTCTAAACACCTTCTCTTCTCTCTTCTCTTCTCGCCCCTTCTCTCCCCTTACTTTCCTTACATAGCCTAGTTCCTTGCTCCTCAACAAGTTGCAGATCCTAGCTTCGCTACCGCGGACAGGGAGCACTTGCAAGCCTCACAACCACCAGAATAAAAGAAGCTCCCCCCTGTCGCCCTCTGCCGTTGGCCAATGCCTCAAGCTACCCCTTGCACTCTGGCGGCTCAGAAAATCAATTACCTAACATTTTGCTATTAGCGGTCTGCATCGTGAACCTCGTGACCATGGCTGCACCACCCTCGAACCTTGGTGTCAAGCTCGGCTGGGGTGGGCTGTAATCTCGGCACTGAGCACAACCTAACCACCATCAGCTCCAGCCCAAACATCGTGACTTTTCCCTGGGGCTCCTCTCGTCGCCTCTCCTCATCTGGTCATCACTAACACATTTCAAGCACGTGCTTCCATTGGTCGAATCCAACGGTGTATTCATTCCGCCCAGGCGGGGCCAATGTAAGTAATGCAATACACACCCCTCAAACTCCCCCGCATTTTGCCCCTGGCTCTCCATCCATATTCGCACCTTCGCCTGCTACACCATAACGCTTTCTATAGAATTGAGAATAACCCCTGGACGTATACAGCATCTGCGCTTCCAGATGAGAACTTGATAACATAACCCTCGATTCAACAAACCCTCCCTCAACCATTTGAGAACACCAAAACAAAGAACGGGTACTGTATGACCGCGTCCACCGCCATCCCAAGAAAACAAAGGAAACGCCGCATGTGTCTGTCGTATACATTCGCCCATTAGTCTATGGGCGGTGCAATTCGTTTTAGAACCAATCGTCGATTTCAAAATGAGGCCATCGTGACTGGTCCGTGACTCGCGTCACGCAGATGTCGCCTGACCTTTATCGACCATTGGCCTTTTTACCTCCCGCTTTGAGGCGTTCCTTGCAGTCCTCGCAATACCATTTTGCTACACCAAGTTAGCGTTTAGTTCGCCTGATAGTTCAGTCCTCTTTTGCAACAACTTACCTGTTGATGTTGGTGCGACCTTCAGTCCAACACAGTCCAAATGGAACCATTCGCGGGGACACTCAACAGCATCGCAAGCTACCATCTCACCATAGGACACCCCATTACAGTAACAGTATGTTGGCTCATCTGCATCAACATCACCGTCATCTTCGTCGCCCTGCATGCTGCTGTTCGTGTCTTCTTCGGCCAGTTGAGCAGCAACAGCTGCATGAATGGCAGGTGCAGCTTTCTTCTGATTTTTCTTTCCAGTACCAGTCGTGTCATTGTTCCTCGATGAGCGTGCCCGGGGCTGCACTGCCTCTTGGAACGTTGCCAATGCTGGCGTTGATGGTTTACTGGCGCGCCCGCTCTTTGTTGTGACTGTGGTAGTCTGTGGAACTGGTGGTAGCGACTCGCTCTTGCGATCATTCTCCTCCGGCTTTTTGGTATCCTTCTTGCTGCCAGTCGTAGCAGCGGTGGTGGTTACAGCTGTAGTGGTGGAGGAGGTGGTGGCAGTTGTGGTAGGAGGAGGGACCGGAGGCGTTGATACAGTTTCTGTTTTCTCCGCTTCCTTCTTAGGATTTTCGGTCTTGATCGGTGCACTCGTCTCCTTTGGAGTCTTTAGTTCAGCACCGTTGCGAAGCGCACTAGCTGCTGGAGCTCCAGTGGTTGGTGTGCTAGCTGCATTGCCATTGGGTTTATTAGAAGCCGATGATGTCGGCCTTGCCTTGTTGCTATCCGTATTTACAATCTGTATTGAGTTCTGTCGCGAACGAGTCCGAGCCGGGTTTGGAGTAGGAACCGGTACTGGTGATGCGCGAACAGGGGGTAGCTTTGGCTCAGGTAGCTCGGTGATTACGGGCGACGAGTTGACCGAATTGGATAAACCGGTTACGCCGTTTCTGCTACAGATCATTATGTTAGAACCTGTCTTCGGGGCATCTCCTGCGGATTCTGGGACGTACCTCTTCTTGGACTGGCCGCTCCCCGAAGGGAGAGCTTTTCTCTTCTTAGGTGCCTCGGGTGCGGGAGTTGCTCTAGGACTTGTTGTCTTTGCCTTTGGTGCAGCATTTCCAAAAACCGAGCTCATCGCACGATCTGCTGTCGCCGCAGCACCATTAGTCGTCTTTTCAACCTTGCGTCGCTTCTGTGGCGGGTTGCCATTGTTAGTCGCAGCCGTAGAAATGCCCAGTCCAACATTGGCTGTTTCCGTTGCTGTTACTGTCTTCCGCGATTTGGCTGTCTTCTTTGGAGCTTCAGGCTTGTGTTTACCGTCATGGTCGTCTCCCTCCGATTCGTGGTTATGGGCATTAGAGTGGTTATGATTATTGTTGTGATTTCTCGAATTCTTCTTTGCTTGTACAGCTTGCTTGCGAGCATCGCTTCTAGCGGCTGCCTCGTCAGCAAGAGCCTGCGCAGCTGCAGATATGGCTGCGGCACCGTCGCGCCGTGTTCGATCGACATGAGAGGCCTTGGAGAAGCGATTTTCAGGATATGCCCAATGTGTGGTGCTTCCCCATTTGGCCTCGTCACTAAATTCGCCTTCTAGGTGAGGCCAGACATCTTCAATCCGAGTGAGCTGGGCTTGGAGTGCTTCGTTGGCTGTCGAGATAACGTGGTTCTTTTCTTCGAGCGAGACAAGCATCTCTTGGATCTTGAGCGCGGTCTGGCGAAAGAGGTGACGACGAGGAAGATTGGATGGGTCGAAAACAGCATCCCTGTTCGATTCATCGACTGAAGGTACGCTCTGGACACTATGGTTGAATGCAATACCACTTGAGCTATTCTGCGCACTCATAGGCGCCGAACCAGGAGCATTGGCACTGGATGCCTCGTTGTTCGGACGTGCCTCGGAAACAGGAGCGTTGATGGCAGCTTCAACAAGTCGGAAGAGCTGATCTTCGGGGGTGAAAAGTTTGGCATCAACCTCCTTGAGGAGTGTAAAATGCCGAACGAGTTCCTTTGGGAGTGCAGTTATGGCATCGGCAAAGTGTGTAATCGCAGGGAAAATGTCGATGGGTTGCTCGGCACCGCCGATTGAGTCTCTGCCAGCACCACCTGAACGGCCCAAGTTCGCGATGCTTCGCGGAGGGTTCGTACGAGTCTGACGGACGGGCTGCGACCGGCGGTGCGACGAGTTCTCCGTCGCGGGCGCCTTGACCGACTTCATGGTGAAAAACGCGAAAGAGTAGAGAGAGGACTAAGGCGGCTCGGTCGATCAGTTCGAGATTAGACGGCGGGACGAAGCTGGGGGCAGAAAGTTTGAATCAAGAGAGAGAGGTATGAGGTGGACAGGAAGTAAATAGGCAAGTGACAGTTGGTATCGGCCAGGTAGAAAACAAAAGGCTAGGTCATTTTGCGCTCTGGTGCCATAAGTGGTGAGAAGAATCTGTGTATAATGAGGAGGGGAGAAAAGAGAGCACGCGTAGTAGCAGAAACGAAAGCGGGATGGGATATGGATTGGATGGGCTGTGTCTGTCTTCCACTCCCATTCGATTTTGGAGACTCAGCGCTGCGATTGCCGCGGCGCCCACTCCCCTCGGGGAGCAAGAAAACATCAGACCTTGATATAGGGTGTTAAAATAAACTCGGCAAAAGGTATCCTAAACCTAGTCTAAACTCATGCTAGGCTACCTAAGTCTTTTTGTCATCTAGGATCAAGGTCCTGAGTTTTCTCTCCTCCTCTAGCCACTGTACACGCTGTAACTCTAGGGGGCACAGGACCCGACCTGCAGCCCCGGAGAAACCAGCCCCCGATGACGGAGTAGGTACTTGGCGAAAAAGGCACATGCGACTGAGATCAATGTTGACTTTTAACCAGATTAGTCTCCAAGTTAGCAATTACGCCAAATTCAAAGAGAATGCCGCTGTCTCCCACAATCTCAATTCCATATATGAATGCAATATTCAACTCTTTAGGGGTTAATCAGATACTGATCACGGAGGAATGTCCTACGCCGCGTGGGGTATCAATATCGATAGCCATTTCGTCATAACCTCACATCCATTGGTGATGAAATATCTGTTTACAAAGAACCAGTGCAGAACCAACGCAAACAAGCTTATCTTGTACAAACTAAGAAATTGGTATTAAGAGCGTATTAAAGTCTATCGCTCAGGAACCCCAGCAAAACTAACACCAAAATCTTCAAATTCACACGCCTTTCTCAACCATCCCAATACTGCTTATGATGAATGCTGTTTGGATTTTCTACTCAACCAGGGTATCACTGCCACCAGAATCAAATCACGCTGTAACAGAAGAAGGCCGAACCACTGCCTCGTCGCGATCCTTCTGCTTCTGCCTCCATTGCCACTCGAGCAGAATCCAGATGAAGTCCTTGAGGTCGAAATCAGGCCACAGAGTATCGATGAAGAATATCTGTGTATCCTGATGGCATTGCCAGAGCATGAAGTCGCTGAGGCGCTCCACTCCGCTGGTTCGTACAAAGATATCTAGGGGCGGGTCGTTTGCAGTGTACATGTGCTTGTCCAAGGTCTCGGCTGTAATTGTTTCGGGGTTTGGTAAGCCCGAAAGGCTGGCAGCGCTGTTTCTTGCGCGTAGACGAGGAGGAGGGGAGTCGGGTTGTAGTGTGGGCGATGAGGAATCTCCATCGCTGTCCTTCTTGGCATCATCTCCATCTAATGGTTCGACCTCTTCGGGGAGGACATCCGGGATTGTAGGCAGCCCCTCGCGACCGTCCAGCTGGCGCGAAAGGATCTTCTGTCGAATTCGAGACGGGGAGAAGGGTGTGCTTCGAGGAGGTGTGGGAGCGAGAAACTCTTGCACTGTTGATTTCACTGCAGACGTGATCTCGGCTCGCGAGGTGTATGGGAAGCAGATGTTCAGAACGGCCCTGAATACGCGTTAGCAATTGGTTCACTCCTTCGGATACAATGGACTGACTTATTATTGTGCTTGGTTCTCGCGACAGCCTTGTCGACCACTTCAAGAACGTCGGTTCGGATCATGTCGCGCTGGCCCAAGACGCGCACACGGGCACCGTAACGGTCGAGGATATGGCCATATTTTGTTAGCTGCTCCAGCTTGATCTTGGCCAGCTCCATCAGACCCTCCACTTCATATTTTGGTCGATTGAAGTTCTCAATACTGAAGGCGTATACAGTCACTACCTTGACTCCAGACTTGTAGCAAATTTCCATGATCTAGATTACACGTTAGCACGTCGCACAATTGCGGAATCACGGATAACACACCCTAGCTAGCGCCTCAAATCCTCGGTGATGACCCTCTACCGTCTCCATTCTGTGATTTCGAGCATATCGTCGGTTGCCGTCCATCTCGAAAGAAACATGTTGAGGAATAGGACCTTGCTTGAGGGCGCCAATGAGAAGCTCGCGAAGCTGGCGCATAGCCCATTCTCCAGGAGGAGACTCGACAATTACCCTCCGGAGAAACGATGATATAGCGTCAGACATTGTATTCGTTTTGCGTGCGAGACTTAATTTTGGATAATAATTCAAGGAAAGAAAAAAACTGTCGGGTGGAATAGTGAACGTGTTATCGAGTGTCGCTAGCTTAATTCAGATGGATGTATGTACAACCTAGGCGGTATGAGACGGAATTCGGAATTCGAGAGGAGTCTATGAAAATGGTATACTTGAGAACCAGCTTTAATAATTGATATGGGAAAACGATCGCCAGATGGCAAATAAACGAAGGTGACGACGAATTGACAAGACAGCCACGAAGCCTATGGTGGCGGAGTAGGCATCTGACGATAGGGATGAGGCTTGTTGAGGCGAGGCGTAGGTTGGCTACGTTTGGAACAGGTTGGCACAAGCTTGGCGATTTTTGAAGCAGGGCAGCTTTTCTGTACTTTATTAGGTGCCACCAGGGATGGTCCTGGTCCAATGATTACTCTCTCGACACAGGTGGCTTAACGTCATTTTCAGGAACAGGCGCTGTGTCGTTTATATAACGGCACAGCTGACTGGGGCATGCATGTTTACCACAACGGCACAACCTACCAGTAGCCATTGCAATTAGCCGTGACCTGAGGTTCAGCAAAGATCGGAGTATTCGGGAGAGAAGTCATCATGAGTTGGGTGATTCAGCCCCTAGCAGGGGATCATGGGAGATCGTGTTAGTGGATCGTCTACCCTGGAACCTCGAGATTTTGATGTTGTTCCGAAATTGAGTCCTTTTTCATGTGATTGTAGTTGTCTTCGGGAATAAATATCGATTCGAAAATCTGGTTTGGTTCCATCGTAAATACTAATGAGGCTGGAGCTGTAGCTTCAACGTCTGTATCCAGCAACGCAATAAGTTCAAGCACTAGGTAGGTGTTTTTGCTACCCTCAATCTCATATAGTGCTTCTACCTGTACCTCATATAGGCATAGGCACTGAACATTTGTATGCCCTCTTTCTCGCTTGATATAAGCCGCAGTGGTTGCGCTTCGACTTCTCGATACAGGGTATTCGGTAACACAAAGTAGCGTAACGAACGAAACACATCGAGATTTTATGAGTAGACCTGACGTTGGGTTGCTTTGTTCGTTTTGAACCCACCAGTAAGGCGTTCGCCTAGAATTCATTCAATAGTCGAGAAGGTAACATCATAAATCCATCATCTCAAAGAAAACTTCTGTCCGGAAAGCAATCATCCCATCCGGCCTCAACACGATGATAGCATCATCAAACCTCTTAACAGTCAGTTAAAATCGTCCGTAGCAAA
This sequence comes from Fusarium fujikuroi IMI 58289, assembly GCF_900079805.1. Classification (NCBI taxonomy): domain Eukaryota; kingdom Fungi; phylum Ascomycota; class Sordariomycetes; order Hypocreales; family Nectriaceae; genus Fusarium; species Fusarium fujikuroi. Next base: position 4,188,755 of record NC_036622.1, on the reverse strand, counting down.
AATTAAATGCCATGAATTTATATCAAAACTCAATTAGCAACATCCAGCATATAAGTCGAGGTTAAATATGCTGTCTCAACGTTGCGTTTGTTGTTATTATGATATGATCCATATTGATGACAGGGAGCGGATCTCCAACATGCTCACATCTGCAGCTGGGCAACACGTACGTACGCATGGGGCACAAGTTTGGAGAAGACAAGGATAAGATGAGAGAATCCTGACCTTCCCCAGCCAAGATTTCCCCAGCTGGGTAAACCGAAAAAACTCAATCTGCATCCTATTGGTATCTCTTGATGTTGTGGATTCTATCGATTTCCCTTGACTCGAGTCTACCAAAAATAGGACATGTCATATTCTGTTTTCATGAGAGAACATGGTTCAGAACCTTGATTCTGACAACAGCGCTCGACTTTTTTCCCCTTGCTAGAAATACGTCATTACCGCATAAAAAAAACCTCAGGGAGCTTGTTAGCGTTGCGGATTAGGTGCTATGAAACGCCACCATGCAAACGCCATGGTTCACAGGCATGTAGAAGCTGTCTCTGCAGTGAACGCTTCATGACTCTCGTATAAGAGAAATTATGTGTAACATGACAGGATTGTTTCTCTCTTGTGTACCATGCAGTGTTTCTCCTGTTGACAGAGCATTCTCATACCAGAGAAGACTTTAATGCTCTCATCCAGCTGTGAGCCCGCCGAGTGATGGCCGATGATGGTGTTGTTGGTGGAGTTGAAGAGCCCAGGTCCATGTCTAACCGCCTGTTGCTAACTGTAGAGTTCAATGTCACTCTACTGCAAGAGCTGGCAGGTCTAGTACCTATTCAGAGACAAATACCCATGTCTGGAGAAGGGCGGAGGATATGCAGCGGCCGCTGATACAATCGGTTGGTCAGCGATCCTCGCTGCACCATGTGCCATGTGCTATCCTTGGGTTATCTGTAAAGCTAGGAACAAAAAAAAAACATCTTCAACGAGATAGGAGGAAGCCACAATAGGTAGACAGCAAAGACGGCCAAACTTAGGTAGTCCAAGCCTCAGGCACAACCGAGACTATCATTCTTGATCCTACCCACCATCGTCGATCCCGTGTGTCTTGTTTGTCTCGCTTTTTTGGTCGGATGTAGACTAAGGACTAACCTTGAGAGAGCTGTTTTTCTTACGAGGTCTCTTTTCTTCTAATCTCTCACCTCCTCTTCCTCCTCCTCCTCTTCTCTTCATCCTCTCCTCACCAGAGGAGGCTCACCTACACTCTCGAAGCCTCTTGTCATCGTCTTTCATCTGTTACTCTGCTATTCTTCCCCTCTCCGCTTCCCCACACGCTCCAATTGACCTCATCATCCCCCACCAAAGTAAACCGTTGCTACCCCTCGTCGATCGTCGCCCGTGCTTCCCGCCCCTCGTCGAGCTCTAGTCGAGCTTCACTCTGAGCCATGGTTGTTCATGACGGTCACGAATACCTCACCGAGGAAGAGAGACGCCTCAAGGAGGATCGCGATCGCACCAAGTACTGGAAGAAATGGGGCCCTTATGTTGCTGAGAGACAATGGGCTACAGGCATGTGATTCTGACAGTGGTCAACCAGGACCAGTCATGATAAGTCAATTGCTAACCAACGCAAAGTCCGAGAGGATTATAGTCACGATGGAGACGCCTGGAGTCGTGAGTAACCGTTTTTAATGTCGCATCTCATCACCGGCACTAACGAGCTACGCCAGACTTCCCTCACGACCACGCTCGATCGCGCGCATTCCGTTGGGGTGAAGACGGTATCGCTGGTGTCTGCGATACCCACGGCTTCCAAAACATTGGCTTCAGCTTCTGGAACGAGGAAGAGTTAGTCAAATGTCATCGCAGGATAATGAACCACGATTGCTAATGAATCTACAGTGAATTCCTCAAGGAGCGTCTCTTTGGCCTCTCAAATCCCCAGGGCAACCATGGCGAGAGTGTAAAAGAGGCTCACTTCCACGTCGATAATACCCCTGTCAGTCATCTTCGCATCTCACTTTCATTCAATTGGCCTGCTAACGATTTGATTAGACTGTAATCCGCCAGATTTCCAAAAATTCACTCTAAGCTGACCAGTCATGATAGCACTCTTACATGAAATTCCTTTACAAATATCCACAGAAAAAGTTCCCTTACAAAGATCTGATCGACGAAAACGCTCGACGAGGAAAGGAAGACAAAGAATACCAGATCACCGATACCGGGGTCTTCGACGAGGACAGGTACTGGGACATCTTCATCGAGACTGCGAAAGAGACCGATGACCCCGATGAGATCCTCTTCCGAGTTACTGCCTGGAACCGAGGCCCTGACCCTGCGCCTCTTCACATCATTCCCCAGGTTTGGTTCCGCAATACCTGGAGCTGGGGTCGAGAGCCTGAGGAGAAGAAGCCATCGATTAGATACGTCGACGAGAATGTGGCCAAGTCTAACCACTGGAGCTTGGGTGAGCGACACTTCTTGTGCTCCCCTTCACCCGGTGTTGGCTCGAGCGGCGACGATGTGATGCCCAAATTCATGTTCACTGAAAACGATACCAACTTCAAGGCTCTCTATGATCAAAAGAACAAGCAACCCTATGTCAAGGATGCGTTCCACCGATACATCGTCGACGGAGAGAAGGAGGCTGTTAACCCTGCCAAGACTGGCACAAAATGCGCTGCATGGTTCAACTTTAACGAAGACGGCGGTGTTAACCCTGGCGAATGTGCTGGTAAGTACTATTGATTCCAAGCTACATAAAATGCAACTAACTCCCGGTTTAGTCGTTCGATTCCGTTTTACCAGGAGAGACGACAACTACCTCGACGAGGAAGACTTCGATGATGTTATTGAGACCCGCAAGGAGGAGGCCGATGAGTTCTACTACAGACTCAGTCCTCTACCCATGGCAGATGATTTGCGCAATATCCAGCGACAAGCTTTCTCCGGCATGATGTGGACTAAGCAACATTATCACTTCATCTGGGATCACTGGGCGAATGGTGACCCTACTATGCCGCCACCTCCAGCTTCCCGGAAAGACATCAGAAACTCGGCCTGGAAACATATGCACTGCGACGACATTCTATCCATGCCCGATTCATGGGAGTATCCTTTCTTTGCTGCTTGGGATAGTGCCTTTCACTGTATTCCGTTGGCCATGATTGACCCCGACTTTGCCAAGAAGCAGCTTGATTTGTTCACTCGAGAGTGGTACTGTCATCCCAATGGACAGTTGCCAGCGTAAGTGACTTGCTCTGCTTGATACCTAGAACGTCATGTGCTGACATCTCTCCAGATACGAATGGAACTTTGGTGATGTGAACCCACCAGTCCATGCATGGGCGACTTTCAGAACGTTCAAAATTGAGCGCAAGATGTATGGCCGTCAGGACTTGGACTTCCTAGAGCGCGTGTTCCAGAAGCTACTCCTCAACTTCACCTGGTGGGTGAATCGTAAGGATGCCGATGGCAAGAACGTGTTCGAAGGAGGTTTCTTGGGCCTAGACAATATTGGCTTGTTCAACCGCTCAGAGCCCCTGCCCACTGGCGGTGTCCTAGAGCAAGCCGACAGTACTGGATGGATGGCGTTCTACTGTCTTTCTATGCTCAACATTGCTCTTGAGCTGGCCAAGCATCGCCGAATCTACGAGGATATCGCATCCAAGTTCTTCGAGCACTTCATCTTCATTAGTGATGCGATGACCTTCAGAACCGGCCACAAGGACGAAAAGTCCCTATGGAATGAGGAGGATGGCTTCTACTATGATGCCATTTCCTGGGGCGGCCCCTGGATCCAGCAGCTGCCCGTCCGATCGCTTGTGGGCTTGATCCCTCTTTATGCGACCATTACTCTGGAACCAGAGTTGATCAACAGGCTCCCTTCTTTCAAGAAGAGAGTTGACTGGTTCATTGAGAACCGATGCGATCTCGCTGAGAGAAACATGGCCAGTATCCGAAAGCGAGGTAAGGGCAACCGTATTCTGTTGTCCATCGTGAGCAAGGACCGATTGGAGAAGATCCTCAAACGCATGCTCGACGAGGACGAGTTCTTCAGTGACCACGGTATTCGCTCACTCTCCAAGTTTCACAAGGAGAACCCATTCTCCATGGACGTAAACGGCCAGAAGTTCTGTGTTGGATACGTGCCGGGTGACTCAGATAGTGGTCTGTTTGGCGGCAACAGCAACTGGAGAGGTCCTATTTGGCTCTGCGTCAACTTCCTGCTTGTGGAATCCCTGCAACGTTTCTTCCTCTTTTACGGACCAGACTTCCAGGTAGAGTGCCCGACTGGTAGTGGCGATTACATGCACCTGGGCAAGGTATCTGAAGAGATTCAGCACCGTTTGCAGCACCTCTTCGCCCGTACCGATGATGGAAGGCGCAGCATCAACGGCGGTGATGATCGTCTTGACTTTGATGAGCACTGGAAGGATTACCTTTGGTTCCACGAATTCTTCGATGGTGATAACGGCCGTGGTCTGGGAGCTACTCACCAGTGTGGATGGACTGGACTGATTGCTCGCATGATTCATGATACTGGGTATGTTTTTTGTAATCTTCTTGTGATGAAGCAGTGTACTGACCTTTATAGCGTCAACTGCCGCCTTCCTCATACTCCTCGCACGCCTTCAATTGCCATGGGTCATTACTTTGACGACATCTTCCATCGAAGCGTCGAGACGGGTGTTCCTCACTCTGGTATGCCTCGCATCAGGCGGTCGTCCACAGCTCGGTCCATCGGTGCCCGTAGTGACTTTGACGATGATACTCGCTCTGTGACCAACTCGATCTATCACGATGATCCGGATCGAGCCAGGGAGCGCACTGAAGCCGATGCTCACATGCACAGCTACGTCTCCGAGCAGCTTGAGAGGTACAGAGATGACAAGAAGGATGGAAACTATGAGCATGATGACGAGTTCGAGACTAAAGCATAGGAGGCTTGCACGGTTATTGGGTGAAGTGAAAGATTGGTGCTGTCAAGAGGAAGGAATAGGTAATTGGGCGTTCTGAAAAGCAGGCCTGGCCAATTGTGCCGTGTTCGGAGTAGCAGGGTATCCTGAGTTTATGGGCTTAGACATATCATCCAGCAATCCAAGTAGTCATGATACAGTAGAATTCTTCTTTCGTATTGTTGTCCGTGATGAATATTCAATGACATCACATTATAGCAATACATGATAAATTTGTTCAAGTCACTGAGATGAGTTATTTGATGGGGATGAAGATTTCGATTCTGTGTGAGCTCGTCTTCCAAGTCACAGAGATTCATCGTTTTTTTCTCTTTCTTTTTACAACAGACAGACAAACTGAAAGTCATCACGCCGAACAAAGAGAATTCAATTGGGGAACTGCTTTATTGCATGCCCTGTTCACACCCCTCCTACACTATTCTTTCCATCGACGCTCTCCCCATTCTTCTCCTCCAGCCCGGGGATACAACAGCAATTAGGCTTGGAAGACTCAAAAAGAAACAGGCAGAAGAGAGGCCCCAGAAGCCGACGGGCAAGCCGCTTAGAGCTGGTTTTGCGTGGTGACGAATCCCACGAGACGAGGCAAAGGAGACACTAAATAGAGTTTGTATACTATGTTGGTGGTTTTACAGAGTGTCCGTGAGGAGCTTGTTCATCTTGGCGATGCGGGAAGACACGCTGAGGTCGATGGTTCGGTCACCGATCTCAACGACGAGTCCACCAACAATCTCGGGGTTAACCTGGGGGAAGGGGTTAGGGCTTGAGTCGTGGTGATGGTATGGTCTAGACATACCTCGTTGGTGACCTTGAGCTTCTGGCCCTGGCTGACGTAGGCAGACTTGGAGACGGCAGTCTCCAATCGGTTGAGTGTTCGCTTGTCGAGAGCCTAGAGACGACAATGTCAGTCCATTGTCCTTTATGTTCCATGCCGTGATGTCTGTCTGTTCATCCATCCTCGTCATATGCCTAATATCGATATGCTGTGACGTAGCTTCCTACTTCCAATCCATGTCGATTCATATATGCCCAAACGTACCTGAGCGCTGGTAACAGTGAGCTCAACCTCACCGCGGGCGGCAGAGATGATGGAAGAGAACTTCTCAACAACACCGGGGATAAGTCCAAGTCGGTTGTTCTCGGCGAGGGTGGCGAGGAAGTTCTTGACGGTCTCGTCCTTGGCGTTGATCTGCTTCTCGAGCTCCTGGACGATGGCCTTCTTGTCGGCCGGGGTGAGGGTCGGGGCGGACAGGACGGTGGCGAGCTTGGGGTCCTTCTCGATGAGAGCGCCGAGTCTGTTCAGGGCATCGGCAGCGGCGTCGATGCTCGAGGTCTTGACGGCAGCAGTGTACTAAATTGACGCAAAAGAAAAAATTGCGTGTCAGCGACGACGCGATTCCAATTGAGCTTTCTGTGCCATGGCGAGGGGAGTGCAATTGGCCTACAAAGCCAATTGACACATGAAAGGTTCGAGGTACGGTGCTTTCTTCATTGTAGGTGGTGCATTATTACCAGAGCAGTAGCATAAGTGCCATCAACGCCGAAGACGGAAATCGGGGGCTTGACTTCGGTCGTGGCAGCGGCAGCGAAGGATCGGACGGGGGCGGCTCGGAGGGCGAGGGCTCGCTGAGGAGCGGCGACTCGGACGGCGCGGAGAACCTGTCGCGAGAACATGACGGCGGCTTCTTTGACGAGGACGAGGAGGAGGGAGATGAGAAGAAGGGTGTGATGGTAGATGTTCGGCTTCAATTCACTTGGAGGTTGTTGCTAGCCTGGGGTCTCGGCAATTTTCGGGCGCTCGATGCCTTACGTCCGTTCCAGGCATCCACTTTCTGATTACATAACTCAACATCAGATATCAAATATCAGACATCTGCAACTCTTGGCTCTTGAGTTTCCATCAGAGAAGGTCAGTCGGTTCATTGGATACTGAAGGAAATGACTTTCTGTTTCCTCAGGACGTATTCTTGTTAATGCACATGCAAGTTACTATAGTGCGGAACCCCCAATGACGCAGAACGGCTAACAACCTGCTCCCTATCAATCATGATCATACAGCCAAACAGCTTCTCACACTCTAGAATCTTTCCACAAACGCCCAAAACTCCCAATTGCTAAGTGTCAGTCCCTTCACACTCAAACTTCTCCTAGTCGCTCTTGAGCATGCTGTCCACCAGATCACCAAGAGGACCCCAGTAATCTCTACCACTCGCCAGGCCGTGCTCATCAACAAACAGCACGTACTGCTTGAAGCTTGTGTTGAGGTGCGGCTCGAGTCCGAGCTCACGAATCACGGGGTAGTGATGGCAGTAGATATGTGCATATACACGGTACATGCGTTTAAAGATCTGGCGAACCAGTGCTGGGAATGATTTGGGGAAGGGTACGCCTGGTGAACATTAGTGTAAGTGCCCAAGACTATAAAAAGGTCCAATGCATACCGATCTTGCTGGGCAAGACTTGTTCGTTGTCAATATTCGCCTGCACCCATGACATGAGTTGCTCGATGTATGCTGGCGCAGGCATCTTGGTTGGACGCTTGTAGTTCTCATTGTCTTGCCACAAATACTCGAACCTAGCCCAGTCAGTTTCTGAGTTGTATTTGGCTTAGGAAAGCGTACTCATCAGTAGCCTTCATTTCAGGGCATGACTGTGGTGAGCAGAACTCGGTGATGGCACCGTAGAGAAGGTTGATCTGGTTATAGAAGTCCACCACTGAGCCATCAAATTAGCCACGCTTCCTCATAAAGATCAATTTTTGGCAAACTTACTGTTGACAGCTAACCATTCATTCTCATCCTCGCCTTCTGGAAGCTTGACAACCTTGCGCAAGCTGCCACCGCCGAGCGTCACCTCAGCATATTGTCGCAACTGATAGCTGGCCGAGCCGCCCTTGCCCACGCGCGGCCGGAACTGGTTTCTCGTCCGCTGGTTACTGTTCACCAAAGTTCCCGGATTAGCAAGTGTCAACTCATCCACAAACATCAGAGGTTCTCCTGATAGGGAGACGGGTATAATGGTCGTTTCCAACTGCTGCATCGTCAGGAGCGACTTCGGGTTCAAGTATCGAAACATGCTGGCGGTGTGCGGCGGCGAACACGGAGACTCCATGGTTAAGGTGTTTAGGAACAATGTAGAGAGACTAACACGGTAGTTAAGAAGGCTTGAGCCATTGTGAGCGGCGATTTCGACGAGGTCTCAAAAGGTCGAGTTGCGATGCTGTTGCATTCCAGCGGTTAGCGGGGCAATCAATCATGGGTTATAGTGAGGGGAGACAAACAAGGCTGGGTAAAATGAGACAGATACCTATAATCTTTCTCGTGAATAATTAGATGCGATATTGCAGAATCGTAAACTGCTAGGATGGTGCTTTTGGTATATTGTTTTGGTAAGGGGTTGCGGCTGAACCTTATTGCTGAGGGTGATAGGGCAAAGGTGCAATAGGTAAGGTTGAGTTGTACGTGATCGATGGCGTAGGACAGTTGCACTGTTTACTCTATTTCCTGATTGGTTTGGTTGCTACGGAGCCTGGTCATCTAACGAACCCCACCACTACCTACCTACGCTGCCACTGAAGCTTGATGCCAGTGCCAGTGTAGCCCGTGCATTTGACGATTGAATTTCATGGCTGGTCAAACTATGATTATCATGACACTGTTTATTACGGCTCTTTCGAGGGCGGCTTGCATGTATTCGAATTAAGACTGAGTATTTTAAATATATGCCGTAGCCATTGCCGGCTCTACTAGATTAGGGATGGCTGTGCTCTAATATTTGTGATTGCGTACACCACTTCATCTATATAAATTTGACTTCAATCACCATCTTCCTCCACGGCCTCTCCCTTGCCAGCTTCCTCGTCCTCTCCCGCCCCTCCCGCCCCTCCCGCCCCCGCGACCTCTGCCACGACCAGAGAATCGTTGATCAGTTTTGGGCGGTCCCTGTGCTTTCCGCTGTCGCCTCTCTGCATCTGTGGCATCCCATATATTTGCTAGTCCCATAAGTTCACAGAAAGCCGCCGTCTGAGGGCTTGTGTACTCCTCTGGCTGCTCGTTAACAATCTCGGGAGCACCTGGTACGTGAGGCGGTGCTGTGATCTCAAAGTTGTAAGGGACATCTAGCTTTCCACTCTTGATAATATTTTCCTCGATCCATTCTCTCTCTTTTTCGACGAGGGGCAGATAATGCTCTTCCCCAAGATCAGGAGGCGCCTGTACACTTCGGTCACCAATAATCAAGGAGTCATGGAAGACGCGAGTGATTGCGAGCCATTCTGGATCGTATTTTAACCTCCAGCGAGGTGATTCTTGGGATGGGGGATACTCAGAACTCGTCTCTGGCTTGAAAGGTTGAATCTCGCACAATTGTAGATAGTGTCTATGCCCTTCGCACTTGTCCAGGGCAAGAAATCGAACCTCTTTGTTCGTGATCTCAGGAGGTACTGGTTGACCTGGTGTTTTCTTTGGTTGAGGCCGAGCAAACGATGCTGGAAGCTGCGCCCTTAGCTCATCCGACACTTCATTTGATGCCTCTGGAGCTTCTTTCGTCTCAGCCTCACTCTTCTCGACTTCTGCAACGGGTTCAGCCTTGGAACCCTCGTCATCATCATCATCATCATCCATATCCAAGTCTATTTCGTCAGGGTTCACCTCTGTAGCTGGGGCTGGGGCAGGGGCAGAAGCAGGAACAGGAACGAGAACTTCCTTGCTCTCCTGGGTCACAGGCTCGGCGTCTTTGTATACCTTGACCGCAGCGAACCTGACGTGCATGTGTGCTGAGAACCAGTAAGGAGGTCGCAGGCGATCCATGACATACTCTGCTGCAACGTTACCAAGGGTACCATCTATGGACTCCTGTTTAAAGAAAGGCTTCTTTTTGAAGAGCTCTGCATGATCCCCATGCCACTCAACTGCACGAGGCCAGTCGTGACTAAGGCCGATATCCACCTGAGTCCGTACTTGAAGCATTTTCCGGACGTCGAATTCTCGAATGTGGTACCACGACTTAACGTCATCACCGCTGAATGGAAGCCTCTCGTGATGTGGCTTTCGATAGTCAAATCCTTTCCAGATACCAGACAATCCAGCGATGCGCAGTGGGCCGAAGCGCAAGATATTGGCAGCACCCATGTAATAGATATTGGGTGCTACCCAGCCTCCATAATAAAGCTCCCAGAGATGTGAACTGGCTTCGTGGTTTCCAGCAATGAATATTGTTAGATAGGGTGCTTTTTGTTCACCAGAGTAGTACCTGGGAAAATCTCCTAGGCGTCGATACTTGACAGGGCAAGACATGATGCTCAAATCTGCAGCATTTCGTACGGACTGCGACGCGGTGTGAGCAAACTAATGGAAAGGGCATTGAAGCTGAACGTGAGCTGGAAATACCTGAAAATCACCTCCAATGATGAGAATATCAACGCCATCCCATCCACGTTGCTTACAAGACTCTTCCACTGAGGCGTAGATTGCATCTAACGTGCCATGGCCCTTGGGTTGTTAATGCCATCTCGATTTCTCGATTGCTCGAGGAAACTCACACATCCTTCTACTGCAACTCGGACGCCCTGCGTCTCGAATGTGTTTGCAGCCATTCTTTTGTGTTGACGTGAACTTGTAGTTGTAGATGGAAAGTTGAGGCTGAGTGGGTTCACAGACAGAAGCTGCTTTCCTTTATGGGCAAGCAACTGCTTACAGCGATAACACCAAGCAATGGATCATTTAGTCCCACGCTTTCCTGCCTAAAACAATGACTCAGATATTGAAATGAGACAACCGTTTATATCACATCAGCTCAAGGCTTAATAGTCATTTTTTCTCTATTGGAGGCATGGCAGCGCTACCAATTGGTCCTGGGTATCCACCATGCTGAGATGTACACAGCAGAAGAACCACCAAGCACAAGGATACCCAGCCTCTTGATGTGAGTCAGTGGATCAAGGACGAGTCTTTGCTTGGGGCAGTGACCATTGAGTGGTAATGCTTGATCATGAGTCCACACATCCTTGTCTTTCATGCCGCATCCGTCAAGTTAAGTGAATCTTATGTACGATGGACTACTCCTTCCCTGCCTTCTTGTGGGATTACTCCTAGAGTGCATCAAGTGCAGAACATTGATGACATACATTGAAAAGTCTCACTTAAAACAATTTTACAATCAAGAAATGTTGCCCTTCAGAAAAAGCGAAAGCTCAATGCGTCAACTGAGTAACGCAGAGTGAGAGGGTTACTTTAATCTTCCATCTCTAATAGACGTTCGACTCACGGAGGAGTGAAGAGAAGAACGCATATGCTGAAATGGTGACAAGTCACAGTTAGGTATGTTGGCATCGGAATCAGGCAAATAGATCTGGCCAGGTTCGACGTGTGTCAATCGTTTCCAGTGTAAGCCCATTACCATCATTCGACAAAAAAAAAATAAAAAAATAAAAAAATAAAACTGTAAGATCTGAAGAGAGCTGCATAAGACCGACTGAACCTTACCATACCAACTCCAAGACGCCGTCATCAAGTGCTGAGATTAGGGCATATTTTTCACCCCCATCTCTGAGTTACGGCTTCTTCTTACTTCATGCCCATATTCGCCCTGGATGAGATTAGTACCGAAGCAATCGTTTGTAGCAATGCATGGCTGGGCTGCATACTGGTCCAGGCCCAGGTAATCTGCCGCGGCCAACAGTTCGAGGCAGAGCTCGACCGGGATCTCCATGTCGGGAACATCCTCGCTGTTACGGTAACGGTACCAGTAGTGGAAGTATTCGACAACCTTATCAAGGACCATGGCGCTGTTGATAGAATCATCATCAGCGTCTAGCTCTTCCAGGTTTGAAATGGTTCAGCGGAGACAAGGCACGACCGGGCTTGGTGTGCGTGTGGTCAGGTCAAGTGTAGTGAGTAGTCATGTAGCCCAACTGAGAGATCTCGGTTGTTCTGTCTGGAAAGCGTGATGAAGTGTCATCAATCCACGTAGCAGGCCACCTGGAGAGGATGGCATGTCGATGATATCAACCTACCTCATCTCTTGGAAGACACAACGGGCCTCTTTGGCTTCGGCGAACTGGCTTCTCACGTCGAGCATGCCCTTGATGATTGGGCTGACAAGAGCAGCATCGCGTAGAACGACAAACTCGAAGCCGTCGCCAGAAACGAGAGTGATGTATTTGCTGGGTGTCTTCCAGTCCATGGCCGGATGTTCTTTGCTGCGTTGCTGTCGACAAGTTTACAAAAGAAAGAAGGGGAAGAAAGAGAGATGAGAATTTCTTGGAGAGGAGATGTAGAAATAGGTAGAGATTGAATGGATACCTATGGAGCAAACACGCGCTAAAACTCAGTAGCTAGGTAGGACCTTGTCGTGAACAAAGAAGCAAGAAAGTGAGTGACCTTGGCTTGGAAATTTTCTCGTGAGCGAGCAAGCACGTGCACGGGCCAATCATCTCCGTCATTTTCAGCTCCGATGCATGAAGTAAGGTAAGGTAACCCCCCGGATAAAGATAGCAGTTGCCCCGTCAACATGTTTACTCGGGTAACTTGGTGGTGCAACAAAGCCACACTTGAGACTTGACTCCCCATAGTCCTTCCACTCTTTGGTCTCGAAGCGACTAAGTTTAAACTTGCAGCAAACAAACAACTCAAAATCCGAGTCAACAGAGGCAAAGGAGCTCTACTAGACAAGAAAATCATCTTTCAAAGGATCCCTTTTTAGCCCCAAACATCTCAACTCGACTCAATTAGGCCCTTGATCGTCTTCCTCTTGGTCTTTATCTCGCCCTCCTCCTCCACATCACTCATCTCCCCCGTTTACTCCATCGCATTAAACGCTCGATTGCTTTGTCTCTCTTCCACCCCGCACCATCACGAGCACTATACAGCCGAACATTCTTCATTCCTTAGAAGCGCATTCTTAAGGCGATCTCTACCAAAGGCCAAGCAATCCTCTAAAAGACTCGCGCTTGAGCCTGCACTCCCGACCCTGCAGCTTAGCTTTGCGCCCAAGCATGGCATCATCGCATCAGTATCGTACTTCGTACTTTGATACCAACGAGCAGATCCGACGTCAACAGCGCACGCGCTCCAGTGAGGGTACCGTCAGCACCACTATGAGCTCGTCGACGGGCCGTGAGTCGGCAGCAACTCACGTCACAGAAGCGCCCACCTTTTCCAAGAAGATTGTTGTCGTCGGTGATGGCGGTTGCGGCAAGACCTGCTTGCTCATTAGCTACAGCCAAGGTTACTTCCCAGAGGTGAGCAGCTCTCTCTAGCTACTCTCAGCGTACCGAGACTAACAACCACAGAAATATGTGCCTACTGTCTTTGAAAACTACATCACCTATCCTATCCACTCAGCCACTGGTAAGACTGTGGAACTTGCATTGTGGGATACAGCCGGCCAAGAGGAATATGACCGTCTCCGACCGCTCTCATACCCTGAGACCGACTTGATCTTTGTATGCTTTGCTATCGACTGTCCGAACTCGCTGGACAACGTTCTTGATAAGGTACGATCATATCCTTTCCCTTCTCAGCGCATCTTGTACTGATCACTCTTCTATAGTGGTACCCCGAGGTTCTACACTTCTGCCCATACACTCCTCTGGTTCTTGTGGGTCTCAAGTCAGATCTTCGTTACAAGAAGACTTGCATTGATATGCTCAAGACGCAAGGTCTTACTCCAGTCACCACGGAGCAAGGTATGGCCGTTGCTAAGAAGATGAACGCGCAGTACATGGAGTGCAGTAGCAAGGAAATGTCAGGCGTCGACGAGATTTTTGAGCAGGCTATCAACACTGTCGTCGCTAATGACCGGAAAACCATCGAGGCGGCCGCAGCCTCAGGTTCTTCCAAGGAATCAACACCTGGGGTGGGACAGATTAAGAGGAAGAAGAGAAGGTGTCCAATCCTCTAAAGGCGCTCACGGCCAGAGATGGATGAAAGATTGATTTCTTGGATTGAGGAACTTTTCTACTCATCATTGTCTTGCAAAGCCTCCCTTGTCATCTTCTCCTGGGGAGGGGAGGCCAGGAGGGCCACATAAAGAAAAGGCAGCTCGATGGGCCAGCATTAAAAGAGTTGTAATGACCATCGCATGAACATTGTTTCTTATAACGATTCACATTTACGTTATTTCTTTACCTTCATTGCTGTTTTAACATTGATAAGGAACTCACTCGTGGTAGGTAAACAGGCCCAGAGAGAGGACATCGCAGGCGTTCACCTACACAACAGATGTATCTCGGAGGGATAGGGGGACATAGTTCGGGATCGAAAGTATGGCATGGCATGGCATGGGAGGAAGCGCGCACATTTGTATTTGCTTTTTTTATTATTTGAAAGTGACTTATGAGATAGGGGAGCAACTAGAGTTGCAGGCTGTTTTTTTATATGTATCCTACCGTTGGCACCAGGCAAGTTGTGGTGCTGGGTGTTTTGATGGCCTTCCTTTTGTTAGTGTTTTGGTGCGTGGTTGTACTGAGTTGATAGGATCGCTGGAATCAAAGCTTACAACTAAATAAGTGCGTTCCTGTGATGTATATTAATGCCTCCTGCGATAGATTTGTAACTCATCAGTTGAGTGAACAAAGACTGAGTCATACTTTCGAATATAAACTTCAGCCCGTGAACCCCGATAAATAAATAAGGCTTTGCCACAACGGCACGGCGGTGAGATTAACAGTCAGTTCATGATTTATTTATTTACTTCTAGATTTATTTCGCGAGTTCTATGACCACATTGTGACTATCTTTTGCACAAGCCCGCTTCACATGCTTCATCATCATCATAGCTGAGTTGCCAGCTTAGGTACCTATTCATTTTTGCCTCTGGACATTATGGATCATGACCTGAAAAGACCTTCTTAGGTCGACTATACCGCCCAGTTGCCCCCACTGTTATACATGTACGTCTTGTTATTTATGTACAAATGCCCCAGCTCTTTTGAAACTTTTCTCCTGTCCAAGCATCTGTAACCATCATACAAGTTGAAAAATGACCATCATGAGGGGAGCATTATACATAGAGCCAACGCCAACCGATATAACCTCGTCTAAAAATACACGCAAGATGCGATTGAGTGTGGAGATGTCATCAAAACACACATCTCCGTCATTATGGAAGAACGATATGCTTATTTGTTCTTGACAACACCGACCTTGGCGGCGCGCAGCACCCGGCCGTTAAGCTTGAAGCCCTTCTGTTGAACGAAGAAAACAGTGCCATCCTCCTTATCGGGCTGGGGAGTCATAAAAGTGGCCTCCTGCTCGTTGGGGTTGAACTTCTCGCCCTCGGGATTGAGTCGCTCGAGGCCATGCTTCTCGAGGGTGTTCATGAGGATATCTTCGGTCATCTTGAGACCCTCATACAGGTTGGCGAGATCCTCCAGGCCCTCAGGTCGGTCTGGGGCGTTGAGCTTATCCTTGGGAACCATTCCAAGGGCGCGGTCGAGGTTGTCGACGCTGTCGACGAGATCCTTGGCGAATTTTTGGATGGCAAAATCTTTAGCGGACTTGACCTCACGTGTGGTACGCTCTTGAAGGTTGCGGAAGTCGGCGACGGTGCGCATACACTTATCCTACAAGAGAGTCAGTCTTCCCATATCAAATTGTATATTTGGTTATCACAAACCTTCCAGTCCTTAACCTCGTTCTCCTTGGCTGCAAGTTCCTTCTTGAGCTCAGCGAGAGGATCGCTCTCTTTTTCAGCCTCAGCGGGCTTTTCCTCCGTTTTGGCCTCCTCAGCAGGCTTGGCCTCAGTCTCCTTGGCGTCACTGTACCATCTCGAAACGGCGGGCTGAACGGATCTGAGAGCAAAGGCGGGCGCAGCCTGGAATTGCGACTGAATAAAAGGTCGGGGGACGGCAACCTTGGGAGCAGCTCGCAGAGCGCGGGATGAGGTAGCAATGGCCTGGCGGAACATTGTGAGGGTATGTGAGGAATTATATTTTAGGTTTTGGTAGCAACAAAGTAAATGACGAGGAAGACTCGACGGAGATAGGCTGATGCACTTAAGTAAGTGTACAGTGGCTGTGGTGGGTAGGTAGATATCAGGAAGTTTGGAAGCTCCGAGTTAGGACTGAAATTTTAGCTGTCGGCATGATTGATTCGCTTCGCATTTAGAAGGGTCGCGCCGGCTTCTCTTCCGGGGACGGGAAGCTTCCATTCGGCGGGCAATAGCAGGGCAAGGGCCATATCTAGGATCTGATACGTACCTGTCTGGAAATACCTAAGGCATAGTGTACGCGGATCAACAAAAGCCCGTCACTGCATCATTAATCCAACTAATACCCTGGGCGGGCTGTTTCCTCGCTGTAGGATCCACTCTTTTACTGGCCTACGTCGTGCTCTGGCAACCTGGAGGCTAAGGTTAGGTAGCTGTTCGCTATGCTATTGCTTCAACATACCTCTAACCAAACAACTTCAAGATAACGACCACTGCTCTTCAGCGCCCCCCAAGTCTCGACTCTGCCTTCACAGCGCATTACCTCTCACCCACGGTTACATCCAGCGGCACGCGCAAACACATCCTCCACAATGGCGGCGGCCGAATCAGCGAGGGTCCAGGAAGCGCAGAAGCTTGCCAAGTCTGACCCTCGAAAGGCTGAGGCCATCTACAAGGACATCATCTCCAAGGCTCCTAGCACCACATCCGATGCTGCCACTCGCGAGTACGAGACTGCTCTGATTAGCTTAGGAGAGCTGTATCGAGATGAGAAGTGCGCACTCTTCAACACCGCTGTTCCTGTGCCCCGCTAACAAATTCGACAGGAATACCCAAGAGTTGGTGACCCTGGTCAAGGAGAGCAGAACGGTCTTCTCTTCTTTCGCAAAGGCCAAGTCAGCAAAGCTTGGTACGTTCTCAACATCACATGATCCTGCCTCGAGGTCTAACAGCTAGCTAACGCGGTGATGTAGTCCGCCAACTGCTCGACCTCATCAAGGAAATCCCCGATAGCACCGATATCGAAATCTCCGTCACCAAGGACTGTATAGAATGGGCCACCGCCGAGCGCCGCGCGTTTCAGCGACAGGACCTCGAGGTCCGCCTTGTCACTCTCCAGATGGCAAAGCAATCCTACTACGAAGCCCTCGGTCTCATTAACAACCTTCTTCGCGAGCTCAAGCGCCTCGATGACAAGCTCCGACTCGTCGAAGTTCAGCTCCTCGAGTCGAGAGTTTACCACGCCCTTGGCAACATCCCCAAGTCCCGTGCCGCTCTTACAAGTGCACGAACAAGCGCCGCCAGCGTATACACCCCTCCGATGCTACAGGCTAACCTCGACATGCAGAGCGGTATGCTTCATGCTGAGGACAAGGACTTCAACACCGCTTTCTCTTACTTCATTGAGGCTCTTGATGGCTACCACTCTCAAGATGAGAGCACCCGCGCTCAGGCTGCTCTTCAGTACATGCTTCTTTGCAAGATCATGCTAAACCTTGTGGACGATGTCAACAACCTTATGACTTCCAAGCAAGCCCTGAAGTACGCTGGCAAGAACCTAGAGGCCATGAAGGCCATCGCTCGCGCACACTCGAATCGATCACTGGAGGAGTATGAGCGAGCACTTTCTTCCTACCGATATGAGCTCGGTAGCGACGCTTTTATCCGCAACCACCTTCGCCGCCTCTACGATGCTATGCTGGAGCAGAACCTCATCAAGGTCATTGAGCCTTTCTCACGCGTCGAAATCGACCACATTGCCAAGATGGTTGGCCTTGACACTCAGCAGGTTGAGCGAAAACTATCTCAGATGATCTTGGACAAGGTTATTATCGGCGTTTTGGACCAGGGCGCTGGTTGTCTCATCATCTTTGACGAGACGCACCGGGATGAGTCCTATGATGCGGCCCTGGCAACAATCGAGAAACTGAGCAGTGTGGTGGATGTACTTTACACGAACCAAGCTTCCATGCTGGAATAGATTAGCAATGAGAGGCACAATAGTTGTTGTATGTAGTATATCTCACGCTTTTAGACCACGTGTTGCAAGAGGGAACAGAGCCGTAAATGCGGAGAGGTGTATACACGTATTCATTTGTTTGCACAACCATATCTGAAACGAACAACCAAAACTATATGTGCTGACGCTTCCAACAAACTGCGCTGCAAGACAGGGGTATGTAGTCATATGCAAAGAAAGCATGAAGGATACAACACGCGGTATCTGGTATCTCCAAACAATAACAGCCACCTACTCATGAAACAGAACGCCTCATGAAATGCTAACTATGCCATATTCGTGATTCTATACAAAAACAAACCAAACCATTTGTAAAAACAGGATTCTTTCATGTCGTTTAGTGAAACATAACTCGCGCTGGTTTTTCAGCCCCTTGGCTTCTCTTCTCTCCGCCCAGAATTAAGCCAGCTAATCTTTTGATGACTTCAACCTCATCCCAGCCACCGACTTGTGCTTTGAAAGCGTCGATGCAGTCCAAGTGCCAACGCTTCAGCGTCATTGACTCGCCTTTGCTTGAGACAGGCCTTCCAAGATATTTGTCTGAACAGCGCTCAAAATGAAGCCTGAAGGGACCTTGACGTCGCTGTTGAACAAGATCATTCAAGAGCAGCCAGTGTCTTCGTGTCCAGACCGTTTGGGAGAGTGGTTCGGGGTGGGTCTGTTTTGTTGAGAGCTTCTCGTTAGAGATAGGAATTTGCGGGATGGTGTTATTCTCCTTGTTGGCAGTTTGAGGTGGTGCACCAGGACGCTGGGCACCTGTGCTTGACTGAGATGCTGCTGAGGAGTTGGATAGTCGACGTTGGTGTCGAACCTTGGCTTGCTCTATGGGAGATAGGACGCTGCTGGTAAACTCAACCACGCGACCAGGAGTGTGAGGTTTAAGTGGCGAACGGAGACTTGATTTGATCGGGGAAGCGTTCTTGGGGGGTAAAGGCCGGAGGAGAGTGCTAGCTGTGGGCCGCTTGGGGGAATCTTCACTTGCATTAGACGTTTGTTGCTGCCACTTTTGTATATCGGCGTGAGTGAGCTGCATCCTCGGTGGAGTGGTGGCACTACTACTCGGGATAGGGGCATGGTCAGGGGCAGCAACCTGACTTGAAGCCTTGAAGAAACTCTGACTAGGATTTCTCCGCTGCGGAGTAAAGTTCATCTTCTGAGGCACTGAGGGCAGTGGCTCGGATACTTGATCTTCTTCGTCTTCTTCAAGTACCTCTGTGCCCTCCTCGTCGAGCTCTTCCTGCTGTACACTCTCATTTTGTTGCTCAGATGTTTCCTGCATAGAAGTGTCGTGCTCTTCTTGTCTTGGGGAAGCCGCTTCCTGTCGACTTGGCGATGACATGTTCGACCGTGAATCTGACCGAGAATATTCATCGTTTTCAGGTTCTTCAGGCTGGTCGTTCCTCACCAGGGGCTGAACAGGGCGTATAGGAGAGAAAAAGCCTGCCCTTGGCTGCCCTCTAGGTACAAGCTCCTCTGGTGGTAGCTGTGGGAACATGGAGCTTGTCGGGAGGGTTTGAACTGTCTCCGTCGGCTTAGGCTCGGTCTCAGTGGACCGCGCTCCAAAGACGGACATCTTCTTCAGAGGAGAGAGCTTGTCAGCCAACATGCCTGGGATCGCGGCCGGTGAGGAGAAGAAAGTTGAGAGGTCGAAACGGCCCGCTTTGGCGGTAGCAGGAGCCTTATCGGATTCTTGAGGAACATCCCTTTGAGCGACAAGAGAATACTCCTCTGCTTGAGATGGTTCATCCTGCACAACATCCATGCTTTCAGGTTGAAGCGCGGTCTCTTCTTCCAGGTGTTCTTCATTCTCTTCCAGTTCATTCCTTGTCTGGTCTGTAGCCTTTGGGGGCCGTTGCGTTCCCCTGTTGGCCTGCCTCCTCCAAGGGCTTGGGAGAGTGCCTCGTCTGGGGATAGGTGACTCGGGTTTCCTCGCTGGTGAAGGCTGACGGGCTGCATGAGGGCTAGACCTTTGGGCTTCAAACTCCCACAGATCCATATCATCGCCGGCATCTTCGGTTTCGTCATCTGCGTCATCCGCCGGCCCGTCCAATTGGTCATGAGAAATGGAATGTGGTTTGGGAGGTCTGGCTGTTGACCGGGCAAAAGCCTCAAGGGGCACATCTCCTCTGAGGTTGTCGCTTATAGGACCTTCTCTATCAACCCAACTCATTCCACCCTCACTGGGGGCCTGGAAATGCGTAGAGCTTGCTGCAGATTCCCTGGACATTGTTCGGCGATGGCGTGGGGACGAACCAGCACTTCTCCGCTCAAGAGCTTCCATAAAGCTAGCTTGACCTGTGTGCCTGGTGTTTGTTCCAAAGGGGTCGTCATAGACTTCATTATCTTTGGCGATCTGGGCAGTTTCGGGGAATGGACGGGACTTCCCAGGACTCGCGTTCGTCCGTTGATTTGGCTGAGTTACCCTTGGACCCAGCTCTCTAGAAGCAGATCGCCTGAAAGGGCTTCGCAAATGATGGTCGCGGGCCTCCGGCGTTGGAGGATCCGAGGTCACGCTCTGCAAAGCTCGCCCCGCCCTCATAATGGGTGACAATGTGGGACGTCTGACTCTCTCTGGTGGCACATCAGGCAACGATTGAGGTTCCTGGATAGGCGATGTAAGTTGATTTAGTGGCGTGACTTCTGGCTGCTGCATTTCGGCCTCTAAGGACAAATGGGGTTGCTGAGGTACAACGATTTCAGGAATCTCTTGGGCCTCTTCAGGTTCCTCTTCGACCGGGTCTTCCATAACGGTCTCTTCCAAGGGCTGATCATCTGCAGCAGAATGGTCATCAGGTTCAGGGACAATAGTCATATCCATGATAGGTTCATCATTGTTTTCGGCTATTTCGACTTCAACAAAAGCCTCGTTGGTGACTTTCCCGGTCGCTTCAACAGCTTGATCAACGATTTCGTCTTCAATCTCTATCGCTTCAAGTGATACCTGAGCTTCGGTGGGGGGCTCAGGTGATGAGTTCCTCGGCAGTGAGTCTCTGGAAGATGCAGACCTAGCTGGACTCTGCGATACGCTTGTTGACTTCGGGGCAGTATTGTTTCCAAAATCGATATTTGGAGGGGTGTCGTCAGGGGTGGGGAGGCGCCCGCCATCCGAACGAGAGATAGCGCTTCCAACCGAAGCTTCTGGAGGTTCAGCCTCCTCTTGTTCTTGCTCATCGACTGAATCTTGATCTTCGACTGTCTCCTGTTCTGTTTCTGCATCTTGTTCTTCAACTACTTGCTCTTGTTGCTGTATCTCTGCTTGCTGGGGCTCATCTTCAAACTGGATAAGGTCCGCATCTTCCATTTCAGCATCCTCTGTCTCTGATGGGGCTTTCTTGGCCATGGCTCGAGGACGGCGGGGGGTGGCTGCTTCAAGTACTGCATCAGGTATCTCTGAGAAAGAGTCGTCGTACAAGTTTGAATTATCGATTTCGAGATGTGAGGAGTCTTGCCGTTGTGTTGCCAGAGGAGATCCGCGATATTCAGCATCCGGATTGTCTCGCGTATTTGACTGCAACACTTGCCGTCGCAATGGAGAAGAGCCCATCCTTCGCGGAGTCTGACGCCATATGGAAGATAAGTTGCGGATGGGTGAAAAAGTCATGGGTGGGCGAATACTAGATTGTCGGTGTTCATCTCGAGGCTCAGCGGGAGGAGCGGGAGGAGCGGGTGCCGATGGTTGGGGCTCCTTGTCTTGCTCAGCGGTTTTCTTGTTCACGTTAGGTCTATCGCGATCCTGCAGAGACTGCCGTAGAGACTCCAAAGTGTTGTTAATAATTAGGCTGGTTTCCTCGCCAATGTCGTTTTCGGCGATCTCTCGAACAGAGCTGCGCATACTCGCTTGTAGCGAGGGCAGCGAGTCCATGAATATCATGCTAAAGTCTTCACCCGCTGCGACCGTATCTTCGTTCCCAGAACGAGTGTCGCTTTGAGGTTCGTCTGCCGAAGATACGTCGCTTCCAGCTGGTCCATAGCCATAGTCTCCAAAATCTGAGAAATCATCTGCTCGTCCATGGTCCGGATTTGAAGGAGCAGGCGCATTTTGGGTTGCGCGACTCCCAGGCCGCGGCGTTGGTTCATCGTCTAATGTTGCCATCCAAATATCTGAGTCCGGTTCTTCTTGCTGAGCGGGCGCGCTGTTATTCGCGGTTCGGTTTGCGCGTAATTGATTTGCCTCAGCTTCTGACGGCGTGATGACCAAAGTCACATCGTTGTCGGCTTGTGAGTCGTCGGCGCGGAGAGAGGGCAGGTCGGAGGCATCACCAGCAACCTCAATCTTATCGAGAGCTTGACTTTCTGATCTGCTACTCGTCTCTGAAATCCCCCTCGCGTTTTGTTCATCTTCTGTAGGATTTGGTGGGTCAATAGGACGGTTCTTCGGTGGTCGGCCTCGTCTTTTTGTTCCTGGTGTTGGCTGCGCATTACTTTGTGCCGATTTATTTGGTGTATCTGTGTCTTTTGTCGTGCGTTGTCTTCTCCGGGGGCTTCCATGCATCGGTGTTATTGACTTTCTCTTCGTGCCTGCACTGGGTAGCGGTGTGCCGTTTGTTTTCCTCGGTCGTCCTCGTTTCCTAGGAGTCGCGTTGTTATCCTCCTCGATCGCCCCCTTTAGCGGCACAGTCGTAGTGGTGGTCGCCATTTCTCTGCGTCGCGATATCGGTAGGTAAGGGCTGTCTTGGAATAGTTTTCGTCGCGCGCTGCTGGGGCCTGCAGTCGCGCTTGGTTCCTCTGTCTCGACCGTAACTAGTAATTTCTGGGGCGCTTTATTATCTCCAACCTCGAGTTCGAAAGTCTGTTTCCTAGGAGAGGTTCCTAAGCCCATGGAGGAGAAGCGGCTGGACCGTTGGCTGCTGCGGACGACACGGCGCGTGGATGGAGGGGGCATGACACTTTGTTCAACGGTATCGTTTAGAGGATCGGGTGACGACATAATATCCGCGCTGGGTGTGTTCATATCAGCAAAAGAATGCCAGCGAACGGCAAAAGAGTCGTTGTCAACGCCTAAACTTTTGCGTTTTGGCATTGACGAATGGTGGTTTCGTTAATCATTCATGGGATGCTGGAATGCGAAATTCAAAATAGTCATGGTGTATGCAAACACTACCGCCGTCCCTCCGTTGCAAAGCCAAAACCAACCCGCGGTGTGCTTTGTGCTTTGTTGGACTTGTTGGACAGGGATAGACGTGGCGGCATGGGTCCAGTGTTTACTTTGGTCCCAATGAGGTAAGCGGGGACAAAGCGTGAACTTTGTCCGCATTTTCTGTTTCTCCTTGACTCCGTGGCTTGAATGGTTGGACTGTTGTCTTGTGCCTCGATTGGTACTAGCGTCAGGCGGTAAAGATCTCAAGTCACCGGCCCAAGGTCTTGTCCCTTTTCCCCACATCACATGCAGGGAAGTGACCTCATTTTCAGATGCGGAACAGAGGCCGACTTTTAGGGAAGTTTTACTCGGTATCAACTCCCGTCCCGACCTCGGTACGGTATATCTAGGGAGAGGGACCTACCTGAAATACCTAGGCAGGCCTTACAGTAACCAGACGTCCTCTAGCTCTCGAGTCAAGTCATTGCCGATCCCGCGATACAAGTCTCCCTCCAATACCTACTGCCTTTCCTTACAAGCTTTAAATACTGTATCCAGCTGGGCACCTATAATCGAGCACGGCCCCGCGCGACTTGTAAGTTTCCCTTCCCCAGGTTTTTAATTACTGTTCATTCCCCATCAATTCAATTCGATCCGTTTCTGTCCTACATACATAATAAACATCGCTTACACGCGCCTCGCTTAAGCTTAAGCTTGTATACTACAGTACATCGACCATTTACAAACGGCATCATGTCAGACAACGCCGAAAAGGAGACCACTCCTCAGATCGATACGCCTGTGACAAAGGTCGAGATCACTCCTAACAAGGTCGAAATCAGCACGGCGCCTGAGACCCAAGCAATCCCCCAGAACGACAATGTCGCTCACGCTCTTGCTGGCGCTGGAGGTGGTCTTCTGTCCATGATCCTGACGTAAGGCTTGCGAAGACCCCAATGACGCATCACAGTGCGCTGATGATATCTCAAGCTACCCTCTCATCACCCTCTCCACACGCGCTCAGGTCGAGTCTAAGAAGGCCGAGAGCAAGTTCAGCGAGGCTGTTGGCAACATCATCGCCCGCGAGGGTATCTCTGGTCTCTACTCCGGTATTAACTCGGCCCTCTTCGGCATCAGCGTCACCAACTTTGTCTACTACTACTGGTATGAATGGACTCGCGGTTTCTTCGAGAAGGCTGCTGCCAAGGCCGGTCGCGCTGGCGCCAAGCTCACCACCATTGAGTCCATGATTGCTGGTGCTATCGCTGGTTCGGCCACCGTCATCATCACCAACCCCATCTGGGTCGTCAACACCCGAGTCACCACTCGTCAGCAGGAGAAGAAGCAGGACGTCGAGGCCGGCGAGTCTAAGCCTGCCAAGGCTCCCAGCACCATCGGCACTCTGCTGCTGCTCCTCAAGAACGAGGGTCCTCAAGCTCTCTTCTCTGGTGTCATCCCGGCTCTTGTCCTCGTTATCAACCCTATTCTCCAGTACACTCTCTTCGAGCAGCTCAAGAACACAGTTGAGAAGCGTCGCAAGGTGACCCCCACTATCGCCTTCTTCCTTGGCGCCCTGGGCAAGCTGTTTGCTACTGCCATCACCTACCCTTACATTACCGTCAAGTCTCAGATGCACGTCCAGGGCAGCGGTAAGAAGGAGGGTTCCCTTAGCGCTCTTTCTCGCATCGTCCGTGAGAGTGGTTACTCTGGTCTCTACCGAGGTAAAATATCAAGTCTCCATCTTGTTTAGCAATTCACTGACTCTCATCAACAGGCATCGGCCCTAAGGTCACCCAGAGCGTCCTCACTGCTGCGCTCCTCTTTGCCTTCAAGGACGTTCTCTATGAGCAGACCGTTCGTCTCCGAATGGCCCAGGCCGCTCGCCGACGTGTTGCCGCTTAAGCTAGCTTAAGCACTGGTCCCACTAGACCTGTCTTCTTATCAGAACCAGGATTGAAGATCCCCAATTATTCTCGGTATCTCATTCCGATTACCGAAAAGCATTTGCGGTGAGGATGCGTTCGGTTTGTTATCGAAATTGTCGCAATGGAAATGGCGTTGTATCTCCTATATACCTAGTATTAGTTCATATTCTGTTTGGTGTTTGAAACCAGGGCTGGTAACCAGGAATATTGGAAGAGGGTGCTGCTCTCATCTGGATACCCGAATACGCTAAGGCGGCTTTGATGTAACAATTCAATTTAAGCTCTTTTTGTCATTATACATGGATTTCTTTCGACAAGCTTCAGACAGGAACCAGACGGGGGACAATCCACCAGTCATGATAGCACTTATCAGGAGTTGGTACCTCAGCTCTGAGCTTCAGATTACTCGCATCTTCCTTTGATGCCTTCAGGACGGCCGTAATCGCGAGCCCTGTTGCAATACAAGCTTTGAGAGCGTTCTTCTTTGAAGTCTGCCATTTATCGTGAGAACCAACTGAGAACGAATCTGCCGCAGACAACTTGCTCAGAACCTCAAACCCCTGCTTTGCACCCTTCAGAGCTCTTTCTGCATATTGAAGAATATCCACCGTGGACGATTCTGGTTGCGTGGTTCCAAGATTAAATTCTTGAAAGCCCGGGCAAGGCGGCAAACCAATAACGGCGAATGGTCTCATCCGCAGCTCAAAGCGGAATTCGTCGTTACTGTAAGGTCGCGGCGGCACCTTGACCAACTCAAGCCGCATGAGAGCTGTGTAAAGACATGACAGCGCATCTGACAATTCCCATGTGACAGCGGCATCGAGAAGCATAAGTCGGATAAAGGCAAGGGATCGCTCAAGTTGGCGATCGACAGAAGGGTTTCGCGGTTGAGAAGGTTCGCGAGATTCCTCGACTCTTCGAACAATGAAGGACTTGAGCCTTTCTGTATGCTGAACTCTCCATTTGGCGAGGTAGTTCAGATACCAATACATACCGGCAAGTTCGTCTGGCTGATAGACTTCTAGCTCGAAACCAAGTTGTACAATCCATTCCATCTGGCGAATCTTGTATAAGTACGTCCAGGACGATAGTGGGAGGGAGTAGGAGTCGATTGGTTGAGAATTTGCTCCCGTGAATTGCCTCATTGGCTTCTCGTTTAACTTGACCTGGATAATTTGATCGATTTCTTCAGCATCGAGCTGGAGATTATCCCAGTCCCTGATGATATGGCAGAGCGTGCGCCGCACACGACACCTGTTCTGACAAAAGGTTCTGAAGATGTCGAGAAATGATTGAGCCGCTCTTTGTCGAAACTGTTCCATTTGTTGCGCAACAATGAATCGCGGATCTTGGGGGAATTCGATCTCGTCGTTGTTTCGATCAAGTTGGGCGCTGGCCGGCATCGACACGATAGAAAAGTCATCATCCATGATCTGCCGGATGCTCATTGATCCCAGAACTTCCATCTCGTTAAAAAGGAAAGTCTGAAGTAGAGTCCGCACGAAAACTAGCGGTTGAGGCTTCTTGGCTTGAAATTGCAAGACAAAGTTCTAAAAATGTTTAGCGTTGACATTCTCTGAAGAGCAATCGGATACTTACTTGTAGGCATTGTGAGTCCGTATAGTTTAGCACATCAATCAATTCAACACCATCCGTGAACAGCCTTGAAAGATGACCATATGCATCCTCGAATTTCAACTGCACAATCGGTCTAGGGGGCATAGTGCTAGCAAGCTTTCGTTGGAGTTTGGCACTGAAGGCCTCGTCGACTGGTTTTCCCAAGATGTGAGATGACTTGATGGCTGGAAGAACCTTGAGGCCTTCAAGCCATGGTTTTCGCGCAACCTCGGGCTCTTTCATGTATTTGGGGCATTCTGTGGCATCCAGAAAGTACAACCTTAGCTGCAGTCGTTGGTCAAGTGCTTCTCGAAGACCATCGCTGACGCCGGTAGATAATGTGCTGAGTAGGTCTCTTGCTTCTTGGATAGCCTGCCGGATAGCCTGGGGTTGTATCTCAGCAAGCAAGGTGCGACTATATGTGTTTGTCACGAAATCTTCCTCCTTGAAAGAATGCGTTAGCCAAAAATGATCCATTTGCCATGACATCGGCTCACACTTACTTCATAGTAGTGTTCTGATCTAATTCGTTCGTTGACATAACCGCAAGCTTTGAGCAAACCGAGACAGTACGCTCTCAATATTTTAAGCATGTCAGATTGTCCAGAAGAATCAGATGAGCCATTTCGAATGAAATGAGCGTCCTCGACAGTTCGTGGGGTGGGTGTCAGGAGTGCCTCAGCGTATACACTGGTGAAAAGAGTCTGCGAAAGAGGATATCCCTGATGCCACGCCATCTGAGCAACATTATTAGTATAAATATTTGCTTTGTTAATGAAGCACTTACCTCATGACAGAGAAGCTGGTCTATAATTCCCAGCACCTCTTCTGGGAGCAGTGGCCGCGCAACATCGTAGAGCTCTTCAAGCTCCTCTGCTGATTCAACACAACCGCTATCCATTTTAGGATCCATAATCTAAGCATATCAGTGTTGAGCCCAGCTATACTTCACGATAGACGAACCTCGAGCCCTGAAACTGACTCGAACAGAGTAAATCCCCCATCTTTAACAAGTTGACCGGGTGCGAGAGCTGGTCAGACTTGAGTCAACGGCGGGGTCATGAACGAAAGTCAGCGACAAAGAACTTACTCTTGACAGCTTGTGCGAATTTATCTGTGATGTCCACTGCGACAATCCCTGTAGTCGCAATATCCGGAGGTGGCGGAGGTGGCGGCTCATATTGGTGATCTAGCGATATTCTCGCGATATCTGTGCTCCCAAAGTCAGATTTTGACGACATTGGCACTCAGGACCTAAGGAAGGGTAAGGCAGTATTGGGCACCCACCATCTTGAATTCCGTTACCGATATCGTCCATATTGATTAAACAAAGCGCCAAGCTATCGCATTAAATAATAATACTACACGTTTGCGTGGTGGTGGTAGTGCTGAAATACAGCATTAGATCGATGTTTGTTTGATAGAAGATGATTGTGAGCAGCAAGGGAGATAGGATGATATATCCAATGATGATGATGGGTCCACTGCTACGTACAACGATAGAATGATGTACTACCAAGCTTGGCTGTTATGTCAGTGAAATCGATACAAAAGCCAAAGTACATTCAAGTTTTACAGAAAGGAGGCAGAAGTCACGGATTTCATAGCAACCTGGTCATGTGTGTTGATACACATCGTTAGCGGAGCCGTAGCTACTATTTCGGCTGTAGCCGGGTGTGACAGAAAGCTGAGATGCGGACGTCCCACCGCGAGCATCATAATAGAAATCATTTACATCACAACATTGATTCACCAGCAATTCCATTCTTGCCTCCAATTGCAGTCGTAGTTTTGATTTTGATTGATACATTGCAACAATCGTTATGGTACAGTGGCTCCAGGTGTATGCATTCGGCTGAGGAAGAAGTCCATCTCATCTGAACCGAGTAACCCCTTCGAGTGCCACGCTTCTATTATCCCACACGCAATCATCTCCAAATCGATCTGCTTAAGCAGCGTTCTCGGCGGCAATGGCGGCGTTGGCAGCGGCGAGGTTCTTGGGCTCACCCTGCTTACCGTTCTGTTGAGGTAATTACATGTTAGTCTGCGACGCTTTTTTTTTTCCCCTCGCCGTCTTTTCGGTTCCGTATTGCCTTACCTGCCACTTGGAGAATCGCAAATCCATCTCGCCTCGGCGCTCAGCAGCGATTCTCTTGTCCTCCTTCAAGCTTCGGCGAACAACGCGGGCGGCGATGGCCAAGTAGCGGTTGTAGCTATCGAAACGCAATGTTAGCTTCTCGGTGTTTCGGTACGGTCGCTCGGCGGGAGACGCTGTAGTCGGCAGTGCCTGGGAGTTCAATTGACGTACGTAAGACCAGCGGCTCTCCACGCAGCAGTCATTTTGGCGGTGTTGGAGGTTGAATTCGGAGGGATGGGTTTTGGTAGTTGGTGATGGCTACTGAATCTTTGCTCCGAATTACCGGGCAATGGCAGAGCTAGTATTGCGGCCTTAGGCAGAATGCAGTCATGAGCCGGGAAACAGCCGGAAGGTACGTCACGTGACTAGATCTCCTCCATCTTAGTGTAGCGGGAAGACCCTTGCGTTCCTGGATCTACCTAATTTCCTGCGTAAGGCTAATTGAATCCTCCCGAATTGATATTCTCAATGAAAACCCATTCATAAGGCAACCGGTATTATTCTCAATAATAAAATGCAATTATTTTCAATCACTTAGTCATGATGACTACGCATCCCGTTAAGCTTAAAATGAAACACTTATGCTTATCCCGGTAGTGTGTCTTCACAATGGATGGTTGTCCAGCTTCACTTGCGGGGATCAATCAAATAAGCCGTGAGACACATCATCAAAAGCCAATGATAGCGGCATCGAATTGGCAGGGGCCTGTGTGTTCAGAGTCGGCCGCCCAATGAGTTGTAGCCATTGGCTCTGTGCTTATCTTGTAGCTTTTTAGCTCCTTCTCCCCATATAGTCTTGGTCTCGTCACTTTATCGACATTCCAAACTCAATCAGTTGTACTCAAATGTCATACATTGCCTCTGCTCGACGTCGGCGACCGCAGGAGTTCTTCCTGCCAAACGGCAAGAAGATCATCGCCTCCCTGCCCGAAGACCTCGAGTCTTTACGTGAAGAACATGGAAAGCGAAATGATGTCCAGGTTGAAGTTGTCATCCACGGATCACCAGAACATTGCGACTATCTAAGAGAGACCCGAGATCACCATGAGAGTCGCCGTGCTCACTTTCGACAACGGCATGGGCCTGCCTTTGACGAGTGGGAAGATATGCAGAGCCAACTTGATCTCGTCAATGGCCACCTGGAACGACTCTCCACCAACACGTCTGCTCTGAATGCTAATTTCGACAAGTTTGGTTATGGTGCTGAGCTGCGGACTTATGATGATGATGACCCCTTACCAGCTGCGGACTCCTCCAACATGTCAACTTCGGACACACTCTCAGTTGGCTCTGGTGGAGGTCAGCCTCGACTAGGAGAAACTATCAAGCTTTTTAAGAAACCAGTGGTCAAGCAATGGTTTCACAAAGGTTTGTTGTGGCGTGCTTCAGAAAACACCGAGATCATGGCCATTGAGCTGTTCTTTGATCTCCTTTATGGTAAGAGACCCAACTCTGTTGCGATAACGAATTCTCACCGCTCGAAAAGTCGGCATCATTCATGTCAACGGCGAGCATGTCTGGGCTGAGCCGACCGGCAAAGAGCTACTTCGCTTCGCAATCACGTTCATCATGTCATGGAAGATCTGGTCCGATATCACTCTGATCTTGAGTTGGTTTGAGACAGACGATGTCTTTACACGGCTCGAGATTCTGTTCGAAATTGCTTGTCTTCTGGGGTACGTCAGCAATAGTCAACAAGATTTCATCCATCTGACTTCTTAGGTTCTCGACCAACATGACATATGCATTTTATCCTGGCGAGCACAATACCTACACTATGCTGGTCTCATTCTATGTCGCAGCTCGTTTCAGAGGTGTCTTCCACTTCTTGTACACTGGGTATCTGCTGCCAATGGTGCGAGGTGTTATGTTCTGTCAAGCTCTCAACATAATTGTGCCAGCAGCCCTGTGGATCGCTAGTATTCATGTTGAGATGCCTTCTCGTCTGGGACTCATCTGGGTTGCCATCGCCTTGGATATGTGCGGCCAGAGCATCCTCACTGGAGTTTACCAATACGGCCGAAAGGCTGCTCACGACAAGAGGATTGTCAAGTATCTCTCGGGTATCTTCGAGTTCTTTCCAGCCGTCAATATTGAGCATCGTGTTGAACGAACCAATGCCTTTGTCTCACTGGTGTTTGGATATTCTGTCATGGGGCCAATGTTTCAGAGTCATGGAGGATATACCGTTGATGTATTCTTGGGAAAGGCTGTTCTGGGCCTTTGCCAGGCGTTTGTGTTTAACTGGATCTATTTTGATGTCGATGGCAGCAACATCAATATCCATGCTATCCGACGCTCTGTGATATCATGTAAGTTATACAGGCTACGATAGTGACCCCGTACTAACCTACAAAGCGTCCGTATGGCACTACGCTCATCTCCCGTTCATCATGGGCTACATTCTCGCATCTGCCGGGCTATCTAAGCTCGTCTGGGTCGCAGATACTCCGGACGCCAACCCTGAGCACCTTACGGAACACTATATCGAGCGTTCGGACCCTGAGATGGCTGACGGTATCCGGTACTTCTACTGTCAAGGCCTTGCTGTAGCCTTGTTCTTTATGGGAGTCATTTCAGTCACCCATGATCATCGCCATCCAGCAACTAGACGCCTATCCAAGAAGACACGGATGGCCAATAGGCTTCTTGTCTGTCTCATCTTGTTTCTATTGCCATTGGCTAAAAGTCTGAACTCGCTGAACCTGATATCCATTACTTTGGCTCTCTCTCTGTGGGTGTTGCTGCTGGAGTTGTTTGGCAAATCATGCCGCAACGACCCGTTCATTGGTGAGAAGCAGGGGTGCTCGGTGAGGTACAGGTGTAAGTGCAGTAAGAAGGACCTCGAGAATGCCAACTTGAATGAGAAGGGGCAAATTCCATCGACTGAGGTGCTTGAGCTAGGACCCAGAGAGAAGACTGCGGTTCCTGATGTGCAAGAATAAGTACACCGATGGCTGATATGGGATTTAATTTGGTGGTGGTTAGCATTTATCCGGCCACGACTAACGAAACTGTCTCTTGAAAAGCAAAAGGTTAATTTCTATAACTAAATGCATACAGTCTATCACTAATATCAATCTCATCCGAGCGAGTATCACATTTGTACCAACAGTCTAGGGTCCACCAGAAGCACCTCCCATGATGGCCATAGTCTGATGCATTCTTCGCCTATCCACCTCTTTCTTCATCATAGACACACAGCTCACCACGGCGAGAATTTCCATCTCAGATGCCTCGTTTTTCCGATCCAGCCACTCACGCAAATCAAGCATAAGCCGTCCACCATTTCCAGCAGAGCTCCTCCTAGAACCTTGAGTACGGAGTCCATCGCTACGCACGAATTGCCCAACCTTGCGTCTTCTCTCTTCTTGCTTTCCTCCTGGGACGGCTACTTTCATGACTTGGTCTAGAATTAATAGACAATCGACTTCCTCGCCAACAGAGGATTTTGCACTTCGACGTTCGGCACGGGAACTGTATCGCCATTCGAAAGTGCCGAGATGAGTGCGCATGATGGTGCTGCGGGTTAGAACACCTTTGCAGCTGACCTCGATCTCCTCTGTCTGGCCGTTCTGTGATCCATCCCCAACAAAACGGATCTTGGGAGGCTTGCCTGGACCAAAGCGGTATGTGGTCGTGCAAAGAGCTGTTTGTGTAGGGTCGTTCGCCCTGGCAAGAAAACAAGAGCCTGAGTTTCTTGTGGGCCGAATCGATACATACTCTGCACCATCGAGTTCTCCCGTTGCTGCGACATTGAAGACATAGATAGGATCTGGCTGAGGCGGTAGAGGAAGTCTAATAAGTGCAAACCCAGGAGCTTCGATCTGCAGCTGTTTTGTAGGACAAAATCCCGATGTCGAAGAGGATGATGCTGAGTCTCCGTTTTCAATGCTGTATTGCGTCGTATATTCTGGAAGGGAGGTTGTTGAAGACATAGCTGGCGAGAGGCGTGATAGTTCCACAGCTTGGGTAGTGTAGTAGTCAGGAGGTGGTGCCAAGTGTGTAGAGGGATGATGGCCAAGTCTGAAGGATGAACTTGCCATTGTCTCAGTTTTTGTAGACATTTTTCTATAACAGTAGCTTTGGAAAACGTATTTTGAATACCCGGTTCTTTGAATGTGGCTTGGTGGTGCTGATAAGTCGTTGGTGCAAGTCTTACCAGATGCTCGCTTTCAAACTTCTTTCCATCTTAAAGGCGGACATAGGGCCTATATATACCCACGACAATATATGATCTGCCTCTTTACCCTGAGATCTTCAATTGGCTATTTGCCAAACCCGAAGAATACGGCACAACTCGTTGCTCAATGACGGGAACAGCCCAAGGCATCCTTCAGCCCTGTGAGGGTTGTCCCCAAACATGATTGGCTTATATGATGATCATCCCCCCACGCCCGACCCAATCGCGTGGAATACGATGAATGCGAGATTCAATAGTGGGGGCTTTGCTGGGGCAGTGCCGAGACTAGGTAGGCACCAGGAACGACACTTGAGACCTTGAGTCGGATGGGGGCTAAAAAATTGATGTTTCAAGGGCCTGCTACGTTTATGATGACTTCAGCTACTACTTGAGTCGCCTAGAATAGAGAGCTTCCTAAGTTAATCATGAATTTCCTCATCTGAAGGGAAGGTTTTGCAAATCCTGACTGTAAAGAGTTTGGAAATTGACAATTACAGAGAACCTAGTTACTTAGAGTGAGTTAGTGACTCTTCGTTCCCTTCTTTCACGCTCTCCTCTTCAGTTGTCTGTCCCTCTTTGAGTCTTTTTATCTTGTTCCTTTCACAGCCGTGGCCAAAGATCTTGAAGGGGTCTATCATCCAAAAATGGCATTCACGTTTTCCTCAGGAGGAACGTAACTTGTGATGGCAGACAACACGCTCGTCGCTTGAGCTGTCAAACCTTGAGAATTTATATTTTTTCTCTACTAGAAGATTTCGAACTCAAAATCTTGCAACAAGCTGCATGAATATACTAACTAAATAATTGGGGGTAATCAATTAATCAAGCCCTTCCAAAGAAAGTAATATCATCATCCAACTGCTCCTCCACCCACATCGGCCACTGATTGTAAATTTGGTGCTCAAGGTCGATATTAGCATTAATATGTTTAAGCCATCGAGCAAAACCAGGATCAAGTTGTGGTTGATCATCTCTCTGTGGAGGATACTTTTCAGATACATTTCGTTCTTGCCCACTGATAGGAGACATGATCTCGTTAATGGCGACCCAGTGTGAGTGAAGCAGCATCATGACCTGGTTATCGGGATCAATGAGAGCTTGGAAAGTGTCGTGTGGAAGCAACATCCACCAGCCGTATTGTGATGTGTATGCTTTATATGCTAGGCCTAGTTAGCTGGGTGTCAGTTCAGTGTTGTATGATCAGAGACTTACCATCCCACGAGTTGATGTAGAGCTTTTCGACCATTTTGACGAGATGCTGATGATACTCAACCTCGACTGGCCGCGTACACAATGGCTTGAGGTTCGTAAGAGCCTCCATTGCAGAGTCTGTATAGCCCTTTGGGATTAGTGGCAGGCCCTGCATCAGGGGTTCAAGTAAGGCATCCTGATCCGGTTCCAGCATATTTTCAAATATCGGTTTTATACCTCGGAACAACATTTGCATTCCTACAATCATGATACCACGGATGAAGGTCAGATACTCCGCCAATCCATCATCCAGGCTCACGGACTGGAATGTAAGTGCGTAGCAGGTAGCTACCATGGCGTTCGCTTCCTCATGGTCCATTGAGCTTCTGGCAGTCTCAGCCAGACGCTTCTTGATTGCTCTTATTGCCTTGATACGGTGGTTCATGGCTGACGAAACAATACTGGCGTCATTTCTCATAAGTTCGGATGCCGAGAAACCGAGAATTGCGTGCATAAGGTATTCATGCTAGACCGATCAGTAAGTGCCTTGTTTCCTTTTACTTGACGGGGATCTGTACGTTGTGAGCAATGCATGGGATCTCGTGGGTCCAGACATCCTCTTGCTTCAAAGGATGATGGGGGTAGCATTGCGTAAGGAAGTGCTGGAAGAAACGCATATCCTGGAGACTGAATAGAGGAATCTGGTGATGCGGCTACATACACGACTGTCAGCTGATACAATTGCTCAACCTTGCCTCTTACGCACCTGGTGTGTGATCTGAGGCATAGATGGATACTCGCACTTCAGGCCCGTCTTGGTGCAATGACCACACGCAGGCCGAGTCTCCTGGCACTTCCTGGTGTTAGCAAGTCCATCGAACTTGGGCCTTCGGGTCTAAATACCTTGATACGCCTTCTCTTGCAGTTATAGCAACCTCTTCGACTCTTGGTATGGCCTCTTCGCTCGAGCCTTTGTTTCTGAGTAGACGTTCGAGCAACCAGTTCACTACTAGACCCTGATGTTGTGCTTGGTGGGGTAGCTTTATCTGAGGAATCTGATGGTACTTGCTGTTGGGTCTGGGCACCCTCGCCGCCAAACATGATATCATCAGCTTGGAGAAATGCGGCGTAGTCAAAATCGGTCTCGTCGGTGAATGACAGCATTCCCGGAGTGAATTCTTGATTTAGGTCCATGATCGATTGCTTTCAAGTGTATAGCGGTTGTAATTCAGTAGCTTCTTGCAGCTCTTATAGATTGCCCGTGTCAGAAGCGATCAGAGTAGAAGTACTGATACTCGTCGGTAGCTTTTTCCCCTGCTGCATCTAAATCGTCGTGTAGAATATATGCTTCGTGTTTAGAAGGTTGAAGTTTTATAAACATGCCAAAGAACTCACGAGGCTTCAAGAGCAGGATAGGCACCTTCCGCAACCCAGCATGAGCGAATCAGCGTCTTACAATATCACGTGTTGAAGCTGGTAGTGGACGATCCTACCAAGTGGCTTGAGTGCTGCCACAACTAGCTGAACATTTTGTTCTATCATTCGCTGTGGTGGCAGTTTATCCCTAACTAACAGGGCGGGATGACGGGTCATCATTCCGCCGCTTCTCGCACTATCATCCCAATTTGGGTTTCGGTGTTGCTAGGCAGTTTTTTTTCCTATTGATAGTCATCCGTTGCGACTATATCGTGGCTTTGTATGAATTTTGAATCCCTATTACCCTCATGGAAGAGGTTGTGTTGACCTCCACTGATTGATTACCTGACCAACAGGGCAATGGTGATTTTCGCCACAGACCCGATCTTACTCGATAAGCTCTCAACGGGCTGCAGATTCTCCGTTACCTTATAGCGGGGCCCCAGCCCAGTTTGATGTCCGTTACAATGCCCATTGTTGGCGTTTGACTTTACCCCAGAATCTTAATGTGACAACGGACCATATTTCAACAGCAAGCTCCGGAAAATGTCTGGTTGGAGATGGCACTTTTGGTGTCGCACTCTGCTCCGTCGTTGTGCAATTACTAGCCAAATCACGGGAATAACAAGCGCGCGCCTGCGATCGTCGTCTAGTCTTTCACCTCATTTCCCATCGTCGGGCGCTTCTGCAAATATCGCGATTCGCAGGTATCCTAGCGCCGATCATGTTATTAGCTCACCTGAACTCTGGAGCCATGTTACCGGATCTATTTTAAAAACGATGGCTTGTTTCGTTTGTTGCGGTTTCTGAAGCTCACCTGTTCAAGGCTCGGATTTTGGTTGCTCACAACCTATTACGAGACGGACAACACACGCACCTCAAACGATGTTCCAACAAGCACGCCTGTTTGTAACGTATTCAAATCCGATAGAAAGGGGTACATAATGCATCTCGCATTGGTAAAGTGTAATAAATTCATCATCAACAAAGCCTGCAGTTTGTTGAGGCCTGCAAGTGATAATGCAGCCAGGGGCTTATATGTAAACAAAACAATCCTACCCTGTACCACATATGAGATATGAAATTTATCACCATATTTTGTATGAACCAATGTCACCACGGTATCATATCCATCTCACCTGAAATATCGTTCACGGTCCCTTCTAGGGAGGCCTCAGGTCCTGAATAACCTGCTGCGCTCACTATTACTATGTTGATCAAAGGTATACGTACGCCTTGATCAAAAACATCCACATCTCGTCGAAGGTGGGTAATGTCCCCAAGCGTTCGTATACCACAACAACATTATATTAACGTCCCGCCCAATGCATCGTACTCTGAAATTGGATAGTTTGGGCCGTGTTGCGGTATCGAATCATCAACACAGAGTCAACAGCTCATGGACAGTGGAGAGCAAGAGCCATGCTCAAAACCTATTAGAAGCTCAAAGAACTCCAGGGTCCCCCGAAGCGATCTCGTGAGATAAGATGAGCGCCCCATAGGTCCATAAGTTATGGGCTGAATCA
This sequence comes from Fusarium fujikuroi IMI 58289, assembly GCF_900079805.1. NCBI lineage: Eukaryota > Fungi > Ascomycota > Sordariomycetes > Hypocreales > Nectriaceae > Fusarium > Fusarium fujikuroi. The sequence continues at coordinate 4,151,767 of NC_036622.1, read as the reverse complement.
GGATTTTCCATACAGGCAGCAGCTCGTCGCTTGAGAGACTGCTTGTTTTGTTTACTCGGCACTGTGATAACTATGAGTAAACGACACTGATCAGGGGGACTCATCAACCAGAGCCCCAAGCACTTATTGGGGATACTAGATAAAGAAAGGTTGCACAAAGAAACAGCCTGAGAGGGCATTGAGTGTAACACGTCAGCTTGACCGCCACATGACAATAGTTTAGGTGCCAAGCCGAGGAAACAGAGTCCGTGACATTTAGCTTGTACAAAGCAAAGATTGTTGAGTGTGTTTCTTGGTGCTCGGTCATGGCTAGGTGCAGAAAATGCAACCCTCATCATGCAAAGTGATGGTAGAGACTTCCGGAAAAAAACAAAAAAACAGGACATGTTACGAAGATCTGAGTCAGAGCATCAAAATGCGGCATTGATTTTTTTCCTTCTTCTTTCTCTTGATCCAAGTTGTGAATGTCTCCGGTGGATATGAGTGACAACCCTGCCATACTATGAGAATCGAGAACCAAGCTTTTCTAATGCCAAAAATGGCTCAATAATGTCTTTTCTCCATCCGTTTGCAGCGTCCATTCGTTGTGGGCTGCGATGAGGATCCGATCCGGAATCCCGGCTAACAGGTTGCTCAGATATTGACAAGGGATATCATGGTTGTACGCGTGGAGCCCCCCTACCGTGGCTGCGGATGTAATTTCGGACGGTGTTTCACACGGCGGATGCTAAGTGAGAATTGGGTTTAGCAGCCGACGTGGCCTTTTAGCAATGGGTTCAGGTTTGTCCCAAGAGGCTGGGATGCACCGAAAAGCCAAGACATTTAGAATTTTCGTCGGTGGCAGCGTTTGTGCGCCTTGTTCTTGGGTGCTTTAGTTGTGTGTGCGTTGTCGCTGCTAGTTGTCGTGATGAGCGTCATATGATGCGTATCATGCGCCTCTGGTGTGAGAGCATTTGGAATGACGAGAAGCCAGATGATGACGGTGATGCAGAAGTTGGTGGTCGTTAACCTCTGGCCTTGCATTCATCAAGTTGGCTGGGCTTGGCACCAGGGTAGGCATCGCATCAGCTACAGCCTACAGGGCATCCTGGGTAGGATCAGCTCAACGGAGTTAGGGCCAACGTTTACGACGGCCTTGTGCGATTACGTTAACAGCTGGGAAGTGGGCGTTGAGGGTTCTCGAAGGCCAAGTGCCGGCAGCAAATTCGGTCGCGTTCTTCTAGAGTTCTGCTGTCTTGGCTTGGCTTAATCTCTCGGGACCGTTTAGTTTTTAATACCATGGTGGATATCAGAAGCTTGGTTGTGGGATCGTCGAGTCAGGAATTGGGGCGAAAGAGTGCTGGCATTGCAGCAAAGGTAACAAAGGCCCCAGTGCGTGAATCATTCCTTTGAGGGCCACTAACACGATTGGGCCGTTTGCGGTCTTTTGTTTCCTCTTTGTGTGTGTGTGTGTGTGTGTGTGTTCCTGCAGAAGGGACCTGCAGTAGACCAAAGCCGGATGAAATAGCGCATGTATAGTGGTTTCAGTTCAGGCACAGCGTGTGTTTGCCTCTGTGTGAGTGGTTGCGCATCCACTGCCACGTTAACCCATGTTTTCCTTGCCCACTGTCGCTGCCGCTGACCTGTCGTCTAGGTTCCAAGAGGGAGGTCAGCTTGTCCAATCGGAATCTGCTTTGATGCTACCTGAAGCGGCTGCCCCTGACATGCTACCCGCTTTTTGCCAGGGATGGCGTACCCGGCCAGAGATCCACTCTAGCACGGCGCCAGGAACAGGAGCGTCGGCCAATGGAATTGCAGAATGCCTCCAAGCATTTCACCTGAGTCCACCGAAAGCGCCCCAAAACGGCCCCTGCAAGTGGAGGCTCTCGATGGCCCAGGCGGGGGTCTTTCTTCCCAGTCTTTCCAGTCTTGGAAACAAAGATACTAGGTGTCAGGTGAAGACACGGGTATCTCCAGCAATCACCAGCAGGTAAAAGATACATTCCAGTCCACCTCACCACTTGTACTGTCCTTCTGGATCATGCCCAAACCACACCACTTCCGTTGCCATTGCCTGCCCTTGCTCTTAAACCCTCTATATCCCCCATGGTTTCGAACTTCTCTCCCCCCTCTCTCCTTCATCTCGTCAATATCAGCCCGTGTTTTCAACCCTCGTCTCGACTAGTCGTCGCCCTTCTTTATCTGCGTCTTTGATAGATCGCATACACACTCCCTACTCGGCCGTGCCGATCACATAACTACAACTATCGTCTCAGCCCCGATCTTTCGTCGTTGCTTTCACCTTGTCATCCCGACTGTGATCAACCCGAATATCAAGTACAACTTCACATTCATTACATAAGTCGACTACCGTCTCGGAAAACACAGTTTCATCGGTCCCTACCCAAATCGCCTTGATTAGGAATACCAGTCACATCAGTCAAGATGATCGCCAACAAGCTCACCATCCTTACCGCTACCGCCGCTCTTCTTGAGCCGGCTCTCGCTCTCGGCCACCGCCACGCTCACCACCAGCACGCCCAGAAGCGTGGTGACTGGGTCGTTGCTACCATTGACGGTCAGGTCGTCTCTTGGGAAAACAACTACTTCGGCCCCGGCGGCTCTGCACCCGCTGCTACCCAGCCCGCCGCCGCTTCTCAACCCGAGGCATCTTCTGCTCCCGCTCCCGCTCCCGCTGCCGCTCAGCCTACCACCATTATCAAGGTCGCCAAGCCCTCTCAAGCTGCCAAGTCCGCCTATGAGCCCGCTTCCCAGCCTAAGAAGGAGGAGACCGCCGCCAAGGCTCCTCAGAAGGCTGCCATCAAGGAGAAGACTCAGTCCAAGGCCAAGTCTAGCAGCACCCAGTCCAAGTCTAGCGGCACCTCTTCCGGTGGCTCCCCTGGCTTCTCCCACAAGCGCGGTGTCTGCTACAACAACGTTGACCTTGCCAACACTTTCGCCGGTGACTGCGAGCACTGCGGCTGGGGTTACAACTGGGACTCCTCTTCCGGCGGTCTTAAGGGTCTCAACTTCATCCCTACCCTTTGGAACGACCAGCCTCTCCACACTGACCGCTTTGCCGACAACTGTGCCCAGGCCCTGAGTGATGGCGCCAAGGCTATTTTCAGCTTCAACGAGCCTGACAACGCTGGCCAGGCTGACATGACTCCTGCCTACGCTGCCCAGGCCCATGTCAAGTGGCTCAACCCCTATGCTGGAAAGGCCCTCATCGGTGCCCCCTCCATCAGCAACAGTGGTCTTGCCGGGGAGGGTGTCGAGTGGCTCAAGAGCTGGGTCTCCGAGTGTGAGAAGCTCGACGAGCAGTGCCACTATGATTTCTGCAACGTCCACTGGTACTCCGAGGTTGAGTACGGTAGCACTCTCTTCGACCACCTCAAGGCTTCCCACGAAGCTTGCGGCGGAAAGCCCATCTGGCTCACCGAGTTTGCTCCTACTGGTTCTGATGAGGCCATTGCCACCTGGCTCAAGGATGCCATCCCCCAGCTTGAGGACCTTTCTTACCTTGATGCCTACTCCTACTTCAAGGTTGAGACTGGCATGCTCATGACCAGCGAGACCGAGCTCAGCTCCTACGGTAGCGTTTATGCCTCCGCTTAAGCTCATCAAGGCTCATGGCAAATGGCCACTCAGTTCGTTTTAACACTTCTTGTACACTCGCTAGGGAAATACCCAACCATTCAAAATTGGCTTTCGGGAGGGAGGATTAACATATTCGGTTCAAGGATGGAGCCTGTTGACTTATGTACATATTCTGCATTTAGGTGACCAGGATCTGGCTTACAGTTCCAAGTTTATATCGCGCGGTCAACCTCCTTACCTTTTTCTTATCATCAATTCCGGGATATTACAAAAAGGGAGGACTTTGCAAATAGAACAATTCCTGATCTTAGCAGTTTGATAGACTTCTTTCAGCGTGTAGATACATCTACGAGCTACGATGACAATGAACAGCGATTTCACTGTTCCAACTCCTGTGCCACCCTGTGAAAGAACATATCTACTGCTTGAATGGGTGACGACTTGCACGACTACGTCAAGCTGTCTCGTCAGCCTCGATTTGGGACCTTGAACCATTGCCTTCGTCCTAGGCCGTGGCTATGCCAATGTCTTGATTGAATTGTGTTGTAGACTGAGGAATGTTGCGCCATGTGGATGAATGCGGGAGATCAACACCTGACACTATTGTGTCATCCGTCCATTCCATCGATGAGTGGGGAACGTCTTTGTCAAGTTTAATAAGCGTCATATCAACTTGTCTTAGAGGATAGATGCTCTTCCCAAGTCGTGAGGTATTAAGAATATCATTAGCTGCATGGGTTTCTGCAGCTCTGGGTGATGATTAAAACTAAATATTGGGTATTGCCGCCCCTTCCATATCAACTCCGATCTTTTCAAACTCGCCTAGAACACTCTTCTTTTTCTCCAAAGAACCTTTATCCTGAAAACGCCAATTTTCCTGACCCACTGTTCTAAGCAATTCTCTTCTAAAACAGCCTTGTAATGTAAATTCTACTTGTTCAATGGACGTGAGAACGAAGGTGTCTTGGAATGATGATGCGGCCTGGAGCCTCCTTGGATTCGCGTTCGAGGTGGCTCTGCGGCTTCTGTGTGGCCTGGAGCAAAAGCCACCGATCGCACCGGAAAGTCTCGGTCTGATTCGATTCCGATATCGTCGTCATCGTCGCTGCTCTCCTTGCGTTCGGTCGTAGGCCGGCTCTCACGGTGAATTGTCGTCGTAACTATAACACCACTTGTAGCCCCTGAATGAACTTTGGTCATCTCGAAACCAGGGTCATCTGTCAAAGAGGTGACAGTAGCATGTCCGACAAGAGAAGTCTCGTCATCCACGTCGCGAGGAACGTTGGGAACGTTCGAAGCATGCAGACTTCTTGGATGAGCCGACGAGGCACGTCTGCCAATGTAGCTGCCATCCGTAACAGCAGCCGAAGCTGGTTGACTGGAAGAACCAGCACTATCGCGAGAAGTGACCCATTGAACGACAATAGCCGAAAAGAGGACTCCATATGGTCAGTTGTATTCCAGACGCCTCGTTTGAGGTACATACCGTCACTGTTGCAACACATTAAACACACCCAACCCGGCTCGCCATTAAGAACCATTAACACAGTCAAGTTTCTAGCCAAGGTTAGGGGTATTCCAAACGCTAGGCATCAATGAACTTACACTATGCTGCTTGTCAAGGTACAGCAAGCACCGACGAAAGTACGGAAGGCCACACTGCGAAGACGGGAGTTCGCATGGGTCTTTGGAAGATTCTTGAATGAGTAGAGATCTGACGACTCATTAGCATATGCACGTGAAACTACCGAATGTCAACTGACTTTTAAGAGGGAGTAGAAAAAGAATGGTCAGGTAGATATTGACGACGGCATCGAAAGCGATAAGAGGAATCATAGAGATGCTCTTCATGCCGATGAAGCACTCTCCGTTTACAATTCTGGCAATGCGACTAGTACCGTTAGAAAGCCGTTGGTAAACGAAGGTCAATGCTAGGAGGACCTACTAGATAAAGTTGAGGACGACAACCACTCCATAGCCACCAAGAAGTGTGATCATATTGAACAAGTAAAGTTTCGAATTTCTTCTTCGTGTAGTAGAGCTTCGAATAACATGCTAGATACTATTAGACATTGCACTCCAATGCTCAAAAAACATATGGAACTTACAGCTTTCTCGACAAGAAAGACGTATATAAGCTATTCTCGCATCAGCCAACCCTTCCACAGCACAGTCGACAGGAGAGCCTACAATCTTGGTTGTGACATAGCATATTAGGCAAAGCAAAATAGCGCCATGGCAAATGTTGAAGCTGCTGTTGACACCGAAGACCTGTTGGAGGATTGCAGATGTGAAAACAAAACCATAGGAGTCGACGTAGATGACTAGAACGACTATATAATACGTTTAGCTAAAAAATTGAACCGTATCCTCGCATCAGTTCAAGAGACTTACGCCAAGCAACAAATGGTAACCTGGACCATGATCTAACGGCAGTAATTCTCTGGACTATTCCATCATGCGTGTCAGTTTTTAGTGTTAATATTATAAGAATTTGCAAACACTTACAAAGAAAGACAGCTAATATTGAACAAGCAGCGAGGGAGACCATAACCGACATAATATCTCCTCCTATAGGAACAGGTTTCGGTAGATATGCCTCGCGAGGCTCGAGAAAAGGCTTGGGAGCCATATCAGATGGTGTTTGAGAACGCTCGTGTCGCAATGGGACCCGAGAGAACATCCAAGCATGAAGCAGAGTTCTTGTTACTGTCCCTAAGGGGTGACAATAGGCAGATCTTCGATAGAAAGACGAAAATAAATTTCAAGCCTTGATCAGAGGGTTGCGTACGATGATAGTTAAGAAGGACGAGGAGGACGAGGGGAAAGGGCAATCCCCCAGACAGGTATAAAGTCAAAGCAGAATTTGTGGCTATAGAGTAAAAAGATCAAGCCCAGACGCTTTACTGACTGTGCCGAAGCCTCAGATCTCTAGTTCTTCTGCCGCAACCTATCCAGTAGCCTGGAAGCTAGGTGTCTTTAGCTCAACCCAACTAATGTCTTGGAAGCTGCTCATAGGCCCGTGAGTGAAATAAGCCCCGAGACGAGCCAGAAGCGGAAGAAGTTCAGGCACCACGCAGGAACGCTTTGGCTGGCCGCAGGTACGAATGATACCGGGATACTAAGTGGCACATCTGTTGAGCCAGACACGATGATTCGGGGACCAACAAAGAGATCAGTAGGTAGTTTGTTTACCAAGAAATTTAGTGTAAAGGTACCAACGATTGGAGATGAATATTGAAATAAGGTTAGAGCGGAATAGTCGTTACTTGATGGGCCACTGACGGGGGTGGATGAGAGTACGATGGGTGGTGGCTCTTTGTGGTCACTGTAATATAATCTGGGATAGCCACGGAGAATCCGAATACCTGGCTGAATCCTTGGCGATGTCCCGGCCGCTGTTTGAGTGTTTGATGTGGCTCACGAGTGCGGTGTGTCGCCCATTGTCACCCATGTTAGACTTGGTTCCGGATGCAGGTAGGAGAAAATCACTGTATTGGGGAAAGCTATTTGATAGAATGTCATTCATTTCGAGTCACAAAAGGTTGACTCGTAAAGCATTTGTTCGATCGATCTTCCAGAAGTCATCCCAATTCTTGATGATTGGTGATCATATCAAGACTTGAGAATGTCCGGTTTCGAGGCAAACTGTGTTGGCCGATATTGTTGCTCTTCTATTATAGCAATGCCAGGGAGAGCTACTGATGATTACCCCAACCTGCCTCTTGCGGCATGGCGTTCGATCGATACGGCTGTGGCTATGGCAAAAAGGAAAGAGGATTTGAGATGAAGCCGACCCATTTCGGTCGGGAGTTCGATGGGAGGCGACAAATAGGAATAAACAGATCGACCACACCCTAACTTCGATCGTTCATTGGGTGGTGTAAGCCATCCTCGACATGGATATGCTCAAACCCGTGGTATGGCTGGACGTTGTGCACTATTGAGTGCGCACTGACAGTAGCATCGATACCGGAGCAACGGAAGAGTGCCCCGTGCAGTGGTGTCGATAGATCGTGGCTTGTGTTGGCTGTGACGGTATTCTTTCGAGGCTTGAGGAAATTTGAAGCTGCGAAGTGCTCAGATAATGTCTCTCCCTGAGCCAGCTAGACGAAAGGGGAGTTGCTATCCAATCCTTATTAAGTAAGGTAGGTACTAGGGCAGGCGGGTACTATGGTAAGTTGGGAAGTTGTTTCCCGTCTCGAATGTAGAGAGTTCTTCTGAATCTTGACACCCTGTTTAATGGGTCAGGTAGGAGGCAAGTAGAGACTGGGGAAGGGGAACCTCCCATACCCGTTCATGGGAAAGCCTTCTCAGCTTGAACAAATCGTTCAGCTTCTCGAAACATCATATTCTTCCCCCTATAATTGAAGGAAGAAAACCCCCCTTCTCCTTATTCAAATCCTCTCGTCTTCTTGCTTGCTCTATTGTTAGTACTTAGACCCGGCTAGATCCGATCTATCCACCCCCGGGATCAATCAAGATCCTTCGCGCTAATGCCCCTGACGAGGTCCCGTTACGAAACACTCTAACACAATGCGGACTGTGTCTCGACTCGAGATTGGCCGACGGACAGTAAATCGGGAAATTCCACGCGTATGTGGCTCACCTGACTCGGCAGGAATTGGAGATCCAAAGGCGGCCTTGTGGCGGGTAGGTTATCCCAAAGTCACGGTTCAGTAGTGCCATCCCGCTTGGCAAAACAAGTTTCCGGCATCCTGGTGGCATATAGCTCGAGATATCTTCCCCGAAGGAACAATTCAGACGGAGTTTTGTCGTTTGAGCATAGCTCGCAGAATAGCATCTCCGATCTTGAGCCTCAAATGTTCTTCAGCCCTCATTGATCAGTTAAGGCTGTGAGTCCAACTAAGGTGACCTGGGCTGAGTAGCATTGCCGTATTGGTCAATCTCGACACTCCTGCTCTCTAGTGTCGATAGCTCAAACCTTATTTATCATAGGCTGCCAGAAATCCAAGACAACGATTTGCGCTGGAGATTATCATCTGCTGCTGCATTACCGTTGGTCTGGATGTGGCCCGGGATGATGATTAATAAGCTCACGTCGCACCAGCATATTCACGGTATATATCGGTTTTGAGATCACATACGGCGTACGTTGCACAGGCCTGATGCGCCAATCACTTAGCCACTACCAACGCGCTGGCTGTAAGCTGCCAATGAAACCCAGGAAAGTTTGCATCCATGCAATTCAACGACTCCCGCGTGTTGCTTGTTATGGGAGGAGCATGTCCTTCTAAGTTCTATCTGACACACGGATACTAAGGATGCTCAACAAGCACTTCCCACGCCAGCGTCATTATCTCATTTCCAGTTGACACTTGCATTACGAGGACCAGGAACCTGATACATTGCCCGAGATCCATTTTCACTACGGTGACTATATTTGAGCAACCAAGTTCTTTGTAATTGCCCGGACCTCAAGCTGCGCCGGCAATTGTGCCCCCGAAAAGCCACAGTCTAGTATGGCTGAACTTAGCATATTTATGTGTTCCAACAGTCCTGATGATCTGCCGATGGCATAAACCGAAGAGACTTTCGAGTTGCTTTCTCCCGCTGAATCTGCGATTTTTACCCTTCATCTGTGGTGCCAGGTCACTAAGCTCTTGGTTCGGATTCTAGACTGGCTGAACCAGATCCTGTTATGAGGCACGATACCGACACTGGGCGCTTGGTTGCAAATATCTTCAACGAACGGTGTTGCATGCAAGCTTGAGTGAATAACAAAGGGCTGTCGATTCACTGCTGGATTACGAAAGGTCCACTACTATATACTGACATCAAGCCTTTTCAAAAAAGACCCCTGCTGTACGAGGCCTTGGTTTCGTATAAGCGTGTATAAATCATCAAAGGTATCATATGTAAGTATCTGCGCTCTCGGATAAGCCGAAAGTGATCATCAACCACGATCGTCGTGAGCACGCGCTTATGTGCGATCGTCCAAAGAAACGCCTTGCCATGCTTCCCATGTGTCCAAATTGAAACCCAAGTTATCATTCCTCAGCCTCAACGCCGATCCCGAACATTCTTCTCATTCAAACCGACTCACAAATGCATGCAAGGGACCCTTCTGCCCCTGATTATATCAAAGCGTGAAGCCCTTCGATTCCCATTTCCCAGCCCTAAATTCATATCGCCGGTAACATCAACACCCCGGCACCTCCGTGCTACTCACTAGCTCCCTCGTTGGCCTTCATGATCTTCGACGGCTTGAGCGCGTGTGCGGATCCTAAATCTATCCCGAAGCCTCGCCGCAAATCGTGCACTTTGGCCCTGCGACTCGCCATCGGCAGCTTCAGTAACTTCTGTTGTCTCTCGGTTGTTGTTTTCATTGGTTTCCGCCCGCATCTGCCGTAATGCTTCCATTTGTTCTTCCACGGTCCCCTCTCGAAGGCGGTTAATATCAAAAAGTCTCGAGAGTCGGTTACGGTGAGATGACTGAAGCGCGTCGTTCTCAGCACCCTCCATTGCCAAAGGTGGCGGCAGCGTGCTAGAGTCGCCAACATCCGCCTCCGAAGATGCATGACCCTTGCCTGGTCGTAAATCATAGCGACTGATAACGTGTCAGTATGCATAAGAATTGGATCTTTGACGAGGTAGTAACTCACCACAGTGGACACGTGCCAGATACGTTAATCAGCCATGGATCAACACATGCCGGATGGTACTGATGCTTGCAGGGCAACACTCTAACGTCTTCACCAACCGTAAAGTCTTCGGTGCAGATAGAGCATCCTAAGTGGTCGCTCGTCTCGTCTTCGGCACTCTCGGGAGAAGGTGATGCCCTAGTCGCGGCTGGTACGGCATTTGTCACCCCACCTGGTGCCGGAGCCCCGTCAGACGGTCTGGCCTCGCTGAGGCGTGACGCAGTTCGCTGTGTGACAGCATCGTTGCCTTCCGTATTCTCCAATTCCAATTCGGGGTCTGGCTTTGTAGGTGTCTGGTTTCCAAACTTGACAATTGGGATCGTGTCTAGAACAGCCCGAGCAAGTCCCTTGGCCCGGCTCTGTCGTGGCCGCCCGCCAAGTGCACCTCGTGGCCCGTATCTTTCAGGGTATCTATGGGCTCTCACAGCGCCTGTCGTGATGATCACCAAGAATAGCAGAGTAATCAGGCCAGTGATGGCGTACAAAACACTCATGGCAGCCGTGTTGCTACCCCCTTTGCTCTCATCCTTTGGCAGCGTATTATCCGTGTTATTACCGAAGATGCTCGCTTTGACAACTTCACCACGGCTGGTACCGTTCAAAAGATTGAGGGCTTGTGTAGCCTCACCTCCATCGGCCATGGACAAGATACTCGTAAACGGAAGTTTGTCGACTGGGTCGATGGCACACCATGTGTTGGACGTAGAATACAGGACTATCGCCCTGATATGAGGTTCAAGCTGCATCAATGTGTTCAGCATCTTGTTGGGGCTGAGAAAAGAGTCGCCTTTGGGTTCGTCGCATGACAGATAGGCGATATCGTCTTTGTCAGTCACTTTGTTGTAATTCGAAGAGTCTGTCGCGATCATATTACCCGTGATATGAATAATCTTTCGAAAATTTATTAGCATTAACAAGAAAACAGTGCAGAGCAAAGACATACATCTATTACTCGACCTGTGGAATCGTTGAGTCCCAGATTCGATGTAAGAGGGATTACAGCAAATTGCAGCCCAGGGTTCGCTGACAACGAGAGTTGCATGCCGCTGATTGTGGCCCATTCAGGGATTTCAGTTTCGGCCCATGTAGAGACTTCAGTGTCATCGGCAAGGACACCTGTAAGAGTGCAGGCTAGGATGGAGATGGAGAGTGCCATCCTGCCGGTGCTAATTATTGTCGAGAATCTCATGATTGTGGTTGTATAGCGGTGGTGTCGAGGGTAAGAGAGGTGTGGAATAACGCCGGTTGTGGGTGATGGCGAGACCGCAGATGGGACTTATGCGTAAAGTATCGTGTGTAGTCGTCGATTCCGCGTACGTAGGGGCAAGGCTGATACGACTGAAGTCATCGCCAGTTGACGTTTAGGTGGAAGCCAACATGTCGGTTCTGGATCGCATGGGCCGGTCGCAATTCTCCTGCACTACACTCGTCTCGTATTTGTATTGCCGTTCGTTTTCGGTAGGGGTTCCGAGGGCTGAGTTGGAAAGAGTTAAATCCAAGTTCAGGGCAAATTGATGATGGAGGGAGAAACAGGAGCAGTCTTCAAATCCATCACATCCTAGCCATGATGGGTGCCGTCGGGTCCCGTATCGGGGTGGAGCCCACCCAAAAAAGTTCCCGCGCGCCCGCTGGCAAGCGACAACAGAGGGGAACGGCAACTTCCAACCACTGGAAACACAGCGTTTTGGCTCCCAAGCCTCTAGGTGCTCACACTACTGTCACTGGAAGCTTGGCAATTATTCAAAGCCAATTCTGCTTGAATCAGTGCCATCAATGTGGTTTTGTAGACGTTAATGAATGACGATAACTTGCTTGTTTCGGTTGCTGGTTGCTTGAGCTATCTATAAGATGAACACCTAAACAGACGATCAATTCATTAAATCACTGTGATTACAGTAAAGTATATCCATCTCTTCCGAAACTGTGAAAGTATCTGTGTTGGCCAAGCTTCGGCCAGCATGATCGCGTGAGGGGAAGCCGCATGGATGATATATTGGTCTTGTTAGTCATGTTGTATGGTGATACCCTACATACTCTTGATCTACATCTACCTAGAAGGTCGTTAAAGCCTTTAATATCTCATGGGATAATCTACAAGTTCTAAATAGAAAACACATCTTGATGTGTTTTTAGAGTACAATAGAAGTCGTCATTGACAATGTGAATATTTTACTGATTAAATAGATTTTATCATGGTTACTGTTGTAACTTCCAAGATCAAAACGAGATTGACGCCAGCCATTGGAATTTTACGGCAAATCTTGACCATAATAGACAACGAGGGCCCTGTTTGCACTGAATGGCCTTTATGAATCATTTGATGGTTAGATCGACATATCTGAAGTAATACTATGAGCCAGAAAGTGATCAGAGAAAGACACACGATATGGCAAATTACTCAACCTTTCTGTTATTAAACGTTGGCAGGTTGCACAATCGAGAATCTCAAAGTAACATGAGGTAGAATCACATCATACGCCAGCTGCCAGCTTTAACCACGTTATTGGATGCATTTCCCCGACTATTTCGTTGCTCTTCAGTATTCATGGTTGGATTAATACTGGGTTATCAGCAAGCAGACTTGAGCTAAGTAGTTTATTGCTTTTAAGGACTTGGAAGTAGTTTGAATTAGTCGTTGAGAATTTAATGTTGATATTAAACCTTACGAGATAGGCTTTCAACCGCCTCGAGCGTCGTTTTGGCAGCTGAGAGGAAGGGTGATTTGCCACTCATCGCTGGGGTTAGAAGTATCGTTGAGCTTCAATTCTAGGGCACTCGAAGTTAAACTAAGAGGAAAGGGAACCTTCAAAGTCTACGATATATATGGTTGTGACAATCAGTAATGGCCCAAGGGATCAGACTCATTTCCATGAACTTGGTCGTCGTTCAGGGAGCACAATTTAGAATACATATCAAGGCGAAACTACCCCAGAGACATTGCCATAAGACAAGAGAGGGTATAATACACTAGAGTAGATGGAGTTTGAATGATAAATAAAACTGTGGCTGAACGACGTTATCATATATAAGGTATCTTAGACTTACCGTTACACTCTCTTGATGTACTATTTACCTACCTATTGTGTTATCACAGTAGTAGCTCTCAAGCTCAGAAAGCACAGGGATTGATTGCAAATATGTTTTTGTTTGGATACATTCTGGGTGAATATTCCAAGGAAATGATTCGCCCTGGGTATATCGTTTGCAAATGGCGACATGATCATTTATCAGCATTCAAGATACTGGTATCTAGTGTCAATCCATCTCCAAGAACCTCAGCGCTGCATACATTTTATAATCAACAATGGCTGGTGGTCCAGAACTTAGAGATGCTACCAAAGACACAGTAAGTAATTGAGTCTCCTGTTATAATCATCACATCCATATCCACTTGAGCCGTAAGTAGTATATAACACCAACTCTTCCCGGGAGACTACGCAGGAGTAGGTAAATGGTACAATGCAGTACTTGCGATGTTCAAATAGATATGACATAACCCAAAGCCGTGATGAACATAGATCCATGCCACACTCTTCAAAGCGTCCAACACAGCACAGGGACTGTAGCACTGTTATGGTCATATACTGTTTACGATCGGTAGTTAAGTCCAAAAAGAATAAATTATACAGGCGGGATCTTGTGCTTTTGTGATAGAAACATAGTATCAGCAAAAAGATGAAAATGCCCCCCAGCTTCGTCATGGTGCCATAGTGACCTCCTGAAGTAGCAAGGCACATGAGAGATATAACTATTGCCGTTTAAATTAGCTATAAGACTTCAGAATAACACAATTTAGTTACTCACATAGTGTATACATGCTCCTGAGGAAGTGTAGACACCTATTAGCAATTCATTATCTGATACCCACCCTGCACCATATAACACAATAGTGATCTTTGAGTCCAGCACAGCTCAACAACTATATCACCCAAATTGACCGCAAAAGTTTCTCAACCACTCTTAAGCTCACTCTGGGTATATGAGGACAGCTGTATAATCGCGTTGTTGTTGGAATAAAGTTGCCGAGCCGTTGCTGCAAGATTTCACGGATCGGGAATCGCGTTGCTCAAGAGATGCAGGGGAGACCAGATGGCCGCTGTGTACGACGGAGAGATCTTACGCAGGGGCCGGGAATCTATGATGATAGATCTCGGGATGCCATTTCATGTGTTTCATAAAGTGGACGGAAGGATCTGGCTCGTAAGATCTTGATTTGGTGGCTGGTTTGTGTATCCGAGTTTTGTAAAGCTGGCAGATCTGATGGACTTGCACGACCAAGTTACCAGGCTCCGGCTATGATAAAATTACTCCTGATTCAAAGTACTTTGTAGGGTAGACTTCCTACGGAGCCTGGCTCTAATTACAATCACGAGGTACAACGTTCGCTGTAGATATAAATGTTTGCCCAACAGAAAACCACCAACCCTAAACCATCAAGTTGTTCACACTCAAGACGTCTAAATCTCCTCCATATCTTCCAAGTCGTCAAGAGCAGGGAAATCGCCCACCTCAACCCGCTCCGGCCTCACAAAGACACCATGCTTGAGCTCAGAGGGCTCGCCCCAGTATCGAGTACCAGCGATGCTACCGTCATTCTTGCCAACGGGCTCATCGAGCTTGACTCCCACCCATGACCCGAGACCGCCGGGAATCTCCTTGACCTCACCGACGTACTGGATGACACCGCGTCGAGTATCCTCACCGCCAACGCGACACCGTCGGCCGACAGCAATGCCCCGCGTGGCAACCTCGCGGTCAAGAGCCTGCAGCTTGGTCTCTTCGTGGCTGGGGGCATCTGGATCGAAACGGCCTAACTTCTGAGCCTTCTTCCAGGCTAGGACCGAGTCCGTCTTTTTCTCGTACTCTTCCTCGGGCATGACATATTTGTCGACGCCCGCGGTGTCGTTCAAGTTGATCCGGGAGGCCGCAGGCCGTGTGTCAATTACCTACCAGGTTGGATCCCTGTCAGCCTTATCCAAAGTATTGGAGGGTAAAAAAAGTATATGGTGGCACCACTAAAACAGTGACGATCCTCTGGTCCCTGAACGCGCGCACATACGCAACAGCTCAACTCCCACCGCCTCTCCCGCTCGGCCCCCCCTCGCCACAATTCTCAAGTGCCAGCTCAGCACCGGTGAATAGCATGGACCTGGGAACCTTGAATACTCGCCGACAGGAACGCCGCAGACAGAGTAGTGAAGGACAGCGAGAATATCTCGGCCAAGGCACATGACATGGGAAAGTAGCTGACAAATGAGAGGCCGTGCTATGATGCACTCTGACTTACATGAAGTTCTGCATACGGGGCCAGGGGAAAGTTGGACAAGTGGGTGTCGTCCTCGTTAGGCGCCTCAATAGCGATAGCCTCTGCGCCAGCTGTGGGCTTCAGGGAGAGCCGTTGGCAAGAGGGCGGAACACCAGTGACAGTCTCAAGCTTGCCCTTGAGTTGAGAGATGGACCATGACGGTGTGATGCGACGCTCTGAATGCGCGAATTCTGAGATGACAACGAGCGGAACGTCGGCCATGGTTGAAAGAGAGTCTGGATGGATGGATTGACCTAGGCGGGGAAAATCTCGGTGTGTTTTTGGCTGAGACGCTTGTCTTTGCTTTGCTTTGCTTTGCTTTGGAGGGGCGGTCAAAGAATGAGGTACTTGCGAGACGCCTGCGCCGCTCTCAGGATTAGGTAGAGCAAAATGAGAACCGAATTCCAGGCCAAAGTGGTATTTCCAAGGAAGAAAAGAGCTGAGCTTTGCCTATGTTGGATGAGAAAACGATGACAGTGATCGAACTTGAGTGAGTGTGGTGGGGTTATGATTATGCAGTCCAGGGTTTGAGGAACACCAGCTAATGTGCTAAAGGGTAACTAGCATCAAGAAGGATGCAAAAGCATGGGCAGAAAAGAATTGAAAAGAAAAAAAAAAAAGTATAGCAAAAGCAAAAAAAGAAAACACTTGGAGCCAGAAGACAGCCTCTGCCGAAATCCTGGGCTTGCGCAATGCAGAAAGCAAAGCAAAAGCACCTAATATATCATATATCATCTACATTTCCCGCCTAGGTAGGTTAGGCTGCTGGGGGGGGGTTCAACTTTTGATATAGAGACAGGATTGGTCCGTTTAGATCTGAGGCGGCAACGACGTCGACTTCATCATCAACGTCAACCTACAGGCCGGGCCCAATATTACTGCAATTGTATGTATGTATGTATGTATGTATGGATGTACTGTATGTACGTACAGTAGCTCATTAGTGCGAACATGATTACCTGCATGCATTATACCTAGTTCCCTACATGCCATATCGTTGGTTAGTCCTTGGCATGCCATGATAGGTCAGGCGTGGTTCTTGAGCTTTCAGCCAAAAGCAACTTTCTTCATCTTGAACAAGCATCCCTACCCAAGATGGAAATTAGAGGGATTCAGCACAGGCATACATTATCGAATCTGGTACGTAACTCATCAGCTGCCGTCAATATGAGGGAGGAAAAAGCAATTGATGTTCGTCTTGGCTTGAACATCTGCGGAATATCGCAATATGTTCCTAATTTGGAGCGACCTTCGTAATGCCGTGTCACGAATACCTCCAGTCAGTTCCCTTTCATCTCTCCACGCATGAAGCCCAAGCGAAACCTGCATGTGCATGTCTGTCTGAAGTCCACTCACAAGAGCACGGCAGCAGACTCTACGTTGCTAGACTACCTACCTCACGTAGATTGTCGACCGGCTGAATGGCGGGAAGGATCTGAGATGGATATTTGACTAGGCCTCAAAATATGATACCCTGCTATGATCTGATATACAGAGACCACTAGGAGGGTTCAGCCATACACCACAAGCTGCTCAAACCTCCGTGGGCGGCATTAGCTTAGCTTAGCTAGGAATAACCAACTGGCCTGCTTCGAAAGTCTCGATCTCGTCAAAGCGCTCACCTGGCCGCCTATTACCACTCTGGTTGAAACTTGTAATCGACAACAAGCCACCTAATCCAGGCCGGTTCCTTGCATCCGCACTAACTCTTTGCGAAGATTTCGGTGTTGTTACCGTCGACCGGACCGGCAGACCGGCCATGCTCGTCAGCCATTGATCCGGACGGCGTTTGTCGGCTCCGCGCGGTCCCGTCCGTCTGGAGGCACCCGAACAAAGCTTCATGCCGGCTTCGCGCACGGCAGGAGGTATCGCGAGGAGGCTCTCCCGGACCCGGCGTCCAGCTCTTCGTGTTCGTGCGATAGTGGCATCTATATTCCAAGACTGCACGGTGTTCCGCCACCGTCATGATGCACTCAGTCTGAGTAGATACTGCTATCCTGCATGCCCTCCATTATCCCTCGCGGAATATATCGCCAACATGGATCATCCCCATATCGTTTCTGCAGGCGATGCTACCCGCTGCCAGCCACGACCGATGTGCATCAGATACTGGTGTTACATGAAAAAGAAAAGACCGGTGCGCGGCTCGCAGTCATCGGGAAATCATGGGTTGTCGGCAGTCTCGTTGATCCTGGCAGCCGCAACCCCTGGTCTACCCTCCAACCCGTTTGATATAGCTTCCCTGGCACATGATAGTACTTGAAGTCTAGATGCATTGATGATGACGGGAACCGTACTGCCATCGAGTGGTTGGTGATGGGACAACTCAGCACTCGCTGCGCCCCAACAACCCTGGGAATAATGCTCGTTCGTTGCAATCGAGGTCCGAGCGCGAAGCTCATGGCCATTTCGGCTTCCTGCATTTTCTGCTGTTTAAGCATACATCTATCTGTAAGCCAGATAACATATACATACGCTTCGTCACTTACCAACCATGCCGTCTTGTATATCAGACCTTTCACTAGCAAGAACCACAGTATAGGGCTGACAGTGCCTCGTTGGAGCAAATGGCAACAAGCTTACCTGAACTGGGACGACTCACTCCACGGCATGCGCTAGGATCTGATTTGCGCCAGACTTCGTATGCAAGAAGCCGTGACAAACAGCTGGGGGTTTGGCGGGATGAAACGCTTGACCCTGACGTCTATTCCATGCCACTCATGACACGTCACATACCACCCACCAAGGGTTCGCAGCAAAGCCTCTCTGACCTACTGGTTAAATCGGGATTCTTGCTCCTGCCAGTAGGCATTTTGCAGCACTCTCGATTTCGTCACCCAGTTGCCAGTTTGCCCTATCCAAATCGGTCCGGGCATAGTTACGAGAGACCTCTGTTAGTGTCCCTCCAAGATGGTATGATACTATGAGTAGATGCAAGCTAGACAAGTAGCTAATCGCACTTGAAGGTGTTTAGGCGGTAAATCAATGTGCCCAAGGGCTGGTGAAGTGAGTTTTCCAAATCCACTCATGCGCATTCTGTTCAGGTCTCAGGCTTGATGTATTTTGAGCGGCGTTCTGACGTCAAGGACAGATCTTGCCCAAGGCTTAATCTCGAAACTTTGAGTATATCTATGGTACGTGGTGGGCCGCTCACCGCTAAAAACACAAGAATCATGTTAGTTGTTGGAGTGGGGTTTGATTTAGAAGGCATGGCTTCTAGAGGAACTGTTCACTGTATTTGGCCTGGCGTCTGGCTCTGTTTCCAATTCAAGATATGTCTTGAAACAACATTGCCTGGTACCTATTATAGTCATCAAACATGGCCAATCTTCTTGTTTGTCCACCGAGGAGTGTGCATATTGTAGCGAATGTCGCCTGTCTATTATGTCCATCATCAGCTAGACCGGGTATCCAATCATTGAATCTCCGCACGCTCGATTTTGTCAGTCAAGCGAAGCAAATGACGCGCGCAGAGGACGTGGGCATTGTTCAACTTCTTCTCGTCGCATTCTTCCATAATCGTGTGCTTGATATGTCAGGCACAAACAGACAAACCTAGTTAGTTTATCCTTTTGCCTTCATCGATGGGTATTGGGTCTCAGACTTTAGCAATCTAGTGGGCAAACTAGACGAATCTACGATCCAGGATATCCCCGTTCGTGGATCTGTTTACCGACTCCGTTTCCGTGTCCAGTCCCCGCAGGAACACTAGCAGCGTGCTGTGAGAGAGACCCTTCGAGACATCCAGTCATTCCAGCTTGGCAGTAAGCTAGCCCACCGACGGGATGGTTAATGGCTGAAGGAACGACATACACATGCGCCGCAGCTCACTTGACATAGGGCTCGGCCTTGGTTCGCCGTAGGAAGTGGGCTTCAGGGGCCTGTTCGAACGGCACCCGCAATGCCACATCTATCATTCTCCAAATGTGTATGGAAGAAATTGGGGAAACTAGCGCTGCTGGGCCTCCACCAAATACCAATCTTTTCCTCTTTCCTTCCAAAGGCTCTTCACTCTGAAGGAAAAGTGCGGAACATCGAATGGATAGGAGGATAAGCAAAAATGATTAGAAAAGATTTGCTTTGTTCGGACATTGACAATAATGTGAAGTAGGTAGATCAGCTGCCCAAATGTGGCTCCATCATTTACTTTGCCCTGAGGATTTGTCCCAACCAGACAATATCTTGGCTCGGTTGTGTTTCAGACACTGGCACTTCATGCCAGTCATCGTCATATCCAGTCGCTTGAGGGCAGAACACGAACCCAACTGCTTCGTTGTTCCTGATACTGAGAAATGGCTGGCATGTAACTATAGCATGCCCTCTCAAGATCCTGGACTGTAGATCTAGTTCTTGTCTCCACACCATCCCTGTAGCTTAAGAATATATAAAAGAGTTGGCAGCGCTGATTTGAGTCTAGAGGAACGACAGTTTAGCCCAATAGAGACAGCTTGATATTGTAATCGCCTGCAGATGGAAGTAAGAAAGGGAAAAATTCTTCATCGAGGTGGAGGCCTTGTGGCGGTCACAAGTTCACGACGTCCATCGAGGTGGAAACCCATCCTTGCTAGAAGTTATCTGGCTGCGGGAGGGACACAACGTGGCACTCTCAGAAGGGCTCGAAATCTAAGCCTCACTATAGGACGAAACCCTATGATGACCTGCAAAATCGCAACACTCAGCTCATCGGGCATAGCAGGAATGAATTTGGTCATTGGCAATGATGATGAGGACCATATGCATTCGACCTGAGTGGCCTGCGGGTCCAGCTCGATACTGCTGTTACATCATGTAGACTCACACTAACAACAACGGTTTTCGTGTAACGCCATCTCTAACATCGCCCAACTTCCCCACTTCAGATTGGTGACCCCAAGTGAAAATGCAGGCCAGTCTTCAACGGCGCGCTCTCATATTACTGGAGCTGATGTGGGTGCCATTGTGCTCGTGATTGATCAAGTGCCAACCAGGCATTTGAGTGTCCGGAGCTATGCAACTTCGGAAAGGATCGAATGCTCCAGGAATCTATCCTGCCTGCCATGCAAAGAAAAGTCGTTCGTCCATTGCTTATTAGGCCTTGTTGCTGGCATCCGATGCCCAAGTTGCCTGTTCACCTTGTGCGCGTGCATGCATCCTCAGACTTCAACCCATCATCTGGTGCCTGGACACAACAACATGCATGAAGAACATCAAGCGGTTGCATGATGTGTGCCCAGCGACTCGTAAGTACTAAGGCGTAGCCCTTGAACCCAACGATGAATTGGTTCTTAGCTGCCCAGCATCGATGTCAGTGTAAGTTGGCAACATGTATCAACCCCCAACAACGATCCGGGTTGGTATGTATTTGGCCGTGTCGCACCTCTCTAGACAAGCCTCTTTTCTTGAACCTTCTTTACTGACCGCCAGTTCACCGTCATCATTCACCACTTCCCAGGATATTCCCGGCGGGCAGTTGTTAGCGGAAGCTACGTGGAGCAAACAATGACCCGTGAAGAAAGACGGGATGGAGCATCGTGGAAAAAAAAAACGAAGGTCTGTGGTTGACTCTGGGCAGGAAACCTTGTGGCTGGTAAAACAACGGTACAGACATCCAACAACCAGCCTCAAGTCTCCAGATACAACCGTGGAATGTGCTCCACCAATTGCATAGCCGAATCTTTCGGCTGGCCATATCAATAGCTCGGGCCGGGCCTCGATTTGTATATCGGTCTACTAGCAGCATTTGAACAAACGTCAGACAACCAGAGGAATCTTGGACAAAGAGCTCAGTCGTGCGAGATCAAATGCCAGGTGGCGTGTGTGGACCAACGCTCATCCGTGGATGTATTGAAAGCGCTTGTGTCTGGTACATACGGGAGCAACGCACAGACAGTCATTAGGCTCGTGCTTGAAGCTTGAGCTATCATCCAACTGAGGCAAAGCTTGAGTCGGTGATGAAAGAAGGTGTGGCCGAATTATGCTGGGCTGAGCTGCCAGTCATGACTTGGTTTTAGTTCGACTTGCAAGGGGTTTTGGCAGATGTCAAGTCACTCTGGAATCTGGGTCTGGTTCTCTTCTAACCGCAATGGTATTCGTGTCATCTCTTTTAGACCAGAAGAGGTTTGTGGATGATGCCTAAAAGGATCACCACTGAAACATGCATTGGGCAAGTTTGGCCAGTTGTAAAATCAAGGCTTTTTTAAATGAAAGGTATGAAACGAAAGATGAAGTCCTCTTCCAATGTTGTATGGACGACTTCCATGTCGATATAAAGAGCCGCCGGCTAGTGCCTTCCCGTCCTGTAACAGGGAAGGTACAAATGCGGTCAGAAGAAATGGAAAGGACCAACATTGGAAACCTCAATGGTCAGAGGCCTGCCTAGGAAAGCAACAAAACTAACACCGGGAGAAGCATCTAGTGCTAACTCAATATGGCAGTTAATATGTGATGTCTGCAATTCGTTGCTCATATTCCAATTAGTACATTAGGAGGTAGATACATATTCCAACAGTTGGAGTCCATCCGTTATGAAATTAGGTAGTACGGAAGTACAGGGAGCCGAGCGCAGCCGCAAGCAAACATGACGAGCTTCCATTGGCATCATCTCCACTACACTTTAATTAGCACAAGCGCAGACCTCTTCTCAAACAGTTCAGACTCGATCCTAGTATTCAGCTCCCCGCGGATGATCATACCCCATCGACCACTACGCAGTGCGCGCTGACGCTGAAGCTGACGCTGGATGGTTGGCTGTTAGCGCCTAGGCCTGCCTGGCTGAGCGTGCTGAGCTGCCAGGCAGGCTGTGATACATGGGTGAGGCTGGCATCTTGCGGTAAGTTTCTGGTACCGCAATGTCCAGCACCCATGGAGGTTCGTCGATTACTTATTAACGCCTACTTCGTCATTATCAATATTGTGAATTCATCAACTCTATGAGGTTTAATAGAGGTCATGTTGAAGCCGTCACACTTCAATAGGCAATTCGCCACTTAATTTTGATACCCAACCATAGGGAGTCCGCCCAAGAGACACACAACCATGCAGTCTTCGCAGACAAGCACAGAAAAGTCGAACCCCGTTCTATTCTCGGTGGTGCTTCGAGTATAGTTTGTTTAAGTCTGAACACTCACGTTCCAGTCTACCTATTGTAAGCTTCGAGTCAAGTATGGCCCAACCTCTACAGCGAACGTGGGCCAAGCCTAACCAAGCCTTACGGGGGCTACCCTGGTATGATGACTGTCACGGAATGCCGCGATGTGATTGACTGAGCCAACTGTCTCGAACTAGGCGGTTCCTGCGAACCCTTGACTGCCAGTAGGCATACCGGTTGAGGCGTCAATTCAATGGTCTCTGTGGTGTGTCTCGACTCACATGTCGCTACCATCTTGTTTGACTTTCGGGAGCCCGATATGCGAGAGAACGGGGTCTGGGGGTTTATCCCTCAACAACAGAACTCAAGACATCCATGCCCAAGATTCAAGTTCCAAGACTTGGGCCTCCCTTCACATGCGTGCTTACAGCATCAGAGACTTGGACATAAGACATACCCAAACGGGTGGCTTAAAACACAGAAGGCCTCATGTTCTTTAAGGGAACTGAATTTCTGTAGGCCGGTCAGTCTGGCGTATAGTTTTGAATCACTCTGACCGAGACGATGGATCTCTTGGCATCCGTAGTTCGTACCGATGACATTTTATGCAAAGCTTCGTGGCATTTCTTGACAATGGGTGTTAGACGTCTGGTGTTGGAAGTGTATGCATCTGGCACACCCCAATCAGAGAATCCTTCTTTTCGTTGGTTCTGCGGACATGGAAGACAACATTTTATATGAGACGTATATATGATTATTACCATGTTGTTACTCCGATTCTGTTTTCATTGTGGCCACGTGCTAGAGTATATCAAGCTGGTGGCCATCTGAGAATGAATGAAGGCAATGATAACAATGGTAGACTACATGGTATTGCTTTCTTTGAACCCTTTTTGGCCCTAGATTTATCAACTGCACCATCTCACGAAAACAATTGAACGGAGGAACTCGATCTTTGTAATTGGAGCCCTTCAGAGTCCAAGTTAAATATTCACTACCCTTGTCAACTCAAAGACGAACAAAGAAAACCGGACCCGGCAACTCCCCCATGCGAAGATCGTAGCGACGTGGACCAGAGGGGAGTCCATGATGAGTTGGTGTAGAGCCAGGGGGGCGTGTAGCCGACGCACCTAGCCCCGAAGCTGGAGACGAAGATTAGACGCCAACGCCCCTCTCAGCCAAGGCAAGGCAAGTCAATCATGACAAAACAGGACCAGCCAGACAAGGCCGCGGCTGTGCAAGGCGATGAGAGAGAGAGAGAGACAAGAGCGTTGCGGTGTGCGTCGTTATACAGCAGTTCATCCGCGCAGCAAAAGATGGTGTTGAGCTATAACCCCGGTCTCAACTATGACAGGTGCCAGATCGGTTTGGTCACTGGGGATGGCTGTCTCGACAGTGATGCTGAGGCCATAGTGGCATGGAATCGCATGGCATGGCAAACCATGTTATGGCTTCTGTCGTAACAGTGGGTTGGTTGGAAGACAACTTGATCAAGACCGAACTCAGGATAACCTCACCTTGCAGCCCCGTATTGGGCCAGCTCATTGAGCATGACGCGCTTTGCATTGTATTGACTCAACCTGTGTTTTCTTTTTCTGCTTCATCCTTTCTCAGTATCATTTTCATGTTCTCACACTAGGTCCTCCTCACCCTAGGTATCTCTTGGAAAAGATGGAGACATTGGAAGCACAGAACCAACACTCAGCGACTAATACCAACCGCATACATAGGTAGCCAGCAATGCGATGCTTCTCCAACGTTTATCCCCGACCCGTTGATGTCCTCTGCCTTACTACCAAACGCATCGACTCCACTCACCTTACTTATTCATCTTCGTCGATACAGTAGACACGCCTTCAGATACCCCTGCCATCGCGATATTGCTGCCGACACCCCTCCCCATGCTCCTCGATGCCTGCTCCTAGACCATCCTGTTCGTTCAAGGTCGTGCTTCTTGATGGATTTGCTCGTCACATAGGTACATTATAGGTCAGGCTTCCTGCTAAGACGCACCATGTTCACCGTTTCGTGGAGATGCAATCAGACCCTGAGTTCCTCACTGCATCTTCCTCTCCCCACACCGTTACGTTGTTACTGCGTCGCCTCTTTTCGACCCGACAAGCTCTTTTTGGACCTTGAGTCTAATAGTATTCTCCGGGCTCAACTTTCTTTTCTTTTTCGATTCTTCCAGAGTCCACTTCTTGGCCTTATTCAGCTTGGGCTCTCATCCACCTCCAGTTCTACTGCCTGCACCTCGGTCAGGACTAACAACACAAGAATAGGGACAGGAAGAAGCAAGGCGGTCCGTAACGTGGGTCCATATCCTGAGCATAAGTAACATCTCCTGGAGGTTATACTAAGTTAGTAGGGGCCCAGCGGAAGATCTGACCGAGTTTTCTCTTACTCAAAAGTGAAAGACCCTCGAAGATCTTCCTTTTGCCTCCTACCTATTGCCATCTCATCTATTCTCTGCTCTCCCCACGGCACTCGATAACAGCTTGTGAGATAACAAGCCTTACCTTGGCCTCATTTACCTCGATTGGCGCCCCACGACTTGCTCTGCCTCACCATATAATCCTATTTGAATCCATTGGCTGGAGAGAACCCTGGACATCACCAATCACATTGCCATCTGCCCATCAACGCCTTTGAGCCACGCTTTATGATCTGAACAACCATCACTGTTGCCTCCCGAGACAGTTCTTTCTCCTTTTGCATCTTTGTGGCAACCCGGTACCTGACAGAGCCCAACTGTGTCGATACCTAACCCAGCTGCCCACCACTACGCATCAGTCAATACGAGAAGGCCTCCATTACTACACTCCAAGACTTATAGACACTAAGGGCGACATCAACACAAGTGACTTCATTCCCGGAGGTTTCAAGGAGCAACTAAATTACCTCACCTCGATCTCACGAACATAGTCCACGCACCTCTAGCCGACTCAACCATCTATCTGTACAGTGGAAAGAAACATAGGGGTTTCGTGACACCCGGTATACAACGCCTTTAAGCAGCATCAGGCTTCTCGGAGCCGCTGCAACAGACATTTCTTCACCAACACAACCAGAAAAAGTCGCCGAGCTGGCCCAACTCAAGAGCGAGTCTCCACTCTGCCTCTTGCGGGCAGAGTTACCGCCATCCATCGTGGGTGTAGAAGACCGTCTCGAGCGGGGGCGCACGCCTCGCTCATATGCTAACGGTCCATACGCGGGAAAACTGGATGGTCAGACTGTCGCGTTAGACTTTGCTGCTCTTCTGAAGGCATCTGGATCTCATGAGCCTCCTGCCTCGCCGCTTCATCAAACCCAGCCTGTTCCAGCTCCCACTTATCAACCATTCCCTCTCAAGGCGTCGCCAGCTCCACCACGGCCTGTTGCGCATGTGGCGCCACCACCGCAGGTAGCTTCGACACAGATGTCTGGAAGACGCGGCATGCACTCCCATGGTACAGATCAGCCACCCGTGAAGAAGCAGAGCAAGTGGTCACCGGAGGAAGATGCCCTTATCATCGAGCTTCGAGGGCGTAATATGAAGTGGGAGGATATCTCAAAGCGTCTGCCTGGCCGGAGTGCCATCAGCTGCCGCCTACACTACCAGAATTACCTCGAAAGACGGAGTGAATGGGATGAAGAGCGCAAGAATAAACTTGCCAGACTCTACGAAAGGTAAGGGGGCGGTATAAGCCATTGGCCTTTTAGGAAACATACTGACAGGACTTCAGGTTCAAACCAGAAATGTGGGCAAAAGTTGCAGAAGAGATGGCGGTGCCCTGGCGAGCAGCAGAGGCCATGCATTGGCAGCTTGGTGAGGCAGATATGGCTAGACGTGCCGGCGTTATCCCTTTCTCTCTAGCTGCAGTCAATGTCGAGGGAAACAACAGTCACAGGAGCTCCCCCTCACGCAGCCACATCCACTCGCAGCCCCAAATCAGCATGCCTCGCGATCTTGGAGTACCATCACCTCGAATTGTGTACAACAGACCTCCGCCGATGCCTGCCAGCAGCCGAACTATGGTTCCCCGCCGAGAGTCGATTCCCCCGCCGCCTCCTTTGTCCATGGTTCCAGATCCTGCTGAAGCTCAGTATGTACCAGGGCCAGGTTTGGCCCCGATCCAGAACCAGCCACCACCTCGAACAGCTGGTATGCTTCCTGGGGTTGCTGAACTTACCGGAGGAGTCAGCCCCTATAGTGCACCTGCTGCAGTGCCTAACATGGGACCTATACCCGGGGTAGGTCAGGGCCCTCTGTATTCAACACTCGCCAGTTACTCGATTGAATCGGCCGGGTCCAAACGAAGAGCTTCCCCAGATGAATATCCGCACGAGGCGAACCAGCGACGCCGAATCACATAGCCTGTCCATGCCTGAGGTAGCTGTACGATATGGGCGCTTGATGAGTGACCATTGAGTCTTCCAGGACATTTGTTTTGCATCTCGTCTCATAAGGCGACAATGCGGGTTACTGAGTGTGGTAAAGAATGTACGACTTATTATGATGGTGTTAAGAGCATGGGATTGCATAACTACACGGACAGGAACAGAACAACATTTTTTTATTAACTTATGGGCAACCTATTGCCTTCGGGTCTGATTGAAGCGTACCGAGGAACACAATAGCATATGGGTTTAACGACGGAACGGAATGGATTGGACGGGGTGGAATGTGGGCATGACTTAATGTAAAGAAAATCTTTGTTGGGGAAACCATTGGTGTGCTTTTTCATCTCATTTCGGTTCTTTGAATTGTCTTTTTTATTACGTTCATGTACTACAATTTGCATTGGCCAGAGGCATCTGCATGGCAATGGATACTGGTTGTTTGAGGAGCGAGGAAAGGAAGCATCAGAAAGGGTGAGGTCAAGGATGGCCTCAGGAAACCGGAGTTGAAAGAGAGATAGTGTTGTTTTGTTGCACAGCGTTTGCATTTCCCCTGTTTAGTATCCCTTTCCCATTGATAGACACATATGGAGATGTGGTAGAGAAGTTATCGGCATAGAAGAAATGTACAGTTAGCGATGCTACTTTAGTTGAGCAATTCCTTGAATATATTACCAGCCTGAAGACGGCCGAGTACTCTTCCATGGTTGGACAAGAGCGAAACATGCAGCATAAATATCGGTGAAAGATTTCTGTCAAGGTTGGTAACCAGACGCATAAGGTGTCCAGAACTTTCTTTTTCTTCGTGACGCCTATAAGATCTTGCCTTGCGCCGCAAGTTGCCGTTGATGAGGTCTCACGACGGTCGACTACATACCACCCACCAGTTATCCTTCTCATAGCCAGTCTCTACAACGATGCCCCCAGCCGCCTTGACATCCTCCTCGAGCTCACCCTCCTTGTACAGGTGGTAGTAGCGCTGGAACGTGCCTCCGGGTTCTTGACCTTTTGGCTTCCGCATCACCCACGACACCAGGCGATCCTGGTCACTGCTCGCGTCCCACCCGCGACGGCTTGACGCCTGCTCGAGAGCCCACACATAGACGAGCACACGGCCGGCTTTGGGAGTAACTAGTGCCAGTAACTCAGCAATGGCGGCTTGTCTTCTCTCGCGTGTCGACATATGGTGCACAACAGCGATGCAGATAACAAAGTCAGCGGCTCCATTGCGATAAGGAAGGGCGAAACCATCGGCGACAGCAACATCTACATCGGATACTCTAGGATTATGCTCGACACCGTCTTCCCGAGGCCGTCTCAGCTCAGTCCGGGCGAGCTGGACGAGAGCTGGACTCCGATCGGAGCCAAGCAGATGGACAGACGGGTTGACACGTAGATACTTGCCGTTGCCGCATCCCACATCGAGACCGAGACTACCAGGCGGTTGAGATAGCAAGAAGCTGGCAACCCGAGGCCAAGGCTTATGGCGGGTGGCCGAGAAGTGCGGTGCGATGGCTTCGTAGACTGCATGAACGTGGGTGGCCTCGTACGTCTCTGGCGCCTCTTCCGCTGCAGATTGTGAGAAGGACTCTGACTCTGTGGGGGCCGATGTCTGGTTGGTTTGTGCCTGAGAGCTGGGTTGCTGGAGTGGCCTGTCCTCTTGATCTCCAGCCGGCGTGGCCGATGAAGCACTTGCCATGATGAAGACGATGAAAGGTTCCGTGCAGGTTCTCTACGGGCGCCTTGTGGAGTATAATCTTCCTTGTCTCTTGGATGTATCTGAGATGACCTAGAGAGCGAGGGAGGGGGTGTGAAGTTGTTGCGTCTGAGCGTTGAGAGATGAGGTTATGATTAAGTTGGTTGGTTATGTTTCTTGTGATGCTAACTAATTTCTTCAATATCCGAGTAGTGAGTGGATGCCCTGGTCTGCGTCGTGTTGGGCTGGGCTCAACTGGGGTGATTAGTGGATGTGGTCTGCGATTATCTACCTCAGGTACTGCACAGTAGTGTTTAGTGGAGTCAATGGATGTTTTGGGGCGGCTCCGTCTTCGTCTTGTGGCTTGAAGGAACATGTTCACCCCATTACTACCTACTTTATACAACGGTCGTCAGTCGTGAATAATGGCTCATACGAATAGATGTCTCTGATGATTCAAGTAACTCTAGGTACCTGGCTTAGTGATTTGCTAGGTTAGCAGTGAGACCAAACCAACCATTGCCCCGTGCGAGTATGGTATATTGGTGGCTGAGTGCCAAGTTGATGATTCTGACACTATAAAATACAATGCAGTCAGTTGGCTCAGTCAAGGATTGAAGTATTGTGATCAGGATTAAATTACATATGAAGTAAATAAAAAAAAAACCTCTCTTATATCCCCTGTTAAATTTTGAGGCCCCTTGTCACGAACACCTCGGATCCGCCTCCAGGCCTCAAAGTCAAAGCTTCTTTTCAGGGTAAAGATACCTTGTTCCAACGGTGTCTTTATATCGTGGACCCCACAATCTCATCTCTCTCACATCACATATATCACTCGTCTTCACATCTCATCACCCCATTCACACGACGCGAATCCCCTGCCACTCGGTCATTGGGAACCAACAAGTCCGTGCCTTGCTTATGGAACACATTTCGGGCATCTTCTGCACCCCTCCGGTGTCAAGTTGGGCATACACGGCTGGGATAATCTTTGACGATTGATAATAAGCCGTTCACGCCAGGGGTTGTGAGCTGTGGGCATGGGTGCTCCCGCTCGCTTCAAAGGTACGCTGCACGTCATCATAAGTTGAGACTCGAGTCTCGAACTTGTGCTTCAGCAGAGAAGCGTGTAAATTGGTGTCTTGGCTTGGATGATCATCCTTGGATTTTCACCAGGGGCCAATGCAACATGGAGCGAAATAAATCCGCCAGGCGCCAATTGTCCTCTCTGGCTTTATTCCTTGTCATCCGGCCAAGGCAGACTCGTCAGATGTTGGTGATTGAATGGCCTTCCCCTGTCATGTCCCTTTTGACACGAACCGTTAATCTCAGGCACCCGCCTGTAGCGCCAGGATCGCTGATCTCTGACGATGCATGTAGTATGCATCTTATGCAAGTGGTGAGAGTTCACATGTCACTCGACGCATTGATGCAGGTGCGTGGTACAGTTCAATGCTGTGATTATCCCTGCATATCCTCGAACTTTTATTTCATCATAAATTCTAGTATTGTGCCCAACATTACACGTCATATCTTCATTTTTTGCCAGTATTGAGAGGACTGTTGGGGTCGAAGACATCAGTGGTGATGAGATCGGGGTAGGACACGCCGCCCTGCTTGAGTGCGTTGTCCATGACCTCCATGATGACTATACTCTCTGACCAAGGCATTGAAGCACTCTCCTTTTTGCCATCCCGCAGGCAACGTGCACACTCATCCGCCTCCCAGAACATACCGTGGCCCCAGTTGTTGCGCTTAGGATCTGTAGGAATTGGGCAATTCACTACTTCCACCTTGCCATTGGCGTCCGACTTGATCACCTTGTACTCGGTTGGCCGGAACGCAGGACCAGTAACCTGTATTTCCCCCTTAGAGCCCTGGATACGGATCGCGGGGCCACCAGTGTAGAGACCATCGACGTCGGTGGCGATGCGCAGTGAGGTAGTCGCAATACCGACAGAGTTGTGCTTAGGAAACTGACAGATGATACTCGTGGACTCGTCGGCACCTGTGCGATACTTGTTGATGGAGGCTACAACCTTTGGAGTCTCCTTTTCGGTTTCGGGCTGAACATGATAGAGAGATTGGAAGACCCAGGTCAAGGAGTAGATGCCGAGATCGAGTAAAGCACCGCCTGCAAGATCAGGATTGACCATGCGGTTGGAATCGGGAAAGTCAAGATCTTGGGTATCAGTATTCTTGTTGAACGAGAGGTCGGCTATAGGAGGGTCAGCTTTATCGTATAACCTCGACAGGCATTCTTCTCACCGAATGTACGATAAACAGTACCAATGGCACCAGACTGGATCAACTCTCGAATCTTGATACTGAGAGGGAAGTATCGTGTCCAGACAGCCTCCATAAAGAAGAGGTTCTTGGACTTGGCGACCTCATACAGCTTCTTGGTCTGTGCAGCAGTAACGGTGAGTGCCTTTTCACAGAGAACATTCTTGCCAGCCTCGAGGGCCAGCATAGCATTCTGGAAGTGGTGGCTGTGAGGTGTAGCAACATAAATGATGTCAACGTTTGGGTCGGCGACTAGCTCAGCGTAGGAACCGTAGACAGCAGCGGATGAGGGGCCATCAATCTTCTTGATAAAGTCGCGCGCGCGGTCGACGGAGCTCGATGAAGCGACGGCGACAATCTCATGCTGTACATCGTTGACGTCGCGAGCGGCAGGATCTGTAAGGATATCCTTAGTGAAGCCTATGATGGGAGTTTAGTGTTTTGTTCATCGTGTTACAGAGCTGCTCACACTCAGCGATGCCACCGGTAGCCAAGATGCCCCATTTAGTAGTGTAGGGAGCCATAATTACAGTTGATAAGTGACGAAGCTGATATGCCACGTAAAGGACCAAGATGTTGGAAAAGAGGAGGTTAATAAGTGTTCTCGGAATCAACAATTCAAGTGACGTTACACATCTTGATGAGCTCCGACCCCTCAGAACGATGGCGGGGCAATTGCAAGATCCAATCCAATCCAATTGTATCCAAGGCGGTTTGTGGAGAGATGTATTCACTTGGCATATCCGGAGATACGGCCCGTTGTCCAACACTAGACAGACTTTAGGAAAACCTCTAAGCAATAGGTATCTTGTAAGATCGCCGATCAATATAGCACGGCTCATTTAAATGGCATGACGTATTGGTCGTGAACATCGGCACTTAATTCTGTCCATTAATTGTGATTCCTCGACCCCGAATCGATGTGGGGGTTAAAGACGTAACTAAATTATGAACTGACTTACATGATCTAGTTGTATCCGTTTGATTTCCATATCAATATATTCTCAATATTCGTCGAATACGAATTTACTGTATATTTTCTTTAACTGTGTCTGAATAACTCAGCGTCGTCTTACGGTCAGCTTGAAGTTTATCGGTTTTATAAAGTTATCGGCTTCGTTAGACGGCCGCAACCCTAGACCTCTCAACCAAAAACTGCATGACTATACGCGGGGAACCCTTGCGGTTTGCAGTCAATGATTGGCTGCCTAGTAATGTGTTGGTCGTTATATTGACGCCATAGGCCATGTACAGGTGGTTTGAGGCTCAACATGGCGTAATTAACCAAAATCGACAGCTTGACCTATCTCCAAATTCCACCTCTTCACGTTTCAAACAGCCCTCTAGCGCTGTCTCTCCCAGGCCCTGTGTTCTGCCAACACCAACAAACCAGCTGAGTAGTCATAGAGTCAACTCCGTCTTATCTTCTCTTTTCAGTGGTATCTTTAAACATGGCAGCCAAACTAGCCAAAGACCTCACCCTCAAGGGCTCATCCACTGCCATGCCAAAGCTGGTCTATGGCACAGCGTGGAAAAAGGACAGATCAGCAGATCTTGTTTATTTAGCTCTCAAGCACGGCTTTCGTGGAGTCGACACGGCAGGACAACCTAAGCATTATAATGAGAAGGGCGTTGGGGAGGGTGTGCAAAAAGCTATTAGGGAGGGCCTTGTTAAACGTGAAGGACTCTTTGTAGGTTCCGTCACCATATACATCACCAAATTAGGCACTGACCTGTCCTCAGCTTCAAACAAAGTTCTCTCCTCCAGGGAACCAGGATGAAAATGCACCTTATGATTTTGATGCACCGCTTGTGGATAAGATTCATCAATCTATTCAGTCATCGTTGACTTACTTCGCCATTGAAGGCGAAGAACCTTACTTTGACAGCGTGCTTTTGCATAGCCCCCTGCGAACTCTCGAGGAAACTATCACTGCGTGGAAGACGCTGGAGACATACGTGCCTCACAAGATTCGCAACCTAGGCATCTCTAACACAACACTTCCAATCCTTGAAGCACTCAACGATGCTGTCACTGTTAAACCAAGTGTTGTCCAGAACCGCTTCTACCCTGATACCAACTTTGAGGTAGATCTCAGATCCTACTGTCGAGAGCAAGGTATTGCTTTCCAGTCGTTTTGGACTTTCAGCGCCAACCCTAGGCTCGCTGCTACCAAGCCAGTTAAGATGGTTGCAGAGAAGGCTGGGATTCCCGAGGTAGCTGCGTACTATTCTCTGGTCTTGGGGCTCGAAGGCGTAACGGTTCTGGACGGGACAACGACCGAAAATCATATGAAGGATGATCTTGAAGGTATCGAGAAAGTTGCAAATTGGGCGGAGACGGACGGGATAACTGAATGGAATTTCGCCTTGAAACAGTTTAAGCAGAGTATCGGGGAAGCCTGAGGGCCTCTCTGAATACGTCTGGATCTTCAGTGGTGCTCAGGCGGTTGGTACCTACCTACTGTTGGCGTTAGGGAAGTAGAGGCAGATCTGCAGTTTCTGCCAGTGATAGAAAATGGAAGCCGTCAACTTTACCTTGGCACCAAACGCATTCTGATTCATTCACGTAAAGTCTACGTAAATTCTTGACCTTTACTATCACATCACTTCTCTTACTATCAACAACATAAACCTTTTTCCCCTCTCGGACTTTCTCAAAATCAAGAGAGCATTTACATTCATCACAACTTGCCTCTCGCCGCCTCTTATGATCGCATCAGCATTCACCGGTCGCAGCGAACATTTGACCTATCCAAGAGAACGTTGCGCCTGTGTTTCCAAACACAGCACTATATCATGAGTATTCGTCGAGACGCTGTCCAACGAGACTTCGGTCTCCGACCAGGTGAGTCTGATACTTTTTGATGCTGCGCCTCTTGATTCCTTCCCCTAACTCTTACTTTTAGGTTCACGGGCTGTGCCTAGACCTCAGTTGTCCATCGAACCCGCCGAAGATGTTGTGGCATCGCCCACCGAGATGAACTCTCCTTCCGATTTGTCTGATGATGCCCGAGAGCTGTTTGTGCAAGAGGGTACCCCCCTCACCTCAGTTAAGGACACTTGCGATGACGAGCGTGAATCAACTATCTCTCCAACAATCAATACCAAGGGTCTGCTCCCAATCCCGAAAACTCGATCCCCAGAAAGACATAGCAGTGACGATTCGCAGAGTGGCAAGGAAAGCCCTGTAAGCTCGGACACCCCTTCCCTGCCCGACCATTTCCCGCCTTGTCCTAGAGAGCGACCTACACGTCAAGAGATCGCCCTCTGGCGTGAAGGATGTATGGCTGTTCAACGTGGGGATGGGGGCGTTGATGGCTTCGACGTCGCGGACTGGCTGATGACAAGAAAGGGGGGAGTTCTCAACCCCTGGCCTGCGCTAGACGAAGGGCGGATGGCCGTCGAGAGTATGGGGCGGGACATTATTGACCTCGATGCGATTCACCGCCAACAGGAGGAGGAAGCAGAAGCTGCCAGGCTCAAAGAAGAGCGTCGACAGAGAAACAAACGACGATATCGACCTCGTGGTCAGATTGAGAAAGAAAAGGCCGAACGACGAGCTGCCCAAGAAGCCCAACGGGCACAAGATTTAGCTCAGAAGACATCCATTGCTTCTGATTCGGAACAGGGGCAAGATATGTCCGACACTGACGGGCCTCCAGCAAAAAAGGCTAGAGTTGACATTGAATCCTAGACATGGCCACGAAGAAACGAAGGCAGCTACCTAGGCACACGGATTTGCATTTACACTCACAAAAGGTGATCTCGGCGTTAGGGCCTTTCAAAATTAGTAGCGACTAGGGGCCTGAATGTGTTCTAAGCCAGTTGCTTTCGTGTCTACTATGGAGTTTTGGAGCAATACAGGTATTTTTAAATTATGTCTTTGCGATGACGGATGATCACATGCTGTCCACACCTGTAATACACTTTATTTGACATCCTTTTGCGTTCTATTCTTTTGTTTTCTATTGGTCAGACTTTCCAATATTCTTTGCAAAAGTGTTCGCCACAATAAAGGGAAAACATGCTGTTGCCTCCATGTATACCTTGTGACTGGTCAGTGCTAGCAGGAGTAGAAGAAACTTGTTGACTTACTTTCACATTATCAGCTCCAATTTTGATTTTGCCCCACGATACAGCCTCATCTGGTCTAGCACCCGCATCACTACCATCAAATTCTTGTGCTGTGTTGATGTAAACCGCCGACTCGGCACCATTGCGCATCAAGCATGCATTGGCAATGTGGTGCTTGATGATACCACCACCCAGGATGATCATACCGGCCCGCTTGGCTCGGACAGCAATGGTGTTGATGCGTCGGATATCTTCAACCAGATCGATCTTCAGTTGCAGGGGCGCGGTTTTATAAGTATGGAAATAGAGCATGTCTCCGAGGCTTCCGTCAGTGATGGCAGGGCAGAACACTGGGACATTGTTCTTGTATGCCCAGTAATAGACGGATCGCTCATCATTGATCTCCTTACCTAGACGATGAATTACCTTTGATGGCGTCCAGTTGATCTCTTCCTCAGTGCCTTTACTAGCCTCCTGCTCCTCAAGCATCTTGTCGAGAATGGGGACGACCCAGTCTTCGAAGGCGCAGTAGTTCGCATTAGGAACAACGAGGTTTCCAATGCGGTTGAGACCCTTGCGGCGGAGTTCGGCTCCAGGGGTACTGAAGGAACCGACATATGTGTCACCAAGGCACTTGATGAAATCCTCTTCGATGCCACCGGCTGTGGTGACGATACATGACACGTGGTTATGCTCGACAAGCCAACGGAGGACACCACGAAGGCCTGATGAGATGAGGTTGGAAGTATATCCCAAGAAAATTGTGGTCTTGTCCCCCGTCTCTGGGTCTTTCCATGCACGCTGTCATACGTTAGCCAAGGTGGTGTACCTTTCTCATTGAAACTCTAGTATAGGGTTTCTGAACTGAAACGCACCATATCATTGATGATCCTCACAGCCTCACACATAGAAGACGCCTGGAAGCCCATGTGACGCATGCCCTCGAAGAGATTCTCCGCCGTGATAGGGCCTTTGAACTTGTTGAAGTCCAACTCCTCGACCTTCTGAGCGTCAGCAGGCATCTCCTCTGACTTGACCAGGACGGCCTCTGTGGCCGCCGAGGGCGGAGCATCGGAGTTGGAAGTCATCGGAGTTGATTTCGCGCCCAGGACGTTGGTGTAAGTGGTGAGCCGTAGGTTTCGAGTCGTAAGTGTGTAGGTAAAATGGTGTGGACAATGCAGAATTTAATGGCCAATCGAAAACTCAGCAAATGTTGAGCACAACGCCAGGAAGAGTAAAAGAATGGAACGAGTTTCCCCAATGAAGATGTATTATCAGATTTGTTTTTCTCATTAAAGATTCTTACGTATTCTATGACTCGATAATAACGTTTTGACTCTGACCTTATCTTCCTGATTTCCATCTTCCGTGAGAAAATCACGGCTCCGGGCTCCACATTGAAAAAAGACGGCGGGGTCCATCGAGGCTTCAAAAAGTGGGCGTGCATGTATCCCTCCGACTGGCAGATCTATTTGTGGTCTAGCGTCTCACGGCAATTCTGGGTCAAGGCCCCTGGACTGAATTCGCTGAGGAGCCCTTCCATCCACCACTAAGCGCCACGCGACAGTGTGTCCATTCCAATTTGCAGGATGGGGTCGCTTAAGCTTAGGCCCTTAGGATCCAAATGCACGCCTGAGGCTTGACTTCGATCCTCAAACCTTCAACCTGCATCCAACCATCCCCTCTATCGCAAAAGGTACTGTCGCCTTTGCATATCGACCCTCATTTCAACGCGATTCACTTGTCTCGGACACGGTGCTCGCATATAATAACGCTAATAAGTTCTACGTCTGTTTTGACTTTCTTATTTGATACCCCATTCATTCGACGGGTTAAGGGTGTTTTTTGGTAACCGAGACGCGACGTCAGCGATCTGAATACGAGACGGCGACACAAGGCCTGCGAAAGTTTTGTAAACCTCGACGAGTCGATTTCTTCAGTGTTTAACTTACGGGGCTTTACGTGGCGCACGTTATTCGGAGCCATAATTTTGACTTCTGCATAACTGGGTGTATGGGCTGCCTATAAATCACCACTTCCTTGGGGCATCCTGCGGCCTTTAAGAAATGTACGAACAATCGCCCAATCCCACAATCCCACAATCTTCCATTCTAGTCATGCGGCGAAGGAGAGATTCTAAATATCACCGCACGAATCGGTCCCTACGCCGTTCGCCCCTTGCGGGATCGTCTTCATGCTGACTTAATCCATCTAGGGCCTCAAGATACTCACGCTATGAACGGTCCAGATCACCCCGTGACCGCTCGCCTGACCGATTCGACCGAACTCTGCAGTACAATGATGGAGATAGACGCCGACCGTCTGACGCCCGAGCAGGTAATGTCGGCTTTCAGCCAGGACGGGACTTTGGTGACCCATTACGACGCGAACCACCTCGCGGACCGAAAGCCTTGATCGATGCGCCCAGTGGCCCTCGCGGCGGAGGATTTGGAGGAGAGTTCCGTGGTGGCCGTGGACGAGGGCGCGGTCGTGGATGGTCTTCGAGAGATGACAGTCGAGATCGAGGTCGAGATAGGGACATCGACTTCCGTGACCGGTACCATGATGATCGAAGCCGTGAGCGCGACCGGGATCGCGAGCGCGATAGAGACTGGCGTGAGCCAAGAGATTTCAGATCACGACGCTCACCTATCGGCCGTGCAAGGTCACCAACAAGAGATTTCCGAGACCGCGATGGCCCTTTGGGAGTAGATGCCGATAGATCTCGACGCGGTTCAAGAGACGGAGGTCCTCCCTCAGCTGGATCATCTTCCTCCGATCCCCAGTTCGGCATGGCACCCTACCCTCGCGGCGGGGGCTTCCACCGAGGACGAGGTCGTGGGAGAGGTGACTGGTCTTCGGAGCGAGGCCGCGGCAGAGGGCCTTATATGGATGATAGAGGTGATCGCTACCCACGCAGTCGGTCTCAGGAGGGCCGATGGGCAAGAGACCGCGATGAAAGGGACCGGATGGACCGGATGGATCGCTATGCTGACCCAGATACCCGACGAGACATTCGAGACGATCGCGACCCCCGCGACCGTGAACTGTTCCGAAACAAATTAGAGGCTCGTGCTAATGCCGGACACGACTCGGGGCTTTCCAGCAAAGAGGTATCGCCACCTCCTGCCGCACCTTCTGCATCTGCTTTCGGACCCGTTCCTAATCGAGGACTGAGTGTTGGAGAGGGTTATGTTTCAGCCAGCGCTGCAACAAAAATCCCCCCGACAGCCCCCCGCGCTTTCAATGATCGGCCCCCATCAGCCGGACACGACCCAACAATGCCGTCTGTCGGTCTCGGGAAAGGCATGATGCATGATGGCCCCTCGATTCCAGTTGGCCCGAGAGCCCAGCAGCCGCCGCCACCAAGGCCTTCTAGCAAGCAGTGGATCAATCCCAATCTAAAGAAGGGGCCTGACTCTCCCAAGCTGATGAGGTCACCAAGCTTTGTGCAACAACGACCGCCTTTACGACGCGGCAGCTCCCAGTATGATCATTATCACGACGATGAAAGGCGACCACGTAGTAGCGATGCGAAGTCGGAACCGCATTACGATAATCGTGCGCGAACTAATTATAGCGCGGAACCTGGAGAAATCACCGTCAAGTCCGAACGGGAGTCTCAATCTGCAAGGGCATCGATGGATAGAGACACACGACCTACTAATGCTTCCAGGCGGGATTCTTACCGATCCGGCCCTTCACCTACCATGGAGAACATGCCCAGATTTGGCCAGGAGTCAGAAATTCGCGTAAGGGACCCAAGAGAAGCTCCGAAGGAAGTGCCTCGAAGAAAGCGCTCGCAACCAATAATCAGAGCGGTCAGGTTCGAAGTTCCCCCGAAACCAGCACCTGTGGAACAGAGCTCCGAATCTGACGACGATGATGATATGGCCGACTATTTCGATATGGAGATTGGGAAGACTGAGGCTGAATTAAGCAAACTGGAAAAACCAAAGTTACCAACTCAAGTCATGGCCCGGTTTGCAGCTCTGTCTCACGGCTCAATGGTCAAGATAATCGGGGAAGGGGAGGGACTACTGAAAATGGTGAAAAAGCTACCAGGGGCAGTGAATAAGCGCGTCATTGAAAAGATACATGACCCGCCACCTATCGAGCAGGCAAAGGAAGATGTGGAAATGGCCGACGCGGTTGACAGCATGGACAAAATTGATTCCGAACCACCAAAGCAACCGCATCAGGAAGTACAGGTCGAGCTGGGTCGTGAGCTTGAGTCTATTCAAGTCAAGGGTTCTGAGGAGCCTGTTGAAGCTGCCCCCGCTCCAGAATCCGCGGCACAAGTTGGTCAGGAGACTACCGAAAGACCCATCGAACATGCTGCGAAGGCAGCTGGCTCGAAGATTGATGACAGTCCCCACGAAGAGGCTGCACCGAGTCTTGACAAGACGCCCGATCAAAGTCATATCGAGAAATCTGACGAACAACGTATCGAGAACCCCGTCGAGGAGTCTCTCGGAAAGCCTACTGATGAAGCAGAAGAGAACCATACAGAGAAACCTGTGCAAAAGGCTGAGAACGAGGATACCGAGATGTCCGTTGCACCTGAACTTGAACCAAAGTTTGTGGCTATGGATATCGACGAGCCTCCTACTGAGACTGATCGAGTCGCACCCGATAGTCCGCCGCCTCCTTCCAACAAGAAAGCCATGGATGTGCCTTCCATAGCAAGTGAGATTGCGCCTATAGAGTCGCTTGAACCTCAGAAGACGGAACGAACACTTCTGGGGGCGTCCGAGGATTCTCGCAAGGAGAAATCTGACAAGGACAAGCCAATTGACATAACTGCAGAGGTGAATGGTGTGCAGCCTACACAAAAGCTGGTGGAAAATCCAACCGGAGCCCTTCCTGAGCCTGCTCCGGCAAACCCAGATGATGCTGTTTCGGAGAAACCTGCAGAACCTTTTACTGAGCCCCGCTCCGAGAATCTAACAGAGAATGCTGAAGCTCTTGGACATAGACAGGTCGCAATTGAAGGTGCTCCTGTTTCTGTGGTGTGCCCGAATGTGGTTTTGCAAACGACGGAAACTGCATCAAAGCCACCTAGTACACCGTCACAGGTCGACGACGACGAGACTGAGTCTGAAGACGATTCTTTTATGAACCTCGATACCGTTCGACAGTACATGACCACGCCTCCAATCGATAGTCTACCAGACTACAGCTGCATGGCTTGGGATAAGGATAGTGCTTTCTTAAAGACCCTCGACTCCAGCATTGCATTGGACGAGTTCGTGGTCGAACACCTCGACAAGATGCATTTGGAGAAGTCAGCTGAACAGGACCACGACAGGAGGATTTATAAGGACAACTACGAACGGTACCTAGATTTCACCATGTCGAATGATCCAGCGGCTGTGAAGAGTCGTGGAAAGTTTTCAGTGTCGACAGGCATTGAAATTACAGGCACCGTAACGCCTGAGCCGAAGCATGAAGGAAGTGGTCGTGGACGCCGTTTCGCAACCGAAAGAGACTTGGAACGAGTTTTGCAAGCATCAATGCGCGAGGACGAGGAGAGGAAAGAGCGCGAACTTAGAATGCAGCAGGAGAAGTATCGCACTGATAAGGAAGCCATCATTCCGAACATGATTTGGAACCAGGAAGAGAAGGACAACACCAAATACCTCGATAAGAGTGGATTCACGCCTGTTGATCAGTTGGTAACAGCATGGCGGGTTTTGCCTCCAGTTAATAACTTCACTGAGGAAGAAGCCGGCTTGTTTGAGAAGAGATACTTGGAAGCACCTAAACAATGGGGTCGGGTTGCTGAAGCGATTCCGCATCGTGATTTCGGTTCTTGCATTCAGTATTACTACATGAACAAGAAGGACCTTAATCTGAAGGAGAAACTCAAGAAGCAGCCTAAGAGGCGCAGAAAGGGCAAAGCGAAGCAACGATCTAGTGCATTGGTGTCGGAACTTGGCAACGGAGACGGAGAAACCGAAGAGAACCACGACACAGGAGAAAATGGCGAGAGGCGACGACCACGACGAGCGGCCGCGCCTACATGGGGTTTCGAACAGCCCCCAGTTGACACAGAGAACTCGACACCTAATGCGACACCCGGCAGACGTGGCGGGTCCGCGAAGGTCGACCATCCCGAGAAGGTGGATGGAAGAAAGAGGCGAAGAGGCCCAAAGGAAAAGGAGCCCAAGACAGCCAAGGCGAACCAAACGTTGGCCGCTGCCCCTGGGCCTGGCAAGGGACGATCGAGGTCAAACTCCAGAGCGCTCAATACCGATGGTCCTTCAACTCTACTTCCAGCCGCCGAATCCCATCGTCTCCCAGGTCAGTTCGAGCAGCACCCTGCTGGTATGCAACTCCCTTTCTCCGTTCAGCAGCAGCAGCAGCAGCAGCAGCAGCCACAACAACCTATCCAAACCCTCGAACGACAGCAGTCAGTTGCTCCATCCTCCATCTCCGAAGTCATGGCAGCACCTTCACTTCGGCCTGACCCACCGCCTCAGCCTGCAATGGCTACATTCAACCTAGCCCATCCGCCATCAGAGCGCAAGGCGCCTACTCAGGCATCGAGCTATTGGAGCGTGTCTGAATCTAACGACTTCCCGCTCCTCCTGCGCTCGTTCGGCTCGGATTGGACAGGGATCGCAGCCCATATGGGCTCTAAAACCGCAGTCATGGTAAGTTCTGACTGTTTCACGTAGGTCCACTACTAATGCGCTCGATAGGTGAAAAATTACTTCGTCCGTCAAAAGGATCAGGGCAAGGCCGAGTGGGAGGTGCTTGTCCAGGAAGCTGACAGGAAGAGAGCTATAGGCGACAAGTTGCCCGATCCTCCACAGCCATCAACAGGAGGGCGAGGGCGGAGATATGACAGTTCAGCCGCAGCTTCTCGGCCGTTGGCTGTTGCCCCAGGTATCGATCTGCACGGAGAGACGTCGCAGCCCAAGATGGAGCCGTCAGTCCAACCCCCTCGTGGTCAACCTTTTGGCATGTATGGCAGCCCCATCGCCCAAGCGCCTATTACGCAACAACCGCTTGTCCAACCCCAACAGCAACCCATGCCTACTGGACAACATTCAACCACCCAGCCAGTAACTCAGACTATGTCCCCAGGTCCAAGGCCTTTGAGGGCACCTGTACGGCAATTCGGGTTTCCTGACGGCGAGCGCGAGCGAGAGCGTGACCGTGACCGTGAGCAAAGTGTCCGGGTACCTCTTCCGCAGAAGGCTTCCTCAAGACCTCCTGGTTCGGAACCACGGGAGCAGCGGCCTCTGGCTGCCGCGCAGCCTCTACAGCCAGCCCGGAGCGAAGCTATGATCGAACACAATGCTCAGATGGAACGTCAAAAGATGGAAATACAGCGGCTCGAACAGGAGCAGCTTGAATTGGCTCGACAGTCGGAAAGACGGGTCAAGCAGGAGCCTGAAGTGACCCCACAGCCGCATCGCTACGAACCGTTTGGGCATCGTCAACAAGGAAGTCTCGGGGGCCAGCCGCTGGCAAGGCCACCGCAAGAGCCTGGACGACCTCCATCTTATGCTCCTCCTATGCAGCAACAAGCCCCTGTGCAGCCGGTACGAAACCTAATGGGCGAGCAAACCCCTGTTCGGTCACCTCAGATGAACACTCCATCCAGCCGCCCCATGTCTGCTCTCCAGCATAGACCGTCATCTGGTTCAGTGCACGAACAATATGGCTCGGTAACACCCCAAGCTGGTACTCCAGTTCAACCACCGGCAGTGGCGCCACGTCCAGCAGAGCCTCGTAAGGGAGGTCTCAACATTATGTCACTGCTTAATGACGATCCCCCTCCACAACCCAAACGTGTCAGTGATGTGACTAGCACTCCTACCAGGCCATCACCCACTCCTCCACCCCCGGCCATGGGCCGTACGCTCCCAGGCCCAGCACCGCCTTCTCAGATGCGACGGGGCGAGGCAGAGTCATACTCTCCTTACGGTCGAGGAACCCCAGTAATGCCATCCCTCAAGCCAACATATGCGGATTCCCCTCAGCCTCAGCACATGGGCAGTTCGAGGGCATCCATCGGGGTCTCCCTAGAAGCAGCAGCAGAAAGGGACTACTACAGGCAGAATCCTTACCAGCCCAGCAGCCACAGCCGAACGAGCTCACCACAAAGTGGCCACCGATATGCTCCTCCTGGACCTCCTGGACCCCCGGGACCTCCCCAGTACCAGAACCAGGGGTATCCGACTTCATACGCTGCAGCAGGTCAACCAGCCCATGCCGGATCGCCAGGAGGG
This sequence comes from Fusarium fujikuroi IMI 58289, assembly GCF_900079805.1. NCBI lineage: Eukaryota > Fungi > Ascomycota > Sordariomycetes > Hypocreales > Nectriaceae > Fusarium > Fusarium fujikuroi. The sequence goes on along the minus strand of NC_036622.1, from coordinate 4,108,467 downwards.
CAATACGCGCTCCACCCATCGGCCTCTCGGGCACGAGAAGTACCCCAGGGTGGCCGCGAGGCTTCATGGCCGCCGCCTCAACAACCTCCTTCCAGCATGCAGCAGCCGCCTGGGTGGGCATCTCAACAGCCACCAAATGCTCAACCCCCACCGCAGCAGCAGCAGCAGCAGCAGCAACAGCCGTGGCCTACGCAACATCCCTCATCCAAGCCTCAAACCCCAGCGCCATCTTGGGCAACTTCACAACCACCTTCACAGCCTCCGCCTCAGCAAGCTCACCATATGTCCATGAGAGACGATGGGCGTAATTCTTACTTTGCCAGTGGACCTGGCATGCCGCCGCAGCAGCATCATATGCAAGGACGCTACCCACCCACAGTGTCGCGTGGCCCAGAGTCAGTGCCACCTCCGCAGCCATACTCACGTTATGCTTCTACACCTGGCCCTGGCCCTGGCCCGCCTCGAGAGATTCCCGGCCGCAGCTACACGCCCATCAGTAGCTACGACCCACGCGGGCCACCCCAGCCTCCGCCGGGAGCACCGGTTTATCCCGGGCATGATCCAAGAGATCCACGAGGAGATCCTCGAGTTGATCCAAGGGGGGATCCAAGAGACCCAAGAGACATGATGAGGGGAGGACTGAGACCACATGAGTACGAAAGGCTTCCAGATCAATACAGGAGGTAGATCAACATGCGGATGACTTATATTCATATGTTGGAAGTTAGACAGGGTTCGTATTCTAGGAGTACCATGAATGAGTTTTGGCGCAACTGAGGCGATAGGCTATGCAGCATGAGCGGTCTGAATTCTCTGTAAATTATATACCTACACTGTGATTGATTTTATGAATTGGACAAGCGAAGTTGATAAGGCAAGCAAACCTGTTATTACCCGTGTGCTGATTTGTCACTTTGATGTTTCGCTAAAGTGTGTCGTGAGAGGCTCAAGAGCTTCATGAGCCGAACCCCACTAATGAGAGTAAATACCCACTGTAACATAGGTACTTAACTAAAGTAAACAACCCCGCCAAAACTTCCTCACGCTGGGGGTAACGCGTTGAAACCAACGACAACCTTCCACAGCCTTGAAAGCAAACACAGAAATACATTCGTAATGGCCTCCCACTCGAGGTCAGCATCCGCGATGGGCGGTCAGGAGAAGACGTACTTTGAGCAGCAGCGCGAGGCTCTGATAGGCGAGATTGCAATGGCACGTCATGTCTCCCCATAGGTAGTCAATAGCGTTTATGCTAACATTATGCTGTCCAGAGTTTTGAGCACGTCTTGGCCAACATCAACAAGTTAAACCGATCTCTCGAGGCAGTCACCGCTGTATGAACAACAGTCTCTTTCGAGAGGACCAAGCTAATAGAGACGGGTGCACAGGTCGGCAACGAATTCTCCTCGGTCGAGGCACTATGGTCGCAATTCGAGAACGTCATGGACAAAGATGGCAAGGCTGAAGGCGAGACAGATCAGGCTGATCAGACGGAGCATCATGAAGAAGAAGGTGATACTACAGTGAAGCACGAGGGGGCGTAATGGGGGTTTGGAAGGCTGTATATGATACCCTGCGGATAACGAATTAATGACCAAGTAATACAAGACCTCAAGGCAAATTATCACCAAGGATCGTTCGTGATGGTATAACTTACCATAGCGATTTCATACATCAAGAAATATTAGAACACGTCACCTCTATCAGGAGTAATATTTTCAACGAATCAATCTTGACTGTCTGATCTTAATCTGTCTGGTTCTTGTATCTACCCTTCACCAAGACATCCCCTCAAATCCAGAGTCTAACAATCTGTACCAGAACCGACTTAACAATCTTGATCCGGCTTCTTCGGCTCAGGGCGGCAATCATTGACCAATAGCCAGACAGGTCCAAAAAAAGAAATCAACAAATCAAACAAGCAATCCTCATCTTCGTTCTCGCATCCGTATTCGTCGGTATCCAGTAGGACTCTTCTGAGTTGTTATGAGGCGCTCAATACCCTCATATCTCAACATGGTAGACGGAAGAAACAAAGGTTCATACGATAGTAATTGGTAGGTGTTGTCTCAACTCTTTGCAAGTGGATGGATTGTTTGGTCCATATCGTCGTAGGCCAGTCTCGTAGACGAACATCGCAAAGGGTAAAGCAAGTATAAAAGCAAACAAAAGGCAAAGCCAATAGCGCGCGCTCATCGCTGCGTCAAGTCGTGTTTGGGCGTATCCCATCATGGGTATCATGGTATGTATCATCATGATAGTTAGCCTTGCACTTGATGGCAAAGGCAATAGGTAAAAGGGGGAGATAGCTAGGTATCTGTGGGCGCTATATAGCTGCACCAAGTGGTTTATGTAGAGTTGTTAAATGTTGGTTCCCGACGTAGAACCAGCTGTCAAGATATCGTGTGATCTTTGGAGATGTTGTGGTAGGGTGAGCAAGTAGTTTTAAGATTTCCTTCAGCTAAACAGGGGACATTCCTGTCAGATAAGCTTTGCAGCTCTCTCTGTGGTATATGTCTTTTTTTTTTCTTCGACTTTTTCTTCTTTTTTTCATGCCTCGTCGTCTCACATTTCTGTTGATGAGAGATCAAAAGAACTCGTTGGTTGGATCAACGGTCTTGTCGACATGGTTACCGGCGATTTCTTGATAATCGCGACCATAGCGAGCAGCCACCTCGGATTCGGGGCTCTCAATATCGACAGGCTCGAAGCCCTCATACTTGCGGTACGTGATTTTTTCTTCCTGCTGCGTTTCTCGGATGAGCTCGACCGCATGTTGCAGGTTGTCAGTGGGCTCATGGCCACATTCTTGGGCACAATGGAGGATTTGCCCCCTCATCCTCTCGTAATTCTCGTCCAAGTACTCGCACATGCGAAAAGCGGCGGTCGCCTCGCGATTGATTTTGACCGCAAGGCGCCGGCCCTCGATGATATGTCTCTCTACAGATCGGTAGATCTTGAGACGTCGGCGACGAGCGGCCTCCTCGTTCTCTTGCTCTTGTTCCCTAAGCCTCTGCTGCTGGTTGTACTTGTGTACGGAGGCTACTACATCTGCTCGATCCCATTCAGCAAAGATGATTTCGTTTCGGGACATAGATGGTTGCATTTGAGCGATGTATTTTTCCTTTGCCAGGGAATCTATGTGAATAGATTCTTTGATTCGATCGCATTCGTTGAAAACCGTTTGTGGCTTACAACCCTGAATAACGGGCGCTTCAGGGTGCGCGAGAGCAGTCTCAACCTCAGCCTAGAGTTTATGTTAGCACCAAAGGCTGAAAGACGGAGAGGGAGATATGCTTACCCGGCTTGGCTTGTAACCCATGGCAGACAGATCTCCATCGCTCCCTGCAGTTGAAGTAGCTTGTTCGTACAGCTGCTCTGCTTTGTCGTCACGAAACATCCCGCCGA